>NC_080190.1:151426538-151729568 GCF_030028045.1 Hippopotamus amphibius kiboko | reverse complement strand
CCCATTCTACAGAAGAAGACACTGAGACTGAGAGACTCAGTGAAGTAAAAACAGTTCTGCTGTGGTCACCTAGTGAGAGGAGCAGAGCTAGGGAGAAACCACGTGAATCTGGCTTGCAGGTTTATTCTCCTAACCACTAAGCTGGAACCACTAGATGCCGAGGCCTGGAAGGAGTGTGGAAGAGAGGAAGGGAAGCATTTCACATGTCCCAGAACAGTTTTTAAGACTTCTCAAATGGTAGACTACCAACTCCATCCATTGACATTGGAAAACCAACACTTCCATTTCTCATCTGGTGTCTTTGTATATCATTACTTATTTTGTTCTCTGAAAATTTGATTACCTGATTTTGTACAATGAAAATACATCACCTTGGAATAATTGATTCAGAGAGATCATTTTGAAGTATGGACATAGTGCCTGGCATTGGCTGGATTTCAGGCAATGTATGTCATAGCCAGTTAACTAGAGTTATGCATATTTGATGTTAGCATTGTGGTTCCAGTGTGGGCTTCAGAATCAAGCTTGACCAGCTCCAAGCCCGTGATCTATGATTCTGAGCAGTTGTGGAATCTCTCTGATGCTCAGTGTCTTCATCATTTAAATGAGGGTGATGATAACTTCTATGTCATAGGCTTATTTTGAGAGTTAAGTAAGATAATGCATCTTTGATGTGAGGATTAGTTGAAATCAAGTGTGTTAAGCATTCAATACAGAAGTAGCACTCTTTTGATAAATGTCAACAGCAGTAATTTTTTTTATAAAATAGAAAAATTTTTTGCAGAATCAGGACTATCAGATGTATTTTCATGTACAGTATAAATAAGTATATACAAGTTGTTTAACCTATATATTTCCAAAAAAGATTTGAGATTGCTAGATCGATATTTTACCCAGTGACTGGCCTCTAAACAGGTCACTGCCTTTGAATATTGGGAAAGAAAAATTAATCTTTGTAGCCTGAAATCAACCTACAATTCCTTCCAGCATTTTCTCATTACTCTCAAAAACAAAAACCAAAGTCTCTGCTCCAGATTAACTAATTACTCTCAATCTCTAAAACTTATTAGCATTTTCCAGCCTAGCTTTCCTATCAAATTCTCTGCCCTCATTTATTTATTCTTCAAAGCAAGCAGCCACTCCAAAATCTCCTCTCTTTTCTCTCCCTCTGAACACTGCCAATACTAATGGACTATCTACTCAATTGGAGTTTATCATTTTTCACCTGATTTTATTAGTTGGATTTTCTTGTGGTTTTATGTGTCTTCTCTGACCAGCTAGACAGTAAGCAAACTGTCCTATAACTTCTTTGTACCATTCACATTGTGGAATTTAAGTTTTATAAATATTTATTCATTATTAAACTCTCATGTAAAATAATTGACAAGCAGTAGGTAAGGAATGAGTTCTCCTTGTCGCGGTGGCTTGGGCCAGAATCCAGGCACTTGGATAATATTTGCACTCCAGTATCCCAACTTTTGAGGAGTCAGATTTTAGTCAAACAGCTAGATTTCTTGTTGAGCAGTGCTATGTAAATAACTTTATCTTCATTTGTTGAGTTAGTTCATTATTCATTTTCAAATATCAGCCGTTGACAATTTCCAAATCAGTCAATTCTTGCAGCTATCAGGTAGACAGATTGCTCACAGGATCAAATGCTGGTGTGCCCCATTTAGTTACTACTGTATTTAATCTCATAGTTTACAGGAAGATATATAATAGCTGTTGATAAGATAATAATTTGGTAACTAAAAATAGATGCTTGCTCTGTTCAACTAGCATATCACTTTGTCCCAGGCAATGTTTTCAACAAAGAAATAAAACGAGTTTTAGACTCTTGAGAAACCTGTTTTTACACACCCACAGCTGATTCATGAAAATCCTTAAACCAATAGCCGTTTTATCAAGCTTTAAGTGCCTAAGAATTATTTCAATTATGTTGAGGTTTTCAAAAGTGACTCTTCAATTTTAATATTCTTGGTTGATTTGGTAAATGCTGAGAGCATAATTTAAATTTTGTCATGATGTTTTCAGGTAACTTAATAGAATAGATAATTCAAAAGTAGGTTCCATGCAGGCACATAAATCCACCCTTATTCTCACCTCTAAAAAGAGAAATGTGGTATTTGGGGGATTTCCTGAGATCAAATATTTTGCTGTGTTCCAGCCAGGCACTTCAGTGACAGCAAAGGTATTGACAGACTCTCAGTCAATCAACAATGGTTGAGTCTAGACAAAACTTGAGGAAACTGTGGGAGCGCCAGCACATTTTGGTCCTTACAAGAGTTGTTTACATAGCTCCAACCTTCTACAAAGACACAAGAACTTTTTCAAGGACCCCTTATTCAGACCACTACTACCTGGATACAAAACCTTGAACAGCCACCCATGGGACCAAAGAAGTTTTGGAAACCAAGGTGGGTATTCCTGATATGTTCCCACACTTCTGAAAATCCCTCTTTAATAGTATTCACTGCAATGTGTGATATTGCTTATTGGATTGTCAGTCTTTTATGCCAGGCTGCGAGCTCTCTGAAGAAATAGTCATGTTTATTTTGCTCTCTATTCTACCCCTTGCATCTCCAAGGCAGCTGGCACATGAGAAGTCCTTAGCAAATATTTGTGGAAGAAAAGACGCAGACAGGGTAAGAAGAAAATAGTGATGTGTGGGGTTAGCAGAGCCTGTTTTAGACAAAAGTGGAGAAGCTTTGTTCCATGGTCGACCTCCACTGTTCCTGTGTTTGTCGCATTTCAGGCTTCTTTTTCCCACTTCTCAACCCTGCCCTCCTATCCACCATGGCACTCCAATGAATGGGTCCTGCTCTGTACTCACAAAATAGGTAATTTTAGTGACTCAGGCTACTCAGTGTTATACCATCCCTGCAGCCTTTATTCTTAATCTCTAACCCCAAAGTGTCAATCATTAACAATGGTGTAGAGCAGAGTGGGTAGAACAGAGATTTCCCAGCACCAGATACAATCAGCTCTGCTTACTGTAAGACCGGCTATCCCATGTAGGCAAAACTTCTACATTCATTCATTCAATCCATGAGTCATTCGTTTAACCAATACTTTTTTAACCAGTATTTATTGAGCATCTGTTGTACGCTAAGCTTACTGCTGGACAAGGCCATCGTACTCTGAAAAGAAAATAGCAAACTTCTAAGGAAATGACCAAATTTCTCTTCAGGGTCCTCTTTTGTCTTCTTGAACCAGTTTTCAAGAGGTGAGGGTATAAGAGAGATCAATATTTATCCAGTCATTGGCTGAAAAGATACAAGCAAATCTTAGGCTGCTTTCAGTCTTCAAGTAAATAAGCATCACTTAAGGAAGGAGAGCCAGTTTTCCAGGCAACCCTGACTCTTCTTCACTGAGTCATCCAACAAACCTGCACTGAGCACTGGTCTCTGGGGCACCCACTGTCCTAGGCCCCGGGACATGCAGATGAAAGAGCTCCCTCCCTGAGAAGGTCACAGTCTAGCGACAGACAAGAACAGACAAAGTAACACTTATAATAAATACAGTGAGATAAGTACAGGGCAGACGTCAGCAGAGGGTTCTATGGCAACCCAAAGGAGAGGCACACAACTAAGCCTGAGGCAGCAGGTAAGGCTTCCCAGGGAATATGACACGAGGAAAGAGGGAGCAAGCCAGGTGAGAGGGTGTGGAGGGTAAGGGCTTTTTCAACAAAGGAAGCAGCAAACTCAAAGGCTCAGAGGGAAGAGAGAGCAAAACACTTGTGGGAGTGTACACTTCATTCACTAAAGTAGAGACTTACCCTGGTGGCAAAGAAAACAGCTGAAATGAGGTAGCCCAGTAAGGATGGATTATGAAGAACCTATCTGGGGAGCCACCAAAGGTGTTAGAAAGCTTATGATGTTATGAAAGCAGGCTTTTAGAAAGTCTATTCTGATAGGGTAGATTAGAGGGAAATGGGAGGAGAGGGTCTAAAGAGGTGAGTATTTTTATTTATTTGTATGCTTTTATGTTTTATACTTACTGTTGCTCTCAAAAAAGATTTTAGACTCCTAAAAAGACATACAGCACAGTGACATAAATTATTAAGTAGTTTTAGAAATAAGACAAGGGGGAAATAAAGGCAGGGATATGAAATGGGATAGAACAAAAAAAGTATACCAGGCACTTATAATTACCATCTAAAGGGGGCAAATTTGGCTCTCGGCTTCCTATGAGCCAACGATTTATTATATCTGTGAGATAAACATGTTGATCAAGTTGTCCTGGTGCTATGATTTGAATGAATATCTACTAAGGAGTCATATACAGGAAGTCAGGAACAATCTTACCTTTTGTTAAACCTTAAGATCCATGAGTATAGGGATTTTTTTTTTAATTGCTCTATCTTCAATGACTTGAAGAGTGATATATATCCAGGGAGGGATCAATAAATATTTCCTGAATACATGAATGAGATTAAATAAGCAATTATGAGTTAGAGTGTTCTCTCTCCAAAAGTGAGATGAAAGCTGGGTGAAAGTAGACCAGTATAGACTAAATCTATGGGATCTCTCAACCATTTAATCTATCAGAGAGATTAATGTTTCAACCACAATCATTCCCTGAAAAGAGAATTGTAAAACCAAACTTTCTGATTATTCTGAAATCTATCCAACCTTGCCACCTTGAGAGGAAAAGGAGAGAATGTAGACAATTTTCAATCTATCTTAATGAGCAGCATTTTCATGAGGATTTTTAGAGTGAACCAAGCAGGAGTTTTATAGAGATACTTCAAATAATGCTCTAAATTTAGGATTAACATATTGTACCAAGAAGCAACTTGAGAAAAATGAAGTATGGGTTATCTACTTCATTCTCTAATAATCTGGCATAATCTAAGAATAGCTTTTACAAGAGCTTCATGAATTTCTTCTAAAAAACTTCATGAATTCCTCTAGAAATATTATTTCTCCTTGCCAAGCCATGCCAAGTATCAGGGAGTAGGGAGTTTAGAATTAGACTCTCTGACAAGTATCTACTAGGCAGCCATTTGGTTTGTCCAATTCAGGTTAAAGCCCTTAGCCAAACTGTAGATGAAGCTGATAACATTTGAGACTACTGTAAAGCTTAACTAGGATAGTTGTCGGATATGAGGAAACTCTTTTTCTATCCAGAAATAAGCAAAAGGAATAACGTCAGGTAAACATCACTGAAAAATACTCACATATATGTTCTAACACAAAATTCTACATCATATGACATGACCAGAGTTACAGTCTGAAGAATGTAAAAGGTGGGATGTCAAGTCACTCTCCTAGGTCCTTAAAATATATTAGTAAAATACCCACAGGACACTTAGATTTGCATAATGTAACTTTCATATTTACCCTTGACACTGAGGTAACTGTATAGGTGACCTGATCAGTGGATTTATTGGTAACAAAAAAGTTAAAAGTTGTCAAATGTTGATTTAAATGATGGCTTTTATTTTTAAATAATGACCCATGGCCTCTTTTGGGGGCAAATGTTATCCAGCAGGACCAGTTTTTTTTTAAGGCCAACCTAGATCATGGTAATAAAAGTGCATCATATGCTTAAAAAAGGGTATTCACCATTTATTGACAAAGAAAATGGACACGCATCCTGATGATTAAAATAATATAAGGCTACATGACTAGAACATCAGAAAGAACTCATGCAAGTACAAGATCTGGAGGTTTAGGTTTCATTAGCTTTGTGGATAATTTGTTTCTCCTGGAGGGTCTCTTCACTAAGGGAGAGAATATAGAATGAGAAGATTTTCAGGGTCAGTGATAAAATAAATTTTAGATATGTCAAATTCTGGTGAGTCATCAAGATGAAAATGTCCAGTAACTAATTGGATATATAAATCTTGCCCTTAAAAGAGAAGTCTGGGTTGGAAATAGATAATTTAGAAGTGATCATTTAGATTTAAATCTGTGGCAATGACAGAGAGAAATCTGAACCTAGTTATTAAATATAGAAGATAATTTTGCTCTGTGAGAGAGTCACAGGTCTTCTTTTCAACTGCTTAGCTCTAAAGCGACCACAAACATTAGTAATTTATTAAAAGCAGTTTGAAGATTGAAGATTGTTACGTAAGTACTCTCAATTCCTGATACCATGTCAGGCAAAATTGGAGGTGACATTCTCAAACTCCGGTTTCATCATCTATGGTAATGAAGTGAAACAAATCAAAGGAGGGAAAAGCGTTTCTGAGAATGAGTAATTGGTGCAATAAAATTTATAGGTTAAAGGAAGGCTCAGTTCCGTGAAGACTGAGTTAACAACAAGTTTAAACAATGGAATGATGTATCATGGCATGTTTCTTATATTTGGATATGTTGGAAAGGTTGATAAACCTCCTCAGAAGACCTTGATTTGGGAATTCTGAGAGACAGAGTTGAGCTAGGACAAAATCATTGAGTCAGCAGAATGTGGTTTTTAGACCCCTTTCCACCAGCCCTTGCAGCCTCCCCTTTCCCCACACCATCTCCCAAGTCTCAAGGTCTTATTACTGGTCTAGGTGCCTCGAGTTTCCAAACAAAATGATCTGATAACCTTAGTCATTTCAGTGGATTCATTCATGCATTTATTTATTCAGCAAATGTGTATTGAGTACCTATCTACTCTGTCTCTGTGCTAGACATTGTCCTGTGTCTCAGAATATGTTGGTCAACAGATAGATAAAGAAATA
Source organism: Hippopotamus amphibius kiboko (assembly GCF_030028045.1). Lineage (NCBI taxonomy): Eukaryota > Metazoa > Chordata > Mammalia > Artiodactyla > Hippopotamidae > Hippopotamus > Hippopotamus amphibius. Next base: position 151,722,892 of record NC_080190.1, on the reverse strand, counting down.
AATAGATATAGGTGATTTGATGGATGATAAGAGAGAGAGAAGAGAGGGAGGGAGGAAGGAAGGAAGGGAGGGGAGGAGAGAGGGGGAAGGAAAGAATATCAGCCAGGATAAGTGATATATTAAGCAAGGATTAAAAAAGCTGAGAGATTTGAGAAGGATATTATTTTAGATATAATTTTCACAAGTGGGGATATTTGTACCTATGAAATGAGCAGAATGACATGATGGAGACAGTAATACAAAGAAAGAAAGAAAAAAACCTATTAAGACAAAGCGAATAGCAGGTGTGTGGCAGATTGTATTCTCCAAAGATGGCCAAGATAATATGTCCCATCCAATATGCTCTGCTTACATTGTGCCATTGACACTCCTGACTCCAGCAATGGACGCCGGTGAAAGTGATGCTAAGAACTTTCAAGACTAGATCATAAAATTGCTTTGCAATTTTCTCCTGTTCTCTTGGGATGCTTGCTTTTATTACTCAGTTTCCACGCTGTGAAGAAGCCCAGGCCACACAGAGAAAAAAAACAGGTGTTCTAGCCAACAGCCTCAAGTGAGTCCCCAGCCGATAGCCAGCATCAATCACCAGACATGTGCTTCGAGATGCTTCTAGGTGATACTAGAGTCACTCCCAACCTTTGAGTCTTTCCAGCTGAAGATCAGACGTCTTGGAGCATAAACAAATTGTCCCAGCTGTGTCCTGCACAGATCTGTGATCTGCAGAGCTTACGAGCATAAGATGGTTGTTTTGGGACCACCAACTTTGGAAGTGGTTGTAATGCAGCAATAGGTAACTGGAACTAAGTCCTAAAGTCCATAGGTGGGGATAAGCACTGGATATTCAATAAACACATGAGGGCTACCGTGTGATTGAGCAGAATAGCTGTGGACTGGGTGTAGGGATGAGATGGAGAGCCTGGTAGGACAGAGCACCGAAGGTCTTTCAAGATATAGGAAGGAGTTTAAATTTCTTTTTTTCTAAGTGTGATGAGGCCGCATAATCTTGTTCCTGTTAATCTTTTGAACTCTTAGTTTCATCATCAAATTAAGGAATGAAAATAATACCTACTGCTTGACAGGATTGATGCAAGGCTCAAATGATCTCATGTGTGTGAAATCACTCAGGAAAACAAAAAGCATTCCAGGCTTTAAAAAGTTTGGAATAATATGACATACAAAATTAGCTGTATTTTTAAGCAGAGAAATTTAAATACATCAAATTCTCTTTTCAAAGTAACTTTCCATTAACCGATTACACCATGCCTGCCAATATGGGATTATTGGCCAACTTGAAACATATACCAATATGTCTCACACCTGATTTCAAGCTGATGGGCAAATAAATGTGACAATATATCTGATAGATGAATGGAAAATAACACTTGCAAATCCTGCTAGGGGTGATGGTATTTATATAGAGAGAGGGAAGACATGAACTAATGTTTTGAACTCTTTTCTTTGAAAGCCACCACACCTCTCAGAAACCCAAGGAATATGGAAGCCAGTGAACTCTTCATTACTAGCTGGGCTTTTGACCCAAACTCCATGTAGAATTTCAGTGATCTAGGTTGGATTATCAGAATTCCGTTTTATTTTTACTAGATTGGCTAATGCAGATGAGGACCAAAGCCAACTATACAGGACTCTTTCCCCAAAGCCAACAACCAGGAAGAGAATTGATAGCAGTGGGATGGTGACGGATTGAGGAAGAGATGCACCTATAGTTGGATTCCTCTTGCAGAGAGAGAGAGTGAGAGAGTGCCCTGGGCCTAGACCTAGCTTGCCAGCTTCAGAAAACAAACACAGAGAGAAAGAGAAATGGCTGGAGATTGTCTCACTGGTGAGCAGCTCAGGATTCCTCACCACTCTCCCTAGGTTAAGGAATAACAAACCTGTTATCAATCAATAATAACTGTAATAATAATAACATTTATTTAATGCCTACTGCTTTGTGTGCAACACATCTAATATTTCCAATGATTTACAGATATCCAAGTAATCACTAATAATATTACTATCACCATTTTTCAGGTAAGGAAAATGAGGCTTAAAGTGGCTAAGTATTATCCAAGTCAGTTCAGCTAGTGGGTTTTGGAGCTAAGATTTGAACTCCAGTCTATTCTGACACCAATGCCCATAGTCTTAACATCTAAGATATATTTTGTTCCTAATTTCTAAAGGGAAACCACACTCAGTATATTCCAACTTTAGGTACTATGGAAGTCCTTCCCCTTTGGCATTGTGCGTCAATCTGTATAGTCACTCCTATTCCTTGGGCTTGGGGTAAAGTGCCTGAAAGTTGACTACCTCCTGTTGAGGGCAGGAGGAGTAGAGAAGTTGGGTAATGAGAAGGAAGCTTCACCAATGGCATTCAAAGACTGAGACATTGAAGTTATCAAACTTAGCCACATGAAACTACTCCAGTTTCATCATCATTGGTATAGTTGATATATTCTTTGAAATTTTAAAAGCATAATCTACTTTAGGGAAAAATAAGTTTTTTATATATATATTCTACATTCTATATTCCATAATCAAACCCGAAACAATACAGGCAGTTGTCTATGTGAAATGATTTTATACCTTTACTTTAAAAAACTTCCCCTCCTTGGTCCCTAGTGCCTGAAATCCTATCATTAGATGCTCATTCCTTGGGAAGCATTGTCAGACAGTCAGATGATGGAAACTTTTATTTTTCTTCTAGAAGTCTGACTTTGAAGACACAGTCTTCATGAATCATCTAATTCATTATATGTGATAATAATGGACATTCTGACTAGTACATGTTCCAACACAGAACTGGGTGCAGAGATCAGATAAAAGGCAGGCAGGCAGACCGTCACAAAAGAGCTTTCAAACCCATTTAATGATCAGTTTCTAAATATTTTACAGCTTCAGGTACTGCCAAATTGGGCAAAAAAAGAAGATAGTTAGAAGACATTGTAGCAGAGATCTCTGTCCTTTTTCCTGTACATATTCCCATGATTGAGCTCTTTTTGGCTTCAAATAGTATCAATGGATTATGTTTAAGTAGGAGTTAATCTTCCTTCCTTCCTTCCTTCCTTCCTTCCTTCCTCCCTCTCTCTCTCTTCTTTCTTTCTCTCTCTCGTTTTTCTTTGTTTCTTTCTTTCTTTCTTTCTTTTTCTTTTTTTCTACTGTTGAGCAATTCCTCTGAAACGCTCTCTTCTCTTGGCACTTGTGACATGATTCTCTGCTGATATTCCCCCTACTTCTCTTGCCACTCCCCTCACTTTCCTTTGTCAGCTCCTTCTTCTCTATCTGGTGCTCCTTAGGTCTCAGCTTTCAGTCCTCTTTAGCCTCAATCTCCACATACATCCTAGGTACTTTCATCCACTCCCATGTCTTTGAATGTATCTATAAAAGAGCAACCCCCACATTTATATTTCCAGCCTGCATTTCTCTTTGTAACTTCAGACTAGTGTAAGTGACAGCGTATTTGAAATATCTACTTGCATATTTCAAATGTAACATGTTTAAAAAACCAACTCTTTGATCTTCAGCATTCCTTTCCCCCAAAGGCTCTTCCTTTAGTGTTAACCTTCTCCGTAAATGACACTTCCATTCCCCAAGACACTCTTGCCAGGGGTCTGACCTGCAGGCTCCCTTTCCTACACCCCTATAAACAATCATCAATTCCTTTTGTTTCTACACGTGAAACATATTTATAATTCATCTTCTTAAATCCATCTTCACTGCCTGTGTCCTAGTCCCAATACATCATCTCTTCCCTAGATTACAGATTCCTATTAAATTTAGGGATGATTCCATGACAGGCTCCCTATAGCCATTCTCTAATACAACCCCTTCCGTTGAACTTAGAGTGATATCGAAAGTCTGTAGAAGGGAATGAAAAGTCTATAAGGAACACTGGGTCTGACAGGGGTCTTCTCAGTTTATTTCCTCACTCCTAAGAATGAGACCAAGGAAAACAATTGTTTTTTTCTTCCTCTGGGCATTTTTGAGTCTGGATGTGACAAATGGACCTGTGAGCGGCCATTTAGCAAATGTAAAGGAAACAAACATGAGAGCAAAGTTGAAACTCTGAATCTGGCAGAATCAAGAGATGGAAAGAAAACACTGATGAAGCTGTTGAAGCTCATACCCTGATACTCTGGTGAAGCTCATTCTATCTCTAGGATTGTTTATGTGAAATGATAAATGTACTTATCATTTAAACCAGTTTGAGAGGTTTTGCTACTATAGCTGAAACATCCTAACTGATAGAAGATAGACCAAGAAATCACTTTAAACCTATTATAATTATAATCTAAATGAGAGACTACAAGAGAGAAGAAAGATGGATTACATGTTGAAGAGATTTAATCAACAGAACTGAGATATAGAGGAAAGAATTAACATGGGGGAGAAACATGAACACAAAGTAAGAGGGAAAATGTGATAATCACCAAAAAGTGCAAACAAAAGACTATGGGAATTCAAGGGGGAGAGCTCATTTCTCAGAAATAGGCATTAGGAAATGCTTTATAAAATACAGATATATGAGATAGAACTTAACAGAAAATAGAATTTTGACAGGCACCAAGGTGAAGAGATAGCTGCAAGCATAAAAAAATGTATAAAGGGAACATTCCAGATGGGGAGAGTAAAGAAGAAATGTAATACATTCATAGGGAAAAAAATATTGAAAAGTACCCTGACGTTTGCATTTAGAAGTTCAATGCACTATCCATTGTGGGACAGAGCCCCAAAGTTTGAGTTTAATGTGGTGGATGATTATATCTACTGAAGGTACATTATATTTGCTGCTAAAAAATATTTCTGATACCTTTCCAGGAAAGATTCTCTTACAAAGGTGCTAATTCTGGGTTGTATTCTGAATTTGGTGGTCTGCTAAAACAGAATTAAGAATAAATTAATCTATTGTTAGTAATTTTTAATAGATACTCATTATTTCCTTGGTAGATGAGGTAAATAGTTATTTAATATTTGTAACCATTTCCAAGTTCAAGGTGACAATAAATACTATTAATTTTCCCTTACTACTGGTGTTAATTTTCTGAAAAAATTGTGATGCAGGAAGTTAAGATCTTATTTTTTTAATAGGATTAGTAGGGCCAAGATAATGAAAAGACATGTGATGCCCTTTCAAATCTTTAATTAAAATTAAATAATAAAGGTAGCATATTAAAGAGATCAATGAAATGTTGCACTTACTGGGTTAATAACAATGGATCTGAAGCACATTGAACTATATGGGATTATCAATATTTGGTCATTTGACCTACAAAATTTATCTTTCAAACAGTGTAACCTCATACCCTATTGACAAATTCTTATTTATTAACAAGGATATTATAGTTTTAAAATATACTGGTGAATTTATTCTGATTTGTAGTAAATTATTTTCATCTTAAGAGAGTTATAAGTGCTAGTGATTAAGGGCATGAACTCTGAAATTAGAGTGTCTGGATTAAACCCTGGCTCCAACCCCCACATATGCCAGTTTTGAACAAGTTACTTGACTTTTCTGTGCCTTAGTTGCCTATTCTGTAAAATGAGTACAAAAATAGTATTTACTTCATAGGATTATTCATGAGGAATAATAATTACACCTAAAGTATACAGAGCAATGCCAGGTACATGGTAAATCCTCAACAACTGTTAAATAGTAGTCACAGTAGTACTACTAGTAGTAGTATTCTTCATTTAATATTCAAAACTTTAATGAATTAGTTATTGGTTCCTATCAACTGAGTCCTATTCTTTGTTATTTTTCCCAAGATAATAGGATAAAAATAGCATCAGTCACTTGTATTTAATCTATTAAATATTACTAAATTGGAAGTTTCCCATCTCTTTCCTCAAAGGGGAGCTTTAAGTGGCCTCATTCCACACATGGGTGACAGAATGCAAAAGGTCATACAGTCTGTCCTTCTTAAACAGTCTCAATTTTCAACCTCTTCCAACACTAGACAATGCTTGCATAGTCAGGTTAACTTCATTTTATCTTCATTTGTTTCTTTCTATGATATATTGAAAAAGAAAATTATATTTCCCTCCTTTCTGGACTCTTTTCCCGTTCAGTTCACCATTTCAAATCTGACTTTTTCTGATGAGCCTGACCAAAGCGTCACTTGCAACTCACATGTAATGGAACTGTACATTTCACATTTGCAGTAAAATTTTGCAGAAATACATTAGCAAGCGCTAGTATTTTATATGAGGGAAATCAAAGTTTGGCTTCAGGAAAGGATTATATATATATTTTTTAACAAATATCTTTTTTAAAGGTTTTAAGTAATAGAACCCTTAGAAGCTCATAATAGTCATGTAATTTAATGTACTCAATTAAGGCTTTAAATAGGTGGACTTTGTTCTATTCAGGACTTCAACTGATTAGATAAGGCCCATCACATTATGTAGGGTAATCTGCTTTACTCAAATGTCATCTATTTAAATGTAAATCTCACCCAAAAGCACCCTTACAAAAACATTCAAAATAATGTTTGAATGAATAGTTGGGCACTGTGTCCAGTCAAGGTGACACATAACATGCACCATCACCTTTACCCAGAAATATAAATTTATGTGTTTAAAGACAACTGACCAGCTGGTCAGTTCCTCTACAAAGTGGCTTTTACCATGATTGGTTTTTTCTTTACAGGGTTTTTAACCTACCTTGTCTGATAAGAAACCTATATTTATAGGTATAATCAACATGGATTCAATTCTTTGACTCAGGTTCACATTAAACAAATTCACAGATTGTGTGAATACAGTAATGTTTGTGTACACAAAATTCCAATGTGTCCTTTGATGATGAAGGAAAACTATGAAGCCAAGACAAATGAGTGAGTCCACAAGTATTTATTGAAGGCTGCCATGGTCCTGATACCATGTGGATGCTGAGGAATGTAATAATGAACACCACAAGCTTGAGTCCTGCCCAAGGGCAGCTTGCAGTCTAACTGGATGTATTGCAGTGTGCCAGGCTATATAGTATCCGTCCTTTATGTGTTGTACTAGTTTTCTATTGATGTGTGACAACCGACCACAAACGTAGTGACTCAAAACAATGCCCATTTTTTAGCTTACATTTTTGTGGGTCAGAAGTATGGCCTGGTATAGCTGGATTCTCCACTTTGAGTATCACAAGGTTGCAATCAGGTATCAGTCAATCTGAGTTCTTTTTTGTAGACTCTGGAAAAAATCTGCTTCCAAGCTCATTCTTGCTGGCAGAATTTAGTTCCTGGAGGTTGTAGGACTAAGGTTCTTGCCTTCTTTCTGGCTTTCAGACAGGGGGCACTCTCAGCTCCTAGAGAATTCCTTTCAGGATCAGTTGTACCTCAAAAGCATAGCATACTCTTCATCTATCGATCTATCTATTTATCATCTATCTGTCTATCTCTTTACCTCTACCTTTACCTCTATCTCTATCTCTATCCCTATCTCTGTCTCTATCTCTATCTCTATCTCTATCTCTATCTCTATCTCTGTCTCTATCTCTATCTCTATCTCTATCTATATATCTGTCTCTATCTCTATATCTGTCTCTATCTCTCTGTTGTTTCTGAGAGTCCTTCTTACAATAAAGCAGGATTTCTCAACTTCTGCACCATTGACATTTGAGGCAAGATAATTCTTTGTTGTGAAGGGGTTGTCCTGTATATTGAGGATTTTTAGCAGCATTTCTGACCTTTTCTGATTAAATGCCAGTAACAGCCCCCTTGCTTCAGCTGTAACATCCAAAACTGTCTCCTACCACTGTCAAGTATCTCCTGGGGGATGAATAGTTCCCACTGAGAAGAACTGCCTCAGGGCAGCCAAGGATCAGATAGCTGTAGAATAAAGTGAGTTATGTGAACTTAAAAAATTCCACTCAGTCTATCCATGTTGCTGCAAGTAGCATTATTTCATTATTTTTATGGCTGAGTAATATTCCATTGTATATATATACCACGTGTTCTTTATCCATTCCTCTGTTGATGGACATTTATGTTGCTTCCATGTCCTGGCTATTGTAAGTAGTACTGCAGGACTTCCTAGATGGTGCAGTGGTTAAGAATTGCCTGCCAATGCAGGGGACATGGGTTTGATCCCTGCCCCAGGAAGATATCACATGCCGTGGAGCAACTAAGCCCATGCACCACAACTATTGAGCCTGTGTTCAGAGCCCGTGAGCTACAACTATTGAGCCCATGTGCCACAACTGTTGAAGCCCGCGTGCCTAGATCCCATGCTTCACAACAAGAGAGGCCACCACAGTGAGGAGCCTGTGCACCACAATGAAGAGTGGCCCCCACTCACCACATCTAGAGAAAGCCCATGTGCAGCAACAAAGACTCAATGCAGCCAATAATTAAATATATAAATAAATTTATTAAGAAACAATTAAACAGTGCTGCAATGAACATTGGTGTGCATGTATCTTTTCGAATTATAGTTTTCTCTGGATATATGCCCAGGAGTGGGATTCCTGGGTCATATAGTAGCTCTATTTTTTGTTTTTTAAGGAATCTCCATACTGTTCTCCATAGTGGCTGTACTTAGTGAAGTAAGTCAGGCAGAGAAAGACAAATATCATATGATATCGCTTATATGTGGAAACAAAAAAAGGGGGTACAAATGGACTTATCCAGATGTGGAAAATAAACTTGTGATTACCAGGGTGTAAGGGGGGAGCGATAAATTGGAAGATTGGGATTGACATATACACACTACTATACATAAAATAGACAACTAGTAGGAACTTACTGTACAGCACAGGGAACTCTACTCTCTACTTCGTAATGGCCCATATGGGAAAAGAAACTAAAAAAGAGTGGATATATGTGTATGTATAACTGATTCACTTTGCTGTACACCTGAAACTAACACAACATTATAAATCAAGTATACTTCAATAAAAATTAAAATTATTCCTCTCAACTAAGGCAGCTTTAAATTTTCTCACCCTATGCTATGGGGATAGCCTTGGCGAGGAACCTGTAATCAAGTTCCCTTAACCAAGACAGTGTTCTTTCCTGACAGTGCTTGGTGATGCTTCTTGATGTTTCTGATCACTGTGTCTCTCTCCCAGTCTATTCCATTGATTATATTCCTACTTATTAAATTAAAACTGTGTCCACCGTCTCTGGGATTACCTCATGCTCACCCTGACTGAAACTTTATCTCCTACCTCTTTAATTTCATCCTAAGAGACCTCTCCACTTGGTTTACCTTGGTTTGCTTCTACTGAACACAGTCAATCATCACACTTGGATTTAGTTTGATTCAAAGGACAAACATTTTCAAATTCTTACAATATGAGGAGAGGGAAGGTTTCTCATATTTTATATGTAACATCCATTTCTTTTTCTTTTTTCTTTCTTTTTTCTATAATTTAAGCTATGTTTCTTAAATGTATTTTTCTTTTTTCCCCACTAGACAAAGGGCTCTCTGGAGGCAAGGACTTTACCTTTTTCACTCCACACTAAAATTACATAGACTTACATAGTGCGTGCCTTGTAGTAGTAGTGGTCCATGGATATTTATTGAATTAAAGAAATGTGTGTCCGTGTAAGCACTCACATATACCTATATATTGAGACATGCACGTACATAAAACATTCTGAAGAAACTTTAACATTTCTGTTATCACAGAATATTCTGGCTTCATCTTTAAAGTAAGATGTCTAAAAATATACACTTAATATGTGTTGTTGTTGTTTCTGTTTGATGGGGAAAAAGGACATCTGATGGAGGCTTTTAGAGTTAATAACATGGGTGAGGGATGCTGTACTGACTTCAATGTTTAAATTCATAGCAATGGAGTTATTTTCAAAATTGGGTTAAGTCAGGGAGGCAAGCCATGTCTATCATAGCATTTCTCTCCAATACCCAGCAGGCGTATATCATTTTTTTTTTTTTTACTTTTCTAATGAAAATAAAATAAAATTTAGAAGTACATGCTTTATTTAACCAAGTGACACAAATAGCTTGAATATCTTCCTTGTAGCAGTTTTTTAAGTGCAATTGTTATTATAGTTGAATTGTTATGATACATTCAGGTATCATGATTAACAAGTACTATAAATGATACATTTTAAACCATAGCATAAATCTGTAGAAGTGAAGTAAAACCTCTCATAATTTCTTCACTCCCTTTCAAAAGTCAAACAGTTTTCTCCCCAAAAGGTAGAGCATGTGGTGCCAACTGCGATCTTATGTTATGTTACTTATTCTCTTATGCCTTGGGGAGCGCATCTCTAAAATAATGATCAGATCATTTACTGAACAAGGTTGTCGCGCCTCACACATAACAAGTGGTTAATAAGTCCTAATTTTGTTCTCTGTTGGCACTTTTAAAGGAATACCCCCTTGTTATATACCATAAAGAAAAAAAAGGGGAGGTTGCCACTTAAATTGTGAGACAATGCTATCCTTTCGTATGGTATAGACTGTAAGACATACCCTAGTTCCTGAATGTTAAAATGTGAAAAACAGTGTGTTTTATAATGAAAGATCTATATATATGTAATGTTACTTAGAAAGGAGTTGTTCACTCATTCATTCATCCAGAAGACTTTTCCTGAGCACTAATTGCAAATGGTCAAGATAAAATTTAGGTTTAGTTTCCTTTAGATTGCAAAGTTATTACTGCACTTTAGCAAGAGGTTGGAATAAAAGCTATCATTTTAACATGGTACTAGTATTAATTAACCACTTCTTTAATGATTGACTCATTTTCCCTTTCTGTGAACAAATATCCGAGCCAGGCTTTGGCTTAGGTGTGCAGGACAGATAGATGACAAGGAATTGACTATGTGCTGAAGGCATTCACAGTCCAGAAAGGAGACAGACAAGAAAACAACTAATTACAATACAATGGAATCGACTCACTGTCAGGAGAGCACAGGGAAGGGAGCAAATCCCGTGCCTGCCCCAATATACGGTGACCCAAATGTAAGGTGATTTCCCTCATTTTCACAATAGAAAGGAAAAAAGAAAGAAAATAACTAAACAATGTTTTTGACCAACTTGAATTAATAATATTTTAAGATGTTGATGAATTCGTTAAGAACAATTTCCACTATTTAATTTGTTGACCAGATTATAAAATCTCTTTAAAATAAGATATAAATTTAGCTGTCCTGTTTTTACACCATTCACATAGTCCATGAAGCAATTGTTTTCAAACTCTTCCTAGCACTTTGACATCAATGCCTTTATCAGTACTAGAGCTGCTCCTTGACCCATCAATCTGTTTTGTTTTGTTTTGTTTGGAGCTTGCCATCTTCATTTTATCTAAATTGTTAGAAGTATAGCATTTGTTTAATCTTGGTATCATCATTGAAAATTTTATCCAAAGTCTCAAGTGCCTATGTAAATAAATAATGAAATCACTTAGAAACTATATATCCATTACAAATAATATTTTTGTGATCTCCACACTGTAACGACTTCCTATATTATATTTTTAAGTGATTGTTAAAAGACTATTTTCAATAATATAATTTTTCAGGTATGATATCACACAGGACAAAAATAATTTTTAAATCTGTGTAACTGTATTAGTCAGCTTTTATTACCCAGTTTCATCGGGGGCAACTTTAAGAACCACTGCAACGAAGAGCAGCCCCCGCTCTCTGCAACTAGAGAAAGCCTGTATGCAGCATCGAAGACCCAACGCAGCCAATTAATTAATTAATTTTTAAAAAAGAACGAACCAATAGCAGTTATTTCTGCTTAATATGACTTTCCCCAAAGAAATTGTTATTCAAAATAGAAATGCAAATAATTCCCCGTAATAGAAAATACTTTTTAAAGAATTAAGGTGCCCCTCCTCTTTTTGGAAAGATGATTTTGAGCAGGAAACTCACTTTACATTCAGACATATATGATACACCTGAGACCATCAGAGGAAAATTTTATCTTTGGAGGATCTGTGACCAAGTCAGGACTTGAAGGATTGGTTGGGTATTCCTAAGAACAGAATGAAAGAAAGAGAGGAAGAAATAAGTCTATTCCATGCAGAAGGGGAATGCAGACTCAAACATAGCATTGTTAGGAAAAGATAGTTGTATTCAGCTAAAGCACAAAGTACAATGTAGATGAGAAATGGGGCATAAAACTAGAGAAGTGTGTTGATCATGTAGAGCTAATGAATTTCACTTTTATTTTAAAGGCAATAGGGACTCTTACAAGGTTTCTAAACAAACAAATGATAACATTAGATTTTCTTTTAGGTACATAAAATAGCTAAATGCCAGTGACCTCACACTAAAAGAAATTTATAATGAAATAGGTATAATGAAAGCTAGGCCTATGTAAAATGAATTTGCTCGCCACACCCATCATTTTTTGTTTCTGTACCCATTTCCCCCTCTATATCATACTCATTTTATTCCCTACTACTTACCCAGCATCCCCATACACTCTGCTGCTTCTTCCTCTATCAAAAACTTCTCTTGGAGAAAGATAGGAAACCTGTCATGGACGTCTCATTTAAGCCCACAGATGTCATGAAGAAGCTCTATTATCACTATTTTACAGACAACAAAACTGTGCCTTACAGAGGTTAGGTTTTAGAGCTAGAATTTCAGAAACAGGTCTCTGGGAACGCACATCCTTGTTCTTAAACATGGCATAATATACGGGTCTAAAACTGTTCTGACTTTGTTGTGCAAGACTGGGGAATTTACAGTCCAACCAGGGAAGAAAAACTAACAGGTAGGGAAACAAAGAAGGAAGAAGTCAAGGGTGTATATAATTTAGTAGTACATTCAATTGGAGAAATAAAGAGATCTTTGGGAGATTGAAGAGTCATGAAAAAAGGACCTTGAACATAGAACCTAGATAGGCAATGAGCAGAGGTCATGGGAAATCTGACAGTGGGAAGTGCAAGAACAGACACATGGATCTAGAATGTTCAGGATCATAAAGAGTGACTAAAACAGGGAGAGGTTCCAGTTACAGGAAATGAGATTGGATATGGGTAAAGGGTTTATGTATGAAAGACTCTGATGTCAGATAGAGCTTACACCAGATGTGCTAGTCCTTGTATGTTATGATATGCTGTAGGTTTTGATATGATGAAAAAGATAAATATCAGAAGACTCCTCTGGCAGCCATACGGAGGATGGATTAAGTTCGGGAAGGGCCAGGAGAGAACCAATAACAGGAGGTTACAGTAATCCAGGTGTGGAATGATGACAGCCTGGACTTTCTTTATCCATTATGTAAAACTCATGGCAACAGTCATGTCTCTGAAGCTTTTCAGAAAATAATACAAAAACATGGCCTTGCCAACTTGGCGATTACCAGTTTCACTGGGCAGAGGCCATGGACCAGTGAGTCACTGGAGACATTTTAAACAATGCATTCAGACAGTCTCACTTTGTATTCAGCTGCAGTATACCTGGAAGGTAGGGCAAGGTTATCATCAAAAACTGTGCTGAATAATTCTGTGATGCATAAACCAGCCACTCAACCTATAAAACAACAGCCTATGACCCAACCAGCAAATGGAATTATATGTTGAGGAAAAAAAAAGTCATCTACTGTTCTACATTCACGTCAATAGTTTCCACTAATTGAAAAAAGGTTGAGTTTATCAAGATTTAGAGAAAACAACAGTTTCCGTGGTCACTCTCAAATTACAGGGAAAATCCCTCAATTTGCTGTCAAAGACAATGTCTTTAATTTAGGAAAATGGAAGAAAAAATGTTAATGTTGTGAAGCACTTCAAATGTTTTTGGATTCACATTCTTTTTCTACTTGCTTTTTCAGAATGTTTCTGCCTGTGTGCTCTGTTTACTAATGTGGACAGTGTAATAAAGGCTCCCAGGATAGCGGTGCTGCTTCCTATTGGTATTCTAGAGGGTAGACAGAATCTACTTTAGGAGCCTATATGGATAAGCACTTGAATTTATTTAGATGCTCCTGGCATTTCAGAGAACTTAGTGCTTCTCCCTGCTTTATCCCTTTAGATCTTATAGGAGAGGCAGAACCTACGCTTGCCTAAAATAATTCACTGAGGAGCAAGAATAGTTCTAGGAGTGACGCCCATGGTTTAGTGAGTGAGGTCTCCTGAATTATTGTCTCATCAGATATGGAATCTGCACTCTGCTGTTAGTTTGCGGTCATTCTGGGAGAAAGGAGATGGAGTCACATGACCTCTGAGGATTGCAACAGGGGCAACTAGGAGAGGAAGTGGGGAACCTGAGTACTCCAGCCACAATATTTGTTCAATACAGACCAGCGCTGTCCAACAGAAATGTCACAGGAGCCAAGATGTGAGCTACATATGTAATTTTAAATTTCCTTGTACCCACATTAAAAAAGTAAAAATAAACAGGCAAAATTTGTTTTAATAATATATTTCATTTACACTAATATATTCAAACTATCATCATTTCAACAAGTAATCAATATAGACATTATTTATGTATAGTCTGTGTTCTATTTTGTGCGAAATCCGGTATCTATTTTACATCTTCAGCACATCTCAATTTGGACTAGCCACATTTGAATTGTGTAATAACTACATGTGGTCAGTGGTTACTCTGATATACCCTGACCCTTCACAAAACTGCTTGAACCAGGAAAGGTGTTCTCATTCAGAAATAAGCATGGGATGTCACTGAGATAAGTTCATCAGAGTTGAAGAAGAAAAAAGAGAAGGTGGGAAAAAAACTCAATTTTACAATCACTCTAACCCAGTGTTGAAGTTTATTCTCACTAGGAAATTCTCTCCTTGTGTGAAATGCAGACAGAGAGTTTGCAAATGAGGACACAATAACAAAGGTGAATACTGATTGATGGTAAAGGGTTCGCTGACTTCCAACAAAATGAGCAGAACAAAGACAATATAGTAAGATTTCTATAAAGTCAAATTTCTTTAAGTCAGAATGCTTCCTTTTATTTTGATTGTCTGTTTTTCCTCTTTTGTGTGTCAAGGCCATCTCTCCTATTAAATAATGGTAACATTGCAGGTAGATGTGTTTTTAATGTCTCCCATGGCAAAATAAATTTTGGCAAATGTATATTGACTCTGAACTTTAAAAATGTCTCTTGGAAATATGAAAATCATGAAAATCAGTCTAGAGACAGCTGTTAAAGGCAATAGAGACCTATTTTGGGAATCAGAAGTTCAAGTCCTGTTTCTGCTAAAAAACACCTTCAATGGGCCTATTCCAATTTTGTTATAATTGTTCATTTGTATTATATTTTAAATTGCACGTATAAGTGAAAATATACAGTATTTGTCTTCCTCTGTCTGACTTATTTCCCTAAACATAATACCCTCCAGGTCCATCCATGTTGTTGCAAATGGCAGACTCACAGATACAGAGGACAAACTAGCAGTTCAGCGGTTCAGCAGGGAGAGGAGTTGAGGGAGGGGCAAGATAGTAAAAGGGGATTAAGAAGTACAGACTACTATGTATAAAAGAAATAAGATAAAAGAATGTAATGTACAGCACAGCGAATATAGCCAATATTTTATAATAACTTTGTATGGAGTACAATCTGTAACAGTATTGAATCTATGTCATATACCTGAAACTAATATAATATTGTAAGTCAACTATATTCAATAAATAAATTCCTCCATTAATCAATCAATTAATTAATTAAAACAAAACCAAAACACATTCAATGATCTGAATCCACTCACTGAGACTTTCTGGTCCTCACATATTCATTCGTAAAATGAGAGATGTGGACCAGGTTACCACTAAGCTAGATTATACCTATGAAAGTTTTTGCTTTTATGACTCAGCTAAGATCTTTTAGTAGGGCAGTAGCAAGTTACTGAAGGTAGACAGTGGCTCCTGAAACAGAACTGGTGCATATTTCAACCAGAGGCAAATTATGTGATCCCTTTTTCAGAAACTCTTCCTTGAATGCCTATGAAAGAAAATGTGCTACATAAATAAATGATTATCAAAGGAAAGATTTGCTTCTAAAATACAACCTGTATGTACCTGGTGATGTAGACATGTAATACCTTCTGAGTCATGCCCACAGAGCTGCCGAATCTCCTGACATGACTAATACACCTTCCCCAATCCTTATGTGAAGCTACATTATGGTTTTGTCAGTGAAACTGATTGATACTTGGCTTTATCATTTTAATACTTCTATAAAATACCTGTTTAACCTGTTCTAATCTGCTGGTGAGTAGGAGTTGAAATAGTTTCCAATAAGTAAACTGAAATACTTCTCTCGATTTACTACCTAGAGTTAGAAGGAAAGGAATTGAGTTCAGATATAATATTATTTGAATATATTGTATAAAAATAAAACTGAAAATTATCCACTGTACAATAGTATTGATATTTCGCTCAAGTTAATGATGTTAAATATTAAGTCCCTGTAGAAATCTGCATAGTTTTAAGTTGGAATTCTGCTACCTTGCACTTACTGGACTTTGGTAGTACTAACCAGGATCAGTCTTCCACGCTAAAGCTTTCAAACCGATCTTTTGTTTTTAAGTGTCTTGAAAATGTGCTGGAGCCCATTTTTAACAGGCAGAATTAGCTTTATAGAGCGTGTGTGGGAGGTGGACTTACTTTTTGTTGCTTAAAGTTTGTGTGTGGATATTATTTATGACTCCAGTTCCTTTCCGTCTATGTTTTTCATGACAGCAAATAATGAGTGAATAAACGAATAAACAAAAATAGGAGTAAATTTTAAAAAAGATTGTCCCCAATCAGGGTTCACGCCCCCAAACAAATTCTAAGTGCGTCAAACTTCTGTAAAAAAAAATAAATGGAAAATATAATAATTAAAAGTGAGGGTTTTTGCAATAAAACTCTCTAAACTTTAACCTTCCTAGTCTGATGTTTACTTATTAGAGAGCACATTTCCCAATATAGACCTTTAGCTACCAAAGAGATAAATTTAGCTTGATTTCTATTTACCTTATATATATTTAGATCTTAAATGAGTCAGGTTCAACAATTTTTAAATAAAAAGTTTCCATGATTTCAGAAAGTGAGAAAGTTCCATGTAATAGTTGAGAAATGTCATTTACTAAAAAACAGGCTGATTACATTATATTTTTCCTCTTCACATTGGAGAAATAAATGAGTCTGGCCTTCCCACTGAGTAAGAATTCCATTATTTGGGAATAACATATGCTTATTATCTGAGAAAAATAGCTAAATTCTAATCATTTTAAATAAAGATGAAAATAGACAATTCAGTTCACATAATATAATTTTTCTCTGTCACACTAAATTTTTGGTGGATGAATGTAATAGATTATATATATGCATATATAGCTAAATACTATAGAAATTATGCTATTTTCTGAAAATTAAATATCTACATTTTAAATAAACCAGATTTTTTTCCCCTGAGTTACTTAAAGCAATGCCTCAATATATTTAGAATAGAACTAAATGTATGTTTCTAATGTGCCTTTTTAAATCTGAACAGATGATTCCTTTCATCTGAACAGTTGAAGATAATGAAGTCTTTTTTACAACAATAAATCTCTTCTTTGCAAGTATTTGTCCACCAGTAATGAGCAAGTTAGGCTATCTTAGCATTTGTTGAAAAATTCCACTTTCTCTTAAGCATATGAATTATGTTATTGAATCTGGAATTAATCTTACTGAAGTAGTCACATTCAGTCCTTTGTGGAAACAAGAATAAGAATAAAATATTCAATAGAACTGATTGTTTCCTTGGTTCTGCACTTAAAACTGTGTTGTCTAATACATAGCAGGACACCAAACTGTTCAACCAATAAACATTTTTTGATGAGCTTTTGTTCATGCATTTGTTCCTTCATTTGTCCTGCAAATATTTTTTGAGTCCCTACTATGTATCAGTCATTGTGTTGGACACACAGAACACATTAGTGAAGAAGACCTTAGACGGCCTCCGTCTGCATAGAGCCTACAGTCTAACATGGGGAGAGCCACGTCAAATGAGATGGATGTTATTAAAGATGAGGATGTGGAGAAGATTATGAAAGACATAGGAAAATTGAAATGAGAGTTTATAACAACTCTTTCTGATCTGAGAGGCAAAGAGAAAAAAGAGGAAGTGACATGTAAGCTAAAAGGTGGAGAATGGGTGTGAGTTAATGTTAGGTTGGAAGAAGAAAAGAGGGAAGAGACAGAGCATTTTAGGCAAGAAAACCAATCATGAGTTGAAGGTCCTCAATCCTGAGAGATGTTGGACATTTGAGGGGTAGGATGAGCATATGGAAGAACAATATAGGATGAGGTCTCCAAGAGCTAATCAGGAGGTTGATGGATCTTAGGGGCCATGATATGGGCTTTGTATTTTATCCCAAGTGCAATGGGAAGCCAGAGAAAGGTGTTAAACAGGAAAAACCAATCTCAGGGTGGAAGTGTGGAGAACGATTTGGTGGAAGTCAAGAAAGAAACAGAGAGACTTATGAAGTTATTGTAGTAGTCTCAGCAATAGTGTGGATTAGGAGCATGGCTGTGAATATTGAGAGATAGCGGAAGATCTTAGATAATTAGAATATCAACCAGTAGGACCTGGCTATTAGCTTAGCTATGTGGATAGAGATAGACTCCTAGATTTCGGGCTCGGACAACTGGGAAGATGGTGGATTTGGGGGGAAACTGGGCCAGGAAGACAAATTCAGGGAAATTCAGATGAACTCACTTTGAGCATGTTGCTTTTAAGGTGCCTGTGAGACACTCAATTGTCGATGACAAGTAAGCATTTGAAAACATGATCTGGGGCTCAGAAAAGAGGTCTGAGCTGGAGATATAAATTTCAGATTTGCTTTTATGGATGGTAATTGAAACCATGTGAGTATATGAGATTGCCTAAGGAGGTTGTGTATAGAATTAGCAGGAAAGAAGTTACAGGATGGAGCTCTGAGAAACCCCACTACCTAAAAGATGAAGAGGAGCAAGAAGAACCTGAGAAGCAGTAGTCTGAGTCATAGAAAGAAAAGCAAGAGAGGAGCCCACAGAAAAGGGCCTTTGGAGCAGAAAATTGATCCAAAGTGTTGAATTCTGTTGAGAGGTCAATTCAGGTATGTGCTGTGAAGAAGAAATTGTGCTGAGGACTTTGGGGAATACAGAGATGACAAGGCATGGACCTCACCCTCAAAGAGCTAACTAACCGGTGGGGGAAATGGGCATGTAATTAACTTTCGATGGAGTAGAACACAGAAGTGATTGCTAGGTTACATGCAGACACTTGGAGAATAAAGAAAAATTGATGTTATTGTCTAAATGCTTTTGCAAAGTTGGTTTTAAAAATGGTATACAAAAAGCATTGTTGAGGTATTCACTTTAACAACGGCATTAAGAAAAACACTGTTCTACTTTATGTATGTGCTGTTTGGATGGTACAAAGCAATCATGTATGACAAAGGAGAAAGAAATACTTTCCTGGTCAGGAATCTGAGAGTTTTTGACGTGGCTCAATAACTCAGCTACATACTAGCTTATTCAAGGAAAAGGTTCAGGATCTGTTTCTTTTGGAATTGGTTTTGCCACATCCCGGCCACTTCACAGAGATCCAGAAATTTGGTCTTAAAGAAGATTGGACCTTAAGGCAAAGGAAGATATTGTTCTTTCCTCTTCAGGGTGACAAAATGGCCCATCTGTTAAAATGCTCAGCAGTAGCTGGGACAAATGTCATAGGAACTTAGTAATTCAAAATTGGAGATAATTTGGACACACCGTAATTCAATTATTACTTCAACTATCATTAATTATCTAAAAGTTGTTCCCAAATGTCTACACATTTTGTATGTATGTTTCTCACTTTATCTTACAGTTCAAAATTTAAACTTTCAAAAGAAACAAATTCAAAAGTTCTTTTCAGTAAATACTTATATTAGCTATTTCCTTTAAATAATGATCTCTCCTATGAATTTAACATTCGTTTTCATTCATTTTCACCTGTATTTTACCAAAATTTCTGACAGTTAAGCGTGTTTTATTTGTTTTTGTTGTTGTTTTAGGAATACCTTAGTTCTATGAATGAGACATTGTTATCATATTCTTATTAATACTTTTTAATGTCATACTAGAAAATGCTTTGTGCTTAAAAGCAATGATTACATTTCCTTAAAACACTTTAATTTAGAATATTCATTAATAAACTAGAAGTTCTCTTTATTTTTATGATAAGTTGCTGAAGCTTTACAGACAGTAATTAAAATTATCAATTTAATTTAAATACCTTGAAAGACTTTGTCTTGGACATTGATTTTATAGGCAAAAGCCCTTTTGATAACCCTGATGATATTAAGATGCTCTTCTAGCCTATAACCCCCCCATTTGCTTTCTTAAGTATGTCACTAAAGAGTTATCATTATAATCGGAAAATATTTAAAGTTTTGAAAGAAACATAAAAATATACTGGTTGCCTTGGGCATTGTGAATTACTTCACACAAACTGTAGGAATCTCAAACAAATTGGACAAGCCTTTATATTTATAGGTGTATGTATTGAATCAAGTTGTAGTTCTGTATATTTTGATGAGAGTTCACATCGTAGGTGGCATTTAAGGCTCTTTTGACAGGAACAAACCAGGAATTAAAATTTATTTCCTTCCTAATATATTCTAAGAGAGTATCCTTCTTGTTTCTCTGGGAAATTTTTTATTGACGTTTCAGAGTATCTGTCATGAGAGTTTATATTTATCAGCTTGCTTAGGCTTTTAAATTTAATCCCTAGCAATTTTGTCATCAGAAAATAGCCATATTCATAACAACCCACTTTGGGTTTAATTCGCATGTCAGAGATTCAACACATGTGGTTTCCCTTGGACTCTACTGGTTTTGACTCAATATATAAAGAGTTGAAGAAATGCAGGTGCTAGACATTAAGCTGCATTCACCAAAGGATGCTGGAAGAAGCCAGGGGAAGGGGAAGCAGCAGGAAGTAGTGTGGATGGATGATTCAATTTTTGTTTAAAAAATAGAGAGAGGAAAGGATGCATGTAAACATGCATGTGCATAGGGCAGTAAGATTAGAGATGATTTTTTTTAAACCTTCTCTATATGTTCTATTGTGCTTGAATTGTTTTTACTAAAACATAGTCAATAAAAAATCTATACTGTTTTCATTCGGGAGAAAATGATTTAGACAGTTATTGAGAGGGAAATCCTTTATATATCAAATTTGAATATTTAATTATTAAGGGCAATTTTGAGAAAGAAGTAGCATTAATATATTTCTTTAGCATTAATATTCTGTTCTTACGTTTTAACATTTAAAATGACGAACGTAAACCTGAGTTGTATTGCAACTCTGAGTCTTTAAATAAGACACTCAAATAGAGCCTGCGTATGGATTTTACAGATTTTAGTTTCCAGATTTTGGATTTGAGGATGCACACTTTCCTCCATAAAGTTGAATGAAATTTCTGCAGTGTTCACTGGTGTGCACAGAACATCATTTCCAAAACTGAACTCTCCCTTCCACACAGACATCTTAGAATATTCTTCGAGTATTCCCAAATTAATCTAATCAATCCCCATCACTCTGTAATACTCCTCCTGCCTTTTTTCCCATTCCTTTTTACCTTTTGCTTATCACTGTTGCTCTTGAGCATTCTTAGGAAAACATTTGGATGGACTGGAAAGAAATTCAAGTTAGACAGCTTGGACTTGAGTCACATCTCAGCCACTTACCAAGTGAATAACCTTGAGTATCAATTAACCTTTCATGTAATTGTCTCAACTTCCTCATCTGCAAAGCAGGAATAAGAGCACCTGCCTTAAGTGCCTCATTGGGCGGTTGTGGGGATCAAATTATAGGATATATGTACACTATAAAGTGGTGTACAAGGAAAAGGTATTACCATGATCATTAATATTATTTTTAGTAGGTTCAGGAAGGCTAACAATGATCATGTGTTATTCTTTGGCTGTCTGTATCTCAGACCGTAAAAGGTAAAGCACTGAGAATTTTGAAAATTACCATTTTAGGAGAATAGATAGAAGGTCACAATTGTCTGGACCATAAAGTAACAGGGAGGTTGGAGAGAAATATGAAATATGTAAATTGAATGCATGTTTGTAAGTATGAGAAAATTGAGTTGCATGCTAACTGAATCTGTGTTTATTCCCCTTTGAGTGTGGAAATTGCAGAGACAAATTTTCTTGAGTCTATCTCAAAAGTCCTTGTGTTACATAATTTATTTCTTTTTCTATATCTTAATTTGTAAAATGAAGTTAATAATATCTAACAATAGGATTTTATGGGGGTAGTGCTTTATGGTATAAAAGAAGGACTTGGTCTCATGAAAATTTCAGTAGATTCAACCCAGCAAATATCAATTAATTAGTGATATTGTACTTGACAGGTAGAGAAACCATTAAAACATAAGATGTACTCTTCAGCCAAACACATATTCTGAAAAGTAGATAATATATACAAATAAATATGATGTGAATTAAAAAGGCAAGTACATAATGGGGGTAAAAACAAATTGCCATGGGATTCAAAGGAGGGAAGAATCATATTTGGTTGCATTAAAATCCAGAATCTTTATAGGAAGGCAGAGGGAGTGTGAGATATTGATGTGAGTAGTCTGGTTTGGCTGCCAGAAAGGGTTGTCCTAGTGACATATGACATAGACCTCAAAGGACTGTGATAAGGAAGAAGGCAAAATTCATTCATTCACTTCTTTGAAATCCATTGTGAGCATATTGTTGCCCATGCATTGTGCCAGGACCTGAGAATATGATGGGGAAGCAACTGTATATGGGCTGTCATTAGGGAGTGAGGCCAGGAGAGGGGAGCACAAGGCACCCCATTCAGTCTGGTGGGAGCTGCAAGGAGAGAGGCTGTGGTCATAGGATGTGTCCAGGGAATAAGGATATGTTGAAGAGGACACAGAATGACCAGTTAAAGATGAAAAGGCATTTTTGAACCTAGAGATAAAATATCCAGGAGCCAGTTTTGAAAGTTGCATCTGACAATAGAGTTCAGAATGAATTGAGGTGATTTTAAATGTCCAGGTGCATATTGAGGACTTCATGTGAACGTAATACATTTAATGTATATTTTTTCCTTTAATCCTCACAATGGTACTTAGAGGGAGGTGTCCTGATTCCAATTTTAAAGATGAGGAAACTAAAGTTCAGTGACGTCAAATGACTTCTTCAAAGCTATGGAGTCGATAACTGGCAGTGCTAGGATTTCAACCCTGGCATTGACGCTGAAGTCTGTGATCTTGAAACTCTGCCCTACGCTGAATCCCAAGGAGAAGGAAGTGAGCAGATAGAAACAGGCCGTCATTCTTGACCCTCGGCACTGACCAGGTGGAGCCATTCCATCTGGTTGACTCATTTTCACAGTGGGGATTTGATGAGAAACTATGCAAGACATTCACACGTTATTCATTTATTCATCCCTTTGACATAATTCTTACTATGCCCAGTGTGGTGCCAGGTATTTAGATATGAGTTGAATAAGAATCTTTGCCTTCAAAGACCTTAAAATCAAAAGAGGGGAAATATGAGTCTACAGGCTCATTTGGGGCACTGAGGTAAATGCTATGGTAGGAGTCAAGGAGAGGATCTGTAGGAAGAAACAAGAGAAGCCCCTGATCCAGTGCAAAGAAAGTCAGGGAAGGCAAGTGGAGGAGCAGCCTCCAACATGAAATGGGAAAGATAACCGGGTGCTGGCCGAGGAGAAAGCAGTGAAGGCCAGGGAGACGGACAAGGAGGCCGAGAATGTGTGGGTTACTGGTGGGCCTGTGAGCAGGTTAGTACAGCTACCTAGTAGGGTTATCCTGGTGGTGGTGAGAGAGGTGAGTTCTAGAGAGAGAATCTAGATCTTTCTGGGGCTGGATCATGAAAAGCTGCTCAAACTTTTGGAAAAATGACCCCTACACATTACTAGTGTGGGTGCAAATATAGCCAAGTCTTTAAACAATGTACTACAAATGCTTTAGAATTGTCATACCCTTTGATTTCATAGTTATGATATTTCTGGGAAATTCCATTAAAGGAAATAATTTGATATGTAGACATAGACTTATGCCCAAAAGTTATTCACTGAAGTTTCACTTAGAATACCAAATTTTATAAAAACCTAAATGCTTAACAACAGAGGGACAATTCAGCCAGTTATGGTACGTCAGTATGAATATGATACAGCATTGCTGTACTGTTTTAAGAGAGTTGAACCTCATTACTTGTGGATTCCATTTTTTTTAATTTTTATTTTATATTGGATATAGTTGATTAACAGTGATGCTAATTATTGCTGCTCACAGGTGTACAGTACGGTGATTCAGTTACACCCACACAAAGTATACGAAAGTATCCATTCTTTTTCAAATTCTTTTCCCATTTAGGTTATTACAGAATATTGAGCCAAGTTCCCTGTGCTATTCAGTAGATCCTTGTTGGTAATCTATTTTTAGTATAGTAATGTGTACTTGTCAGTCCCATAGATTCCTTGTTTTTAAATTGGCTAACTCACTAAACTTTATTTGTAAGCCCCAAATCAATAGTCATGCACTTTACAGTTGTTTGTAGATACGCAGAGAACAGCAAAAAAGTTGAGTCACCAGAGACATACATTCCCAGCTGAGGTTAACAAGGTAAGGTCCTGCCTTCTCCTTTCAACCCTCATACAGTAAACAAGGATTCTTTACACTTAATGTCCTTTATACTTAATGCCACATGTTATACATTTTTGTGCCTTTTTTCCCTTGGTGATTTTGCTATTTAAAATGGCCTCCCGGGCTTCCTAGATGGCGCAGTGGTTAAGAATCCGCCTGCCGATGCAGAGGACGTGGGTTTGATCCCTGCTCTAGGAAGATCCCACATGCCGCTGAGCAACTAAGCTCATGCGCCCCCCCAAAAAATAAATAAATAAAAATAAAAGAATAAAATAAAATGGCCTCCCAAGAGTAGAGCTGAGTTGCTGTCTAGTGTTCCTTGTTTTTTTTTTTGGCCTCAAGGCGCTGGGCTTATGGGATCTTAGTTCCCCAACCAGGGATCGAACCCGTGGCCCCTGCAGTGGAAGTACAGGGTCCTAACCACTGGGCTGCCAGGGAATTCCCTCTAGTGATCCTTAACACAAGAAGGCTGTGGTGTGACTTACAGAGAAATTTCACGTGTTAGATAAGATTCATTCAGACGTGAGTTACAGAGCTCTTGGCTGTGAGTTCAATGTCAACGACTCAACAACATATATTGAATAGGGTGTCTTTAAACAGAAACACACTTAACACAAGGTTATGTATTGATCAGCTGCTGAAGATGCTGTGACTAGAGCTTCTCAGGAATCTAACCCCGTATTTCCCCAAGGAGTAATGGCTCAGGATTCACTAATTCACCGTTAACAGCAACTCCAGGAACATAACCAGCTCAAACAGTGACTGCATATATGCACATACACACATATGTGTATATGTAGGTATACCCACACCTATGTGTGTGTATATACACAGACACACATTACTCAGATATTAATTATATATCTTTTTGCATTATAGGAGAGTAATTTTCTAATCATTTTTTATGATAGTCTATATGCCTTATGCCCCTAATTCAGAACAAAGCAAGATTGGAAACACAAGTAGAGGATCTGCTTTGTTTTAGTGACATAAATTCATAGTGATAGAATAATGCAACTAAAGAGCAGCAAACTTAGATATTTAATTCTGCTTGAGTTGAATGGCGTGGGACTAGCTAGAAGGTTCGTTTCATATTGTGTTTGGAGGAAATCGAGGGCTGGAGTCAATATGCCTTTAACCTCCCCCTGTGAAGAAGGCTGAGACACCGTCACATCATAAGCTCCTTCTCCTTAATCCTCAGCCTCCTCTATAAATTACCTCAGCCTCTGCTGATGTCACGAAGCTGAGTTGATGAATATCTCCACTACAAAGCTGTTTATATCTCTTGGACAAAGTCCATGCGGGAAGGGTGATTTGCTGAAGGGGTAATTTGGAATATTTTAAAGATAACGGAGAGGAAAATCTTTTTTGCCTTGGTGCATGCCTAGCAAAGGCCTCTGAGAGATTTGGCTCGAAAATAAAATCATTTGACTGGGATAAAGCCAAGAAAACACATATACACACAGTTTATGATGGCTGCACGCGAAACACAAGCCATGGCCCGTGGTCGCAGGATTAACTGAAGGATTCCTTCCAGGTCCAACCACATGGGCACAGGCAACAGAAGGAGATTCAGTGAGTTCTTCTAACCATCTCCTTAGGATTCTTCATTCTTGTTTAAGCAGGAAATGCCATGATGGCAGCTCTACAGTTAAGACCAGGATGGCCGGATCTGGATTAACCATGGAGAATTTTGGCAAGGAAACCACACTGTTTAAGAGCCTATACTGGGTCCATGCACAGTATAGCTCAAAGGAATCAAATAAATCGACTTCCTTTTTATTCTCCTCTTTTGTGGGAGTGCACCAGTTTGGAGGCCGAATTTGGGGAAGCCTGTTCCTGGGAGCAGATATCCGAGGGGAGATTCCCTCTGTCTTTTCTATTCCAAGTATTAGCATAATTCCTCAAGCACAGACTCTCTAAGATACCTTGAGTTATTTATTAATATTTAAAGAGGTTATTTGGCATGAAGCATGGAGTATAATTCTTAAAAGGAGCTGACAGCAGAATACATTTGTTAACTAGAAAGACATATCTAAACTTTGCCAAAAGAAATACTGTGTGCGTCGAGCACTCTTGGTGGGGAGGGTTGCTTTTCCTATGGACGTGTTTGTGTATGTCTGTCTGTGATTTTTTTGTTTCTCCTCAGTTTCCACTTACACATTCCACCCTTGTGTCTCGGACCCATTTTTGAACAAAATACTAATGATAAAGGAAAGACAGACTTGCAATGGCCATGAAGACTACCCCCCACCACCCAGCCACATCTGCTCCCAGGGCAATGTCTTCTTCTGGTTTAGGATTTAATAGTAGACCACCCCTACTGTCCTCCCATCCAACTTGTTTATATTTTGTGCATTTTCTTCATTTTAATGAGGTGATGAATAAATGCGCTTTACAAGGAAAAAGGGACTGTCAGGGCTAGAGACTGGAGCGCTCTGTTCATTCATACGGTAGGTAAGGTACAAACAGGCAAAATGCAACTCTGTCTGTCAGTAATCACACATTCGGCCTGGGGGGAAAACTCAGTTAAGTGAAGGTAGTTAATTTTTCCTCCTGGCTGCTTCATTCCTGGGCCTCTTCAGAAGGGGAGTTAGAGTTCTGGTTACTGATTTCTTTCTTTCCCCAGACCACTGACTAACACACTTTGTTTCTCCTGCAAGCTTCAGAATACCAAGATTTTCAGCAATCGGTGTAAATTCTGAAGTGTGCCAATAGCAAGTAAAGAC
The DNA here is from genome assembly GCF_030028045.1 of Hippopotamus amphibius kiboko. Lineage (NCBI taxonomy): Eukaryota > Metazoa > Chordata > Mammalia > Artiodactyla > Hippopotamidae > Hippopotamus > Hippopotamus amphibius. Next base: position 151,695,604 of record NC_080190.1, on the reverse strand, counting down.
AATTCAATATTCTAATTGTTTGAAAATGCTCTGAGAGCTATCAGAACTATCAAAATTAAATACAATTTAAAGTCTAATGTCTACGGATTCATGCTTGGGTGCCAAAGCCGTAAAAATAAAAGCAAGGAAGTGATTACTATAAAAATCAGGATGGTGGTTACATTTGAAGGGAGGAAACAGCTACAGTTAGGAGGAGGTACGTGGAGGGGCTTTTGAGTAGCTGGCAAAGTTCAGATTTTTGACCTGGGTGGTGGGTATTAAGAAGGTGTTGACTTTATAATAATTCACTAGGTTCTGTAGAAAGTTAAGTAAAATTCAGGATTGTTGGTGCCATTGGTGGAGAGACGGGACCAGCCTGAGAGGTACTTCTGGGATGCTGGCATTACACTGTTTCTTGATCAGAGTCATGGATATGTGAGTTTGTTCAGTTTGTAAAACTTCTTCCAGCTGACTACTTAGGTACGGTAGTTTTTATGGAAATTATATTTCAATCAAAGTGTAAAAATCAAAACTAGATTTCTCAAAAGACTTTAAAACAGTTATTAAGATTTCACCCCAACTCTGTTTCTACCTCCAGTAAATCTCTTAGTGATTAACAAAAATTCTTTCAATTTTCCTGAACTTTTCAGTGGAAAAGTCGAACCAACTACCAGGAATACAAGCTGTGCTCCCATTGCGGGGCTGGGGCGGGGGGGGGGGGGGGGGGGTGGGGGGGGGTGGGGGGGGGGTGGGGGGGGGTGGGGGGGTGGCGGAGTGTGGAATTTAGAAGGTGGATTTAGAGAAAAACAGTTTATCTAGGAAGTGCCATAAGACTTCCTGAGGCTACGACTTTCTATAAATACAAAACAACACTGAACAACTCAAGGCAGCAGGTCAAAATAAATATATAGTAGCTTCTCAAACTTTGACCTTGTATGTGTTAGGATAACCAAACAGCACTCAATGAGAGTGTTTTGATTTGTTTTTCAGTTTGCTGATAGAATTTTTTTTCTTTCTCTTGGTCTGTAAGGTCCTGTTAGGACTGAAGCCAACAGAGACATTTTGGTAGCTGAATTAATTTTTTTTTTCATCTATTGAGAATGCTCTTCACTGAAAGTCAAGTCAAAGTCCATTTGGGATGTAATCTAATCTTTTTAATAGCTGATAAACGGAAATGAATAGCTTCTTGGATGCAACAGAGTTGGAGCAGGTTTGAACAGCTGGCATTCTCCTTTTTTTACATGTCCATGCAAAGATAAACAGCTCTTCGAAAATATGGTATGGCTAGAGAATCAAACAAGCAGATTAGTAACCATGTTCTGATTTTTCCTCCAGCATGTTGCATGATGTTTTTTTGCAGATAGGTTTGTAAAAACGAAGAAACAGTTTTGAAAATCCTAGTTAAAAAAAAAAAAAATGACTGCATTAGAATGCTCTGCTGAAGACGAAGTTAGTGGATGCAAAGACTGTCGAAATGATAACAATAAAGAGTGTGGGAAGACTTTCCCTGGCGTCGTGAAAATTAACGTGGGCAGATTGCCTTTAATCATCACCTAAACTGACAAAAAGAAAGGGCAAGGATTTCTGAGTGACGAGAGGAAGGTGCTCTTTTTCTAAACCAGGATTACCATATAGTTCCCCAGGAAAAGCCCGGGTGAAGGTAAAGGAAATACAGTTTAGTGTAACATCCCTTAATTATTTACAGATGTTTATGAAATTCCTAGTTGTCTCATCTGTTCGGCAGGGGGAGAAACATAAATGGAAAAACAGGGATCGTATCCCTCTGTCTGCTATCAATTAAATCATCAAAACAAAATTATCATTCAAATTACAATGTATCATTTCACTTTTAGAATGTATGGGGGAAAACCATCTATGAAACAGAAATCTGTAAACCATCAAAGCAACAAAGCGACATTAAAGTTCAATAAGCAGTTTGTTCATGCATGTTTTAATCTAGTTAAAAAATGGAAACCATGTTCACGTGGTCAAAATAACACTTGCGTCAAAGGAGTCTTTGAGGTTCAATCCAGTGAGACAGGCAAACGATTTTTGTGAAACCCCAAAATATTTTCAAGAGGAGAAAGAGTTCCCTAGAGATCTGAATACGGTGGCATTAGTGGAATTTTAATGTGGGAAAGTATCTAGCAATAAGGCAAGCTTGTTAGAGGGAGAAAATATCAAATGTTCAACATCTAAATGTGTTTCTTCAATGATTATGTAATTGAGAACTGTTTTTTATTTTCTATTAATACTTACATTCTATTGTTTCCTATCATGCATATGCTAAGCTTGCTTTGTATTAAGTCCTGTTATTGTCTTGCCATGTTAAAGTAATTATCTCTCTACAAAAGAGATTTATTACCTTCATGAATCTGACCATACTCACATCTTAAATAAATTAATGAACTGACAAACAAAGAGTGCCCCATCATTCTAAGTAGCTGACAACATTTAAAAAGCAGTCACACTGCAGTGGCAAACATTTTAAAGAGATGGGCACTTTTGAAAGAGTAAAGGAAATATATTCATTTCGGCGAGTATCCTAATTGGATCTAATAAAAGTTAATCAAAGATCAATGCTACTACTCCATTTTTCTAGAATATGGTTTTGTTAGAGATCCTTGAGTTATTTTCTACCAAAAGACCATGTCACCCTGGTGTTTCTCAAGAAGCAGTTTTCTGGATTGGCTTAGTAACTTTATCCAAAACATACTGACCAGTTTGATTTAGTAATTTGAGACCAGGTATGTGGAATTTATTAAAGATGAAAAAAGATTATTTATTTATGGACATGTGTAAAGAATTGGCAAAGAAAACAAACATAGATATGTTTAAGCAAAAATAGTCTTCTCCAATAAAAGCTTTAAAAAAAGACTGCATTTCTTTAAAAAGACTACATTGTCATATTTTCAATCTGAAATGTAAGTTGACAAATCCTTAGGACTGCCAAATTATCTCTTACTCACCTAAGGAATAAAAAAGGGTCCATTTTTCCTTGTTTAGCCACATTGTTCTTCTGAATTTTTAAAAATAATTGCGGGAGGAAAATAAAACTGAAAATTTGTGACTGAAGAATTACCTCAACCTGATTTTATCACAATTGAACTATAAGAGATAGGCACAGAATTTTCTCTGAGCCAGATTAGATTACTGCTATGTTACTTTTCTTTCACATAGATACCAAAGGGTATTATTTTCTTACTAAATCTTAAGTGGATAAAATGGATACAGTAAACAGTTAAAATATCACAGGGTCAGGGATGTCTCATTTCTGCATTTAAGAAACGTCATAGGAAGCAGGAACAGTGTTTACTTCTGGGCCTCATGGATCACGAGTTTTAAAAAATTATTGAGACAAGTGGGCTCTGCTAGGTGCACAAGTAAGCAATTCCCAAACATTCATTTTTACAGTTTGACAATCATCTTTTTCTTCATGAATATGCCTCTTAGGAAAGATTTGGATACTTGATTCCAAGAGAACTTCTAAAGAAAATGTCACGAAAAACAGTAATTCCTCCAGCACACAAATGTCTTCACTGTTGTCATTTCTTGAGGATGCTAAAGGTATTTTTAACTTCCCAGATTATATTTGAGAGTTCTAAAATGTATTTGTAGAACTAGTTAACATAGCAGACCCACATTTCAGAGGCTAACTTTTCTAGTAAACAAAACGCTCACATCCCCCAGTGAAGTATACATCCTACATTTTTCTAAGCCACTTGACACAATTTTTAAGTTTTTATTCCAATAGATTATCAAGGCATTTTTGATTCATTAATAGTGAAGTGATGTTGGTTTTCTTTCCTTAAAATTCAAAACTAAATGCTTAGCTTGAAAAAAGAAAACCAAATTTCCGTAAATTTAATTTAAAAGAGTAATGTTCGTAAAGATATAAAACATATTCACTGCTCATATATACTTATTACATCTTTTTATAAGCCCAGGACACTAGGTCTTAAAGTGTAAATTTGTAATGTGTTCTATGCATTAAAACATAAGTAACTATTGCTTGCAATTAGGACGCACTGCAGTAGTTACTACCTGCTCTACGTATCCTTGTATTTTATCATCATCATATCATACAGAAAATTTTCCGGACACTTGTGTGCTAAGTGCATTATGTGCATCATTTCATCTCTTTATTTAGCTCCCACTTCCAGGAACGTCTCATAAAATCAGCACCTGATCAGCGATGTCTTAATGTGAAGGTGGCTCTTGGTGGGAAGATTTCACCTAACAGAATTGGTCAACATATTTAACCTCACTATTTGAATTAGCGGAAAAAACAACTCAATAATTTTGTTCCCTGTTTTTTCCAGTGCGCAGTGGAAAAGGAGATATTGGTGGGAGGAGGGGGTGGGGAAGAAAGAGGGTAAAGATAACTGCATTGGGAGCAGTAGGAGAGTGGTCTTTATTTAGGCTGGAGGGAATACAATTATTTTCAAATATGATACTTATTTTCATTATAAATTTCTCCTTACATGTAGAAGAATGCAATTCATTGTGAATGCTATTTTCAGTGAGTGTTCAACAACTGTACTACTGTAAAATTCAAACATACACAATACCCTGTATTCTGAGGCCTGTTTTAGAACTGCCATGTATTTCCCTCCCAACTAAAAGTTACTTCTTTAGAAAGGAAATCCTCCAATGGTAGCAATATTTTCTTTAAACTGTGTATTTCAGTTTTGATTCTGCTGTGTAACTTTAGGAGAAAGGCAGCACCTGAAAAACATTCAAACTCCATTTTATCTTTCATGTCATTTGATACTATTCCACACTTCCAGGAATTCATTTTTGTTTTTTATGTTCTTTCACAGATGAAATAATTTTAAGCTGAATTGAGCTTAATTTTAACCTTTCTGCCAAAAAATAGAGCTTTTTAATCTCCCCAAGTCAACTTTTTAAACATGCTGATTTCATATTTCTTAGGTAATTTAGAAGTGGCAATTTATGGATGAAAATTTATTACCGAGGATAGGTTTTCTGTTACTAAAATTTCCTGATATTAATCTCAGTACAAATAATTTTCTAAGAATCCCTTTTTTCCTTCTTCCCTGTTTCATTTTTATCAACTATTTTGTCTCATAATGATACTCCATAAATATTCTTGGGTAAAAGGTGCCGTGTGAATGCAAATACGCTTTCATGAAACTCTCCTCTACCAAAGTGAGGTGGGGGAACATTCATTATTCTGCATGTCTTGGAAGAGGATCATTTCCAGAAGTGACGTGATGCCAGTGGCAGGAGTTCACGCGAACACTGGGCTCTCACGCATTCCCCATTTCAGCACTCCACTAAGAATGCTTTCTAATAAGTCCACCTTTGCCAGTCCCTTTCCATATATAACTTGGTTTTAACATCCTTTAGCATTGTTGTCACCTTTCATGAGTTCAGGGTAAATATAAAGTTGTGTGCTTCCAAACTAGTCTGATTCTGTCCTGTAGCAGAATTTAAACTCTACCTGGACCACTCATTTTAAAGAGGCTGTCATTAAGAAGATGTTTTTCCTTTGTAAAAGTTTCAAATGGGCCCAGCATGGTTATTTAAATCCTACAATGCAGTATGAATCTTTTTTTTTTTTAAATGCCATCTACAGAAGAAAAGGAAAGAAAAAAAGAGAAAGAAAGAGAAAGAAGGAAAGAAAGAAAGAAAGAAAGAAAGAAAGAAAGAAAGAGAAAGAAAAGAAAGAAAGAAAGAAAAAGAAAGAAAGAAAGAAAGAAAGAAAGAAAGAAAGAAAGAAAGAAAGAAAGAAAGAAAGAAAGAAAAGAAAGAAAAGCTGTTCCTTTAAGATACAGAAGATCTTTGGGGGCAGTCCTCACCCATTCAAAAGAATGTAGGTGTGGAGAATTAAACACTGTTTCACCTGGAAAATTAGAGGAACTAAATCCTTAAATTGTAGGAGCAAATTATATAATATATTTTTTCTATCACAAAAAAAATATGCGAGTCAGAAAGTAAACTGTTCAACAGAAACTGGTTTACGTTTGTAACTTATTTATTAATTCTTCTAAGAGTATCACCTATTTGTTAAGTCAACTGAACCAATCCCGAAATGCATTAACTTAAAGGGAACATTGGATATCACAGTAATTTAATAAGGTTCATTTTTCTGTAAACTAAGTTATTCAACGTTATGGTTTCTCATAGGGAGAAACTTTTAAAATCAGCTGAATTTGCCTACATGCAAACAGTTTTGAGGATAAAACAGTTATTTAAAAACAAGAGAAATTCAGTCTGCTTGCAGAGAAGCAAGTGTAGCATATTTTTTTCCTTCTTCTAATCTTTCCACAGGTCATCAATCATGAATTTTCCCTGGTATGTTGCCGAAGCAGGGAGTGAAATGTGCAGCTGTGGGTCTACCAATAGGAGGGTTTCCCGTACCTGCACATTTTAATAAGTCATCTAAACACAGCCAGAAGGAAACCCAAACTTTGTTTTTTTACCTCATCTGTGATTGTAGCTGACATCAGAGTGTTTTGGCTGAATGTATTATTCACTTCAAATAAGACGCCTGCATGTTTAAAATGAGAAGACATAGTTTAAAATTAATAACATTAATAAATTTATAAATTAACAAAGTCAATTATATATTTTGGACATTGCTATAAGTTTTATTTTTCATCCTTTTTTTAAACATCTCAGTCCCATTAACTCTGTGGCTTTACCTAGTACTTTCTGTGTTTTGATGTCTTCTCCTCTTCATACTTGGCATTTATAATTATAAATTCGTTCATCAAAGCAATATGACTGGCAGGTAATGTGATATACTTTTGCATGTTTCCAGATAGTAAAAAATTAGGGTATTTATCTAAGGTTCGTGAATAAAATGTGCTACAAAGACAGACAAGACTTGAAAGCAACCAGTTTCTAATTAATTTCTTGAATCATTCTCTGCCACTGTTTCTGAAAGTGGTCCAAGCCTTCAAAGCTTATGCTACATTTTTCCACTAAAAATGTGATGGCAAATTCATAGTCTGCCTTCAAGAGGCTGGTACACTTTTTAAAAGCGGAAAGTGGAAAATTTAAACATGTTCGGTTTAACTCAGCAAACAATCACGGAGCATCTGTAATATGCAAGCGTTATCCCAGGCACAGCAGAGTACAAAGGTGATGAAGATATGGTCCTTCACCTTAAGGAGCTTATGATATATAAAACCAGGAAATAAACACATGGAAAGAAATATCCAGGAGCATATGGGGAATATCATAATGAAAAGTAAAGATGTTGCAGATCCGAGAAGACTTCCTGAAGGAAGGGGCCCTTGAGATGACTCTTGTATTATTGGTGTATTAAAATCTGTGAGATGTTATGGGATGGCTCTGGAGAGGTTCCCAGGTGGGTGCTAGGTCTTTAGAGGAAGAAACATGGATTTTCTGCAGTGCCTGAGAAGGGCTTTAAGCAGCAGCCATAGATTGTTTTCCAGCTCACTCTAGAGTCAACATAAAGGGTGGCTGACGTAAGAGGACAAATATGGAGGCGATGTACCCACTGCCATGTTTAAAATAGATAAACCAACAAGGACCTACTGTATAGCACAGGGGAGGCTGCTCAATATTGTGTAATAACCTAAATGGGAAAAGAATTTGAAAAAGAATAGATACATGTATATGTGTAACTGAATGACTTGGCTGTACACCTGAAACTAACACAACATTGTTAATCAACTTTGCTCCAATATAAAATAAAAGTTAAAAAAAAAAAAGTTGAGTGAGGAGATGATTCCAAAGTATGATCTGCAGACAGCAGCACGGGCATAACCTCCTCCCGCTCCACCCAGATCCTAACGAATCAGAATCTCTTTGATCGGGATCCCCTGGTTATTTATGTGCTCACTGAAGTTTAAGAAGCACTGATCTAGACTGATGTGGGACTAGGGGATGGGTTAGAGTTTGAGAGCTATTAAGAAGGAGGAGCCCAAGTCTGAAAGGGATGAGAGGCATTGCTGGGGTCTTGCGTGCCTTCCACTGGAGGCTCACACACTAATGAACCATAAGCATGAGTGTAAATGATCTGGCTTGTGTTCAAAGGCTGGAGAAACAGCTCAAACACATTACAAAGCACGGGCAGAGTAAAGAACAGGTGACAAAGAGGATATGGGAGAAGACATTTTTAAATTTTAGCAAAGCAGAATGTGAGATAACTGGGAAATTCAAAGGGAAATGTCTGTTAGGAGTTTTGATTTACGTATCTGTAGATCTGAGGAAAGGTCAGGATAAAGCTAAAGATATGGGATCATCAATCCATTTTTGGTTGTTAAAATCATAATCCGGGGACATAATCACATGGGGGGACTATGTTGACTTAGAAGAGCAGGGGATGCAGAGTTCCTGAGGACAACCCCGACTGAGAGAACAAAACTAAGAGAGAGAAGTCAAAGATTCCTGAGAACATCCAGGAGCCCAGGGAAAGGAGTATTTCAAGAGTCTGTGTTCAACAAATTCCAATGCAGCAGGGTTCCAGGAAGATTTATGTCTACGGGACTTGGCAATCGTTTTAGTTCGAAAGCTGGAATATTAATTTCTTAAGGAGACTCAAATTCACAGTCTTCAGCTAGCTAGCTCATATTACTTTTATAAGTGAAAGAGAAATCATTACTGAGTCCGAGTCAAAAATGCAGTCTATGTTGGTGGTTTTATCCAGTATTTAATTTTCTTCCTGACATTGAAAATTATATCGGGTTTCAGTGGGATTCTCTAAGATGACACTTGAAGATCTAGGTGCGATGTAGCACCGGTAGCCCTAAAATCCTTTGGGGAGTGAGTCACACTCTAAAAGTTAATTTCCTGGCAGATTAGCTGGTAGTGCAATGTTAGTTGTAGTTAGTGTGATCCTGAATATGGGATTTGAAATCAGGCATGTCTGTGGTCAAAACCCATTGGTGTCAATTCCTAGCTATGCTGTATGTTTTCTCAATCTCATTTTGCTCATCTGGAAAATGGGATGAATAATGTCTGTGGAATCACTTAATTATTTAAGGGAGAGAGAGGGGGAAAGAGGAAAAAGAAGTCCTGCGATTTGGCAGGCTCACTCATCCCCTCCTTCCCACCCCTATAGAATCACATTTATGTTGTGACTACTACCAAAAGGTAAGTATAATGATCTCATCTTGAAATTATTTGGAAAATTATAGCTTGGATGATTATCAGGGGGGCAACATAATAGCTGCAATGCTATTTAATATTTGTAATATCAGAAATATTACAGATATTAAGATTTAGAGACCTGGATGGAAATTTCAGGTTCCTAACTAACTAGGTGAGCAATAGTCACTTATCTAACATATATGTAGCACACTCATTGTAAATCAGTTCTTTGGTAGGAAAGACAGAATGTAAATTCCATGAGGGAAAGAATGGCGTTGTTTTAATTCGTTGCTATAACTTAGCATATAGTAAGAACACTCAAATACCTATATTTACCTGGGTCATTAAGAATTTTAAATTTTTGTTGTAGGTCTGAATTATTGTACAGCTCAATTTTATAAAATGGTATCTAGGGTTTTTTTCTGCTCTAAGACTCCGTAATCACAGTCAGGGACAAAATAAAAGAGATAGACAACTGTATGTATAAATCAGAGCAGAAACAATGAAACTGTTCCTATAGTTCATATAATTTTTATTAGGTTGTTGGGACTGGGCTGCCATTGATAGCCCATGTAAAGAGCATTCAGCTTATATTTTTGTGTACCTACTGTGTGCTAAGCACTGAGAACTGGTAAACAACCTTGATATAGGCTTTGCCCCCATGTGATCTATAGATCACCTTTTCTTCTATTTCCCTGTACCCCATGGCATTACATGTGAGATGGCTGGTCAGGAGTTAGCCTGCAGTTTATAACCATGGTACAGAATTAAACTAATCTATGCTAGAGCTAGTCCCATTCCACTGATTGTTACCAAGAGACAGTGGTTTGCAAAAGGTGCATTAATACTAGAATAATTTCTTCCTGACAACTACAGTTGTTTGAGATAAATAAAACAGAGTACAGTCTACCATTGTAGCAATCAGCAACCTGACCAAGTAGGGAGAAAGTATGCAGGCAGGCAGAGAAGGAAAAAGAGAAGTAAATAAAACCACACAGAGGTAGAATCACAAGGGCAGTGAAAGAGCAAGGGTGACATAAGTCATGTTGACAGCCTACTTGGACAGAGCCTGATCCAGAAGAATGTCTTTGCAAGCAACGGGTTTAAATCCCATGGGCTGTTGGTGAATGTTTAGTTGTATTTCCTGGTGTCTGGTGATAACCCCTTGCATACAACCCAGGAAGATATTCATCACTATGTATATAAGCCTTTCCACAATTTATCAGTCCTGCTTTATTTTGCAGACAGTATTTCACATATGTTTAGAAATACCATCTCATAGCTATTCCTACTGGTTGTGTTACTATTTGTATAATTTTGTTACACAGTGACGATTTTTAAAGTGTTTTTAAAATTTTTGTTTAATTTTGAAATGTGATTCCATTTCTTATTTCTATAGGTTTCCCATTTTTAGGGTAATGACTGAGTAATTACATTTAATTTGTCTAGATTTTCTCTTGAAAGATGTTAACAGTAATTCTCTAACCTGAGAAATTAATATTAATAATATTACTCTTGTTTTTGATATACAAACATATTGTGTGCATTTGTAATTTATCTGTAACAAGTTGAAGTTTTTCAACTATTTTGTCTGAAAATACACTGTTTTGGCAGATGTTTATATACAAAAATAAAGTCACATTTCTCTGAAGCATTAGCACTTTATAGCAAAACTCAAAATGTTTTTATATATATGGTTTAAAAAGTGATGTAGTGAAAGTGCCTATTTGTATGCGTAGCTGCTAATTAATGTTTCCTTAGACTGAGAGTAATACATAAAAGTGTACATATTGACATGTATTTAATACAGGCAAACCTGTGTAAATAAATCTATTTAGCCATATGTTAAACAATCAATACATATTATCTCCTAAATACTAAAAAGGGAAACCCAAAATACCCTGTAACCTGTTTACAAAGTATTTTAAGGCCCTGAAAACACTGGTTCTTCCAGGATCATGAAACCTGAGCACCAGGTAGATTCCCATGTTTTACAGGACCACATATCCATTATTGCCCTCATAGAACTTCAACCAACCATTATAAAATCTGCAAAGTTTAGAAAAACAAATTTTCCTTCTTGCAGGATTTTTTCAAAAGAGGACTTTTAAACATAGAAAGTAAAAATCACAAAAATGGGCATATTTGCTAATAAAATCCAAGAACTTGATTTTAAATCAAATTTTATTATTTGATTTGAAAACAAACCTTTCTCCTGATTTTATAGCAACTTTAACTTTCAAAATAAAATTAAAGGAAACTATAGTGATCCTCACATCACTTAAAAGGAACAAAGTGAAATTCAGATTTCATCTTGAATTGAGCCCATGTGATTTTATGTGAGGGAGCTCTCAATTGCCATAGTATAAGAAAATCTCTATACACTGATTAATATTATTAAGACTTTCAATTACTGACGATCAGAGTGCTGAAATTAAAAATAGATTTTTGTTGTTCTTGCTAATGTTACCATTTTATTTCAGAACACGAACAAGGAAGGGTTATCCTCATTGCTTAAGAAAGATGTTGTAATGTTAACAGGCAACAAAAAAATAAGCAGAACTACTCAACTTCTTTTTTTCCAGCTTTTCTATCAAGGAGCTTGATCTTCAAACTGGAAAAGTTAGAACAAACATCGTTAAGAGGGAATTGAATTCCAGAATAGATGAGGAGATAGCAGAAAGTACCTAGCACTTCAAATGAGTTCGTCTCCTTATGAATAACATCCTATGTCAAGTCTCCTTATGAATAACATCCCATGGTGCTGAAAGAACTAGCAGATGTGGTGATGAAACCAGTGTCAGTAATATTTAAGAAATCATGGACAACAGAAAAGGTGCCAAAAGAGTGGAGACATGAAAATATCCCAGATCTCTAAAAGGGGTAAAAGCAAAGTGCATCAACTACATGTTGGCAAACTTGTCAGCCCCCAGTCAAATTCAAGATTATGTTATCAAATAGATGGCTTATACGTAAGTAAGAAAAATAACTCATTAATTACTAGAAGTCTTCATGGGTAACCTAAAAACAAATATTGCCCAGCTCACCTCATTTCTGAATTTCATTACAATGCGCTATTAAATAAAATGATTGTCAAAAACCATAACTCAAACCAAAGCAGTGGGGTATTTTAGGTGATAAAGTTATTTACTAGTTCAGGAGAGTTAAAAATGTATATATCAAGAGCTGCCTGAAAAGGACTTGTGGTTTTTAATTGCCAACATGCTGTGTTAGGCAGCTGTGTGACAGACAGTGATGCTAAAATGGTGACAACATGGTAGGGTCTATTAATTTTGGGTGAAGGAAAACTATTACCATTGCACTTACAGCTAATCAGAGCTCATCGTGACACTTCTTGTTTTCAGTTTGGGGGGCACCAACATTTGGAGAATATTGCCAAAGTGAAGCCTGTCCAAACAAGAGTGAAAAAGCTGATGAAGGGCACTTAGGAGTAGCAAACCACCGAAGGACTTAAAAAGATCGAAAGAGTCATTTTCAATGATGTAAGTGGGACACGGTCGTGAATAGATTGTTTTGAGCAGATCCAGAGTCCGTAGGCAGGAACAATTGGTGGATGTTGCAGGAAACCAGGGAAGAGGTTTCTTTCAATTAGAAATACCAAAAAATGATTCTGCCTATCTTATGAAGCAATCATTTTCCTGTCTCTCTCTGGGAGTGTTCAGGGAGAGACTGAATAGAACAAAGGGATTTCTACATTGCTTGGGCAATTGGTCAAGTTTTTAGATTCTTTTCAATTCTATGATTATTTGATTCTAAGTATTTCTCACTACTGCTTAGTATTCTTTGGATATTAAAAAAAACAGTAAAAGAAACAGAGACAAAATATCTTGAATGGTCTCCAAATATTTAGAAAATGTTGATTGAATATAGTAGTTTTTCATTAACATGAAGAAATGCATTCAGATGTCATTATACAAGATATCCCAGAAAAAGTTTTATTTTAGCTTTCTTCTTTGGCATAGGCACAACGTTTATGTCATCTTAACGATGAATATATGTTTTGCCATTTTATCTGATTTGTTGTTATAAAAGAAACATAAGCTGTACACTTACACGAGCTCAGCATCATTTTCTCTTTACTGATTTAGTTAAATACAGGTTGCAAGACTGCTAAGTGAGCCTTTTGTGCTAAAAATTTATGACTGAGAAAGTAGAGTCCCAACCAAAGAAGACTAACTGTAGCCACAGCTCCTGACAGGATTGAAATAATTTGATAATGTGAAAAGTACAACCATATTTACTCTGTTTCCATGAGCTACTCAAATTCAGCCTGTATAGTAAGATATGTCTACACAAGTGGCATACCTATAAAATTTTTCGACTCCTGACTCAGGAAATTTGCATGTTGGTTAAAGATAAAATCTTTGAAACGTATATTCAAATAAATGAGCTATGTGCAAAAAAAGAAACTGTCTCTAAAATGGAGCACTCTCTTGAAAAATGCTAATACCTCAGTGCATATTTCAGAGGGAATAGGAAGTTTTAAGATATGGAAAAAATTTAATTTTCCAGTTAGAAATACGTGAAGGTTCTCCTTCAAAATTAGAGAGAGCAGTTCTATTGTCTTACAAATCTTGCTCACTACACCATAAATATTTAATATACTTAACTATGGACTGATAACATCAAGGAATACTTTTGAACATATGCAAAACATAAGCAATTTAGCTAACATGACTTTACATATTCATTATATAAATTTCAATCCTTGTTCAAATTGTGAAGTAATTTAATCATCATAATGAAGTACTTACAGGAGAATTACTCTATTGGCAAAAGTTACTATATGTAGTTGAATTTTGAAAATAATGTTGTACAGCAAACCTCATATATAATACATCACATTATAACAAGAATTCATATATGCCAAAAGGCAAATTAAGACCCACCCACCCATTTCAACCCCTAAGCCTATATGAACTATGCACAAAAAAGAAAAAACTTGATGTACCTCTTTAGCCCTTGTTTTGGGCAATACTCCTAAATCCTATATCCAAACATTGTAAGCGATTTCATGGTATTTCAAAAATGAGAGGAGTTACTACATATATAATTTTAAAATTAAAATAATCAAATAGATAGGAACAGAAGAGCAAAAATCTTAAGGTATAAAATCTTAGAAAACAGAATAAAAATGTAAGAACAAATTAGTTTTAGGAAAAACATAGCATTGCTTAGAAGAATACCAAATGAGATAAAACATAAGATGAAACATTTATATTTTAGAAAAGCATTAATTTTCCCTTCCAAATAAAACTTGCTGAATTAGTTAAGCATCAGAAAAAAATATATGAAAGAAAAAGAGGACAAAACACAAAAAAATGTTCAGAGTATATTTTGTTCTATAAAGGTATTTAAAGGGGATTACAAGTATATTTTCTTTTAGCATCTTAAAGTTTGAAGAAGGGCATCTATATTAATGGAGTTTGCAGTTGGATGCCAACATTATATTAAATTGTCAACACTAAGAAGTGTGGTAAAATATGAATGCTCCTAAGGAACTGGAAATGGTTACAGAAATAATGATATAAATTAAAAAAATATAAAGCACAATGTCTATGGAAAATTATTGAAAATGTACTATTCTGCGGTGAACCTGAAAGATACTTAAGAATTCTCATAGATCATTGGTTCCCTTCCTTGGGTCATGACCCAGATTAAGGTTGCTGAGGGTCTACAGAAGGGTCAGGAAGGATCCTCAGGGGGAAAATGTGTTCCCTGACCTCCTGGATAAACAGAGAATGGCACAGGGGAAGGAGGTGTATTTTGGTTTTCTATCCGCCCCTCCCCACTGTTCCCTCCACCCAAGGAAAAAGGAAATAAAGGGAGGAAAAATAGGGTGCTGAGAAGTCTTTCTCTGGGCCATCAAAGCTGGCAACCAGTATTTACAGATCAACATCACACAAATACCTTCTTTTCTAGAGCTTCTTTTCTGTCATCCACAATCCTCACTGCCTACCTGGGACTCAGGGAAGCCAATGACCCACAATGTTTTATTGCAATAATCCTTGTTATGTATTAATCTCCATACAGCAAATAGGTGGAACTCTTTTAGTAACTTTTTTAGTCTGGCCAATGAATCCATAATGATGATCAATTTATAGTTTCCTTAAGAGAAAATTGAGAAGCAGAGTAGTAGATGATAGAAATTGAGGGAAAATAGTTGGTTCACAAAGAAATATACTGAAGTCCGAAAAGGAAGCAGTGTTTTTTTCTTTCTGGGATTCAAACAAGGAAATGCGGAGCAAATTTGATTTTTCTGAATGAGAGCCAAAAACAACTAAAGTAATGAAGAAGCTCCAAGGATACGTTGGAGGAGAAAAAATGTGTCAGTTAAGCTGCAGAAAGAGGAGCCTGCAAACAAATGAGTGTGGCAGGCAGTTCAGGTGACTGGTAAGAAGACCACTGTAACTAACACTAAAAATTTAGTTTGAGTAGATGGAGAACTATTTCCAAAAGATGCATCTAAACATCTAAGCTTGGATATAGGCTTTTAAAATGATGGATGGCACATTCATTTCTTCATAAGATGCAGCTAAAACAATAACTTAGTACTATACTTTCAGAAATGAACCGCATAATCAATTGCTATTTCTCTAACAGCTAAGACTTCTGTTCTCTTCACACTGAAGAAAGAGGTAATTTCAACCTGATCATTTTCAGCTCTGAAATTTCACTTTGGGTGCACACTGCCAACTTGTAGACCATCTCGGGGGTTTGCACACTGTAATCAGGGTTGCACTGTTCAACATCCTTTTCCTAGAACAATAAAGCCCTCTGTACCTTTTCAACTTGTCACGTTTTCACTGCATTATAGAATTTAAGCAAGCTTTGAAGATGAAAAAGACTGTACACAATGCTTAAGTGTTACTATTATTATGATGATGATGATACGGTCTACAAGATGTACAAGGGCATTTTGGGATGAATGTACTATGAGTCACAAAGTTGCAACTGAAGACAGCTGTTTGATTGCTCCTTGAGAGAGTGGAGTTGAACAAGCCTGAATATGGATGATTTCATCTGGCTTTATAAGACTAAACAGAGCACAGGCAGTTAGTTGGATAATATATCTCCAAGGGAAAGGAGAGTGTGTGTTATTCATCTCTCTGCTGTAGCATATATCATGCTCTTGCTTATAAATGCCAGATAGGATTTCTGTTTCCGAAAGGTCAGATTATCTTTAGCGTGGTGACCTCACTCTTTGGTCATAACACATAAGCTTGCATTTTGTTGTTATCTTTAAACTTGAGTTGTTTTTCATTTTCTTGTTTTCTTTTATTTCTTGCCACTCTATTATCATTCTTGTGTATTGATATTTTCCTTTACTGTTTTCTCCTCCCATGGGAATGAAGAAAAAAGTTACTTAGAACCTTGGCTAGTATTTATGAGCTCTCTTGCTACTGTAAAGTATGGAGGCAAAATATGAATTAAAAACCTACAACCCACGTCATGATTCAAGACATAAAGAAATGAAGAGTGAAATAATTATATAAGGTTATATAACAAGAAATGCCAAGGCTATCATGTGGTCAATTACCATATGAGTCATTTAGACCCAAAGGACTAGAGATTTAGGCATAGAATTTATAACAATATATTAACCTGGACTAGTAAAAGTTGTAACAAAGAAATGGGGCTTTCCTAAAGTCATAGTGTTAGGAAGACAAGAGTAGGAATGACATTTTAGACTGGGATGCTGAGACAAGTCATAGAGGTGGAAAGGAAGAGGTATTTTTCATGGAATGGTATGCTTGGGATAAAGAGCCTATGGAGAATTTCTGGGGGAAAAAATTGGGAAGTTTGCTGGAGAATGATTTAGACAGATGATGAGTCCAGATTAAGAGATGAAATTTCATTCTGAAAGCCTAGGACAGTAAATATCATGGTGTCATATCTGATTTATTGTTTGATCTATAGATAGATTGATTTGTAGAGGATGACCTGAAATTTGTGTTAACAAAGACTATGAATTGGCTCTAGGAAAGATTTTCAAGATTCAGTTGGAGAGAGTGTTATGAACGTGGACTTAAATGTAATGGCCATATGGATGCAGAATACACACTAGTGTTAACCCATCTGTGGGCGAAGCAATATGGAGTCACTGAAGATTTTGATAAGAAGAGTAACTGGTCTAAAGGGCTTAAAAATATTTCTTTAATAAATATGTAAATCTGGATTAGAGAAAGAAGACAATGGAGCAAACCAATAAGGCATGAGATAGAGGGGAAATGGGTGTAAGGAAGGAAAACCGATAGGAACAAATGACATGATAAAGGAAAAAAATCAATAAAGTCCGATGACTGGCTGTTTATATGGGATTCGGTTGAGAACGAATCAAAGACAAATACAGTTTTGAGCTTGGGTGACTGAGAGATTTTGTCTAATAACTTAAGAATGTACTTTTTCTTGTCATATGCCTGTCTGCCTTGTGGAAACTGGATCTGTGGAATCTGGGTCATTGAGCAAATGAATTGTTTATCCTGACTGAGTAATACTCAAAAATAGAGTGGAAGGAATAGGGGGAATGGTTGATTGATAGACTTGGAAAAAAAGAAAAACATTTCTAAGATAGAGGTGATATAATTGTTGATAATATTTGACTGGGAATTAAAAAAAAAGAATACATGATTTTCAGTGGCTTATATTGTATTAAGTGAAGGGTGAATGTATACTCTCTTGACCAAAATGCATTACAGGGGTTGAGTGCGTAAGTTCCTAAAAGGCATAGACCACATAAACTTTTGATAACAAACAGAAGTGGGAACTCTTTGGAGATCTCCAAATTAATGATTTCGCTGAAAAGAAAAGTATTCACTTGATTTTTTTGTCCAGAGGTGGTCCGATGGACTATGTGAAAATGAGATGTTTCATCTTCAGATCACACAGCTCATAAAAATATGGTTTTTCAAATCAGAAAGTTTTCTTAGTAGGACATGACACTTTGGGTAGTACATAAGCTAAGTTAGGCACCAAAATACAACATTTGGGAAGACTATCAATGAAGAATTGGTCAAAAAATACTCACCAAGAAGAGCAGTGAAACTAATTCTTCTTCCTCAAAATGTATCATTGACTCTACCTTATATGCAGCACTGTCTCAAGTGAAAATATCCAAGGTATAAAAGGTCAAAATTAGTGGCCAAATACTATTGTTTTGCTATAGAAACATTCATCAAAGTTTTAGTCACACACTCCCATAATATGCTTAAATGAATTTTATTTGTAAGAATTTGTTTTAGGAGAAGTTGTGGGAAAGCTATTTGTGTTAATTCACATTTTTGTTTTAATTTGCTAACTTTTGAAAGATGTCTTTCAAATCATGGATGTAAAGCTGTGCCACGTGATATACAGCTTAAAGTCAAATGCTGAAAGAGATAACCTACTTCTCCAAACGCTTGACATATCTAAGAATGGCTTGAACTCGTGTGACATATACTAACCTAGAAATGGATGGAGGAAAATATCATAGCACAGGAACTAAATATGGTCTGTTACTTTTTTTTTTTTTAACTAAATGGCTGTGTGAACTTGAGAAAATTACTAAATTTCTCTTGGTTTTCGTGCCCTTAACTGTGATGGGACGAGATTAGACTCTACGCTCTCTCATGGAACTAAATTTTGTGAGGTTTTACTATATGGAATCTATGTAGGTGACCACGTAGGCTGAACAGAAACCCATGAACTTTGATTTTGAACCTTACCAACAGGAGAAAGTCAGGAGCTAGTGGCTGACTGCTTTTTATGTGCTGCTACATTCCTTCACTAATACATAGAGAAAAAATCTGAGAGGAATAGTAAATGTCGACTTGATTATAGAGCCCTAGCAACTCTGCAGGATCAAGGTTAGCCGCCTCAGAAGGTATGAAATTATATAGCCCTGCCCAGTTCCTCCAAGTGTCTTCAAAATAGTCTTGGTTCCCATGGGCACTTTCATGCCATGCTGGTAAGTTATAATCAGTGCTTTTTTTCTGGAGACGATTTGGGCAATATGAACCAGAATATAAAATGTGTACACCCTGTTTCCCAGCAATTGCCCTTCTAAGAATTTCACCTAGGAAGATAACCGTACATGTGTGAAATGTTTATGACAGTGTGGTTTATAATGTGAAAAATTGGGAACAATCTAAAATTTAAGAGATGAACACTCTACGTAGCCATTAAAAATAATGATGTAAATACAATGGAAAAATATGGACATTTTATCAAGTATAAAAGGAAATTAAAGACCCAGATGCCTAATATACCATTTATGAACAATTTTGTATATATATAATGTATATATGTTATATATACATATACATATATATATATAAATGAATTGGCAGGATTTCAAAAAATTTTAAATTCTTTTTTGAAACTTTCCAATAGTGCTTGAATTTTTTACAATCAATATGTATCACTATTCAAAACCAGTAAAATGAATAAAGAATAATATTGTCTGCTAATGAGCTGGAAAGGAATACAGAAGAGAACCTGAGTAACATCTACACCTGTGATGAGCATGCTTTTTGGATCATGGGGAAATTGTGAAATATTAAAACTGGGAATACCCTTTTTTTGTTTTTAGAAAACTCTTCAGTATTAGGAATTACAATGTCTGTATCTGCACTTAAGTATTTGTTAAATCATTGTAACTAAAGGATTTCCCTTTTTTTCTGGCTTGAAGCCTCTGAAGTTATGTACCGATTGAGTATTATACTATATGATAACTTTGCTCTAGCTTTGAAGGGCAAAATTTTGTTGTGATTTTTTTAAGTTAGTATGTTTTGTCTTTCCTTGATAATCCTTGTGGGATGCTTCTTTTGCCTGTTCAAGATTTGAACCCACTCTCACTATGTGAATCTTTGTAAGGAGTAAAGGAAAGCCTCTCCTTACAGAAGCTAATCATGTGAGATACTTGCTTTTATGGTATCCTTAGAGAGAAGGCACAGCCTCCCCCATCAGACACTCCTGTATCAGACTTTAACTAAGGGACTATAACTGCAAGAAGAGGGAAGTAAGGAGGGATACTCTTTCTTCCTTGGAGGCAGAAAGAGTGGTGATGGCTACATGGGCAAGATTCTGGGGGCAAAGGTGCCAGCTATGCTAATGTCACACCTTAGGATCAGTGGTGTAGCAGAGATTTTTTTTTTCAGTCTAGTGCTGAAGATAGTTTCAAGTGTTATTTCTGAAAGCTAAGCTTTGAGTTGGTTTTCAAGCTCTCCCAATGACTGAGCTACTGGGAACACTTGTAATAAATTTATTTACTTCTTAATCAACCAGTCAGCTTGCAACTGAGGACTCTACCTGATACATTCATACTTCTCTGCTTCCCATCATCAAATGTACACACATACCTGTTACCAGAGGGCATGGATGTCCTCCCCTATTCAAGGAAAAGGATAAGCTACAGATGCCATCTGTCACCATCTTAAGGACTTGGCTTCTTATCTTATGCCCTCTTTTACCTGCTTTATCAATCTCTCCCTCTTCACAGAATCTTTCCCTGTGAACATGCAGACATGTTGGCAGATCTGCCATCTTTAAAAAAGATGTCTTGCCCTCACCCATATTTTCGAGTAACCAAGCATCTTGCTCTTTAATTGCCAAACATCCTAAAAAGGTTATCTGTTCACATTGCTTCCAGTTCCTCACCTCTGACTCATTCCCAGTTCTCTCCATGATGCTTTTGGTTCTCATCATTCCACTGAAACAGATCGTGACAAGGTCTCCAACAACTGACATACAATCTAACTTACATAACTCAACCTTTTAGTTTTCCCTTTCTTGCAATATTTTCATTCCTCTTGGATTGTTTGCACCTTGGGTTGTTTTTGTCCCAATCTCCTTTGCTGGTTGAAAAGAAATGTTTGCCCCTAGTTGATCTCTATAGTCTCAGTCCTTGGTGCTCATCTTTTCTATAATTTTTCCAGAAATAATGTGATCTATTTCAATGGCTTGAAATGTCACTTGTGTATGGATGATGATAATGATGAGATATGTGTCTATATCTATCAATATAGATCTAGATACATATGTATTCTTTCCTTTCCGGATCTCTTTACTGTGAGTTCTAGATGTCATATATCCTCTTGAAAATCACACTTGCCCCACTAAAACCTACTCCTTCCCTAGCCTTCTCCAGCCTAGTAAATGGCACCATCATCACCCTATTTGTTCAACTAGATAAACTAGAAGGCATCCTTGCATCCTCCTTTCCTCTTATTTCTCATACTCAATCCATCAGAAACACCTACTGATTCTGCATGTGAATTAACTCTCAAGTCTTCTCACTTCTCTGGCCTCTTTGGGCACTACCCTTATCTCTTACTTAAGTACTAAGTACCCTGATAGTCCTATAACCACTCATGCTTCAATTCTTGGCTCCAATGGCTTTTCTCTATAAGATCATAAGCTCTATGACAGAAGGGTTCTTGTTGGTCTTGAATTCCTTGCACTCAGTCCAGTGTCTTATAAATAGTAGGTGTTTGGTAAATATGTATTTAATGAAAAAAAAATTCATCAATCAATTGATTAGCTTCAGCTGGCAGCAAGTTGAGCACTAACTTGTTCCAGAAAGCTGAGGGACAATCAGCAGATGGTGATATGAATTGGATTTGGATGCTTTATAAATCAAACTAAAATCCCCATTGTCACAGCTGCCAACTAATGAACTTGAATGGTAAAATGGAATATTCAAATTAGGTGGACTGAGAGGTACATTCATGTTAATGATATTGCAATTTATCTCATTTGCAAAGGAAATTTCTCTTAAAATAATTTAATATATCCAACTACTATTAATTAACTGATTGATATGACAAATAATTACTGAGCACCTATTATATGCCAGTTACTGTTACCAATGCAGGAATCCAGCAGCAAACCACACAGAAAAAAACCCCCACACTTACAAAGCTTATAACTTATTTAGGGAGACAGACAAGTCAGGAAAATAAGTAAAATTCACAGTGTATCATATACTGACAAACATGGAGAAAAAAGAATAAAGCAAGAAAAGAGGGTGTAGCATGTGGAGAGGGATTTAACATTTTGAGTGGCCAGGGAAGGCCTTGCTGGGGAGCTGACTTTTAGGTAGATTCTTGGATGAAGTGAGGGAGAGAGCCGTGGGGATATTCATGGGAAAAGCATTCCAAACAGAGGGAACAGCAGGTGCAAAGGCCCTGAGGAAGTAATGTATTTTCATATTAAATGAAAATCAAAGAGGCCAGTGCTAGAGTGGAGAGAACAAAGGTGAGGGTAATAAGAAATTAATTGAGAGGCAAATTGGGGAGTGGTGGTGGGATTCTTTCAGTGTTACAGCGAGGGCTCTGGATTGAAGGCAGAATGATGTGGGAAGCTATTAGAACACTTTGAATAGAGGTGTGTTACGTGATCTGGCTCAAGTTTTAACTGGATCACAAAATATATTTCACTTTGATTATCTTGCAAAGTTAGTTGAGTGATGCCAATATAAACCAGGTTCAAAATTATCTTAATTACAGAGCTTGTACAAATATTCATTACAGTCATGTACTTCAGAGCATGTTAGTTATATGATTTTCTGATACTTTGGCCCAAGCAAAAAAATAAAGACCCAATAAAGACAATGAAATAATACTCAAGAGCACTTATAGTACTTGCATTTCTTTATTTTAGAAAAATTAATTCTAAAAAGAAAAAGTCACTTGATAAACACAATGTGTATATGATTGACTAATTTTTAGTGAATCTAAAGATTATTTTTAGCCTAGTAATTATACAACATCACTAAGTATAAAATATAATATGAAATATCTTAATTAATTTTTTAGGGACACTCTGGGGCCAGACTGCTTACTTTTAAATCCTAGCTCTGTCACCCACCAGCCATGAAATCTTGGGCAAGTAATTTCTCTCTATGCCTCAATTTCCTTATCTCTAAAATGTGAATAATAATAATAACTCCTTCAAAGTGTTGTCTTGAGAGTAAAGGACTTAATGCAGTGCCTGACACAGAGTAAATGTTCTATAATAATAATTTTTATCATCATTATTATTATTACAATTGCTTATTTTAAAGTTGTTGCATTTAAGAGGGAAACAATCACATGAACGAATCTTGAAAGACACCTTGAGGTCTAACATTTTATGATTTTTTTGGACTAGAGTAAGATTATGTTGCATCTGGCCTCACACCACAGTTTTATTTTTTATAAACGATATTTCATGGATAAAATGGAAAATACAGATTAGAAGATTAGAACAATTCAAATATTTTACTCATTTAACAAATTTTTTAGGTTTGGCATAACATCTGGAGCCTAACTCTCTTGTGCTTTTAGTGTTTCAAACATTGTCACAGAATAACCTTGTTTTAATATGTGCTGTGTTTACAGGTAAACATAAAGTAGACACCATCAGAGCCACCTTGCATGGAGTTCAGTAATAATGAAATACAGCGTAAGGGGTTGGTATTTAATCCCTATTAAAAATGATAACAGAAAGATCATTTGAGTCTGTCTCCCTTAGATATCTTTCGGACAATAACCTTCTTTTAGTGCTGAAAGCTTATAGATGTGATATATGTAATCATCATTCACACACTTAGGCTAACACTAAATGTAAACCTCTTGCACCAAACAGATTTTTTTTCTTTTCTGTTATCGTTTATTACAAGGTACTGAATATAGTTCCCTGTGCAATACAGTAAGGCCTTGTTTATCTATTTTATGTATAATAGCTTGTATCTGCTAATCCCAAACTCCTAATTTATCCCTCCCCCTGCCCTTTCCTCTTTGATAACCATAATTTTGTTTCCTATGCACCAAACAGATTTTAATCTTGTCCCTCATCATTCTGTGACACTAATAGCTTAATATCAAAACTCCATCCCCACATGTGAATTTGAATTCCTTGGTCATCTTCTTATGGAGACTTTCAAATACCAAAGATTATCAAAATATTACAATAAACTTTTTGCATAGTTTGTGTCTTACTTCCTTCAGCATATTTTGAATGGTATTATACAAAAAAACCAATATTAATTGTTTTATTTAATTGTTTCTATTAATTCAATAATAGTAACTTGTGAAGTCAAGGACACAAGTATCAGGGTGAGTCAAAAATTATCTGCACTCTGGCTGTAGAATTTACTTTAATTGATGTTTAGAAAAGACAAATACATTATTTTTCTCCTTGCTTTTCAAAACATTTTGTCCATCTGTCAACAAACTCTCACATTCCCTCATTAAAAAGTGTTTTAGGCTGAGCTGTGAGCCATACATGCAACGCTGTCTTCACTTCTTCATCAGAAGTGAATCTTTGTCCTCTTAGGGCTGCTTTCAGGGGACCAAACAGGTGAAAGTCTGATGGAGCAAGATCAGGACTATAGGGAGGATGCTTTAACACCTCAAAACAAAGTTTTTGCAGAGCATTGACAGTGTGAGCAGAGCTGAAGCCTAAATTTCAGATTAAAAGCAGAGGACTGCTATCCAAGGGCATTGTGATCTTGCATGACAATCCACGTCTGCACACTTCTGTCCACACTGTTGTCCAGTAAAATGTCAACCTATGCAATACAGTTTTGGGTAAAATATGAAAATTTATTTGTTTGAATCTCTTATAATTGGCTAGAAATGCAATTATAATTTTTTAGATTCCATAATAATATAGTTCTGTGACACCAGTTCACATTGGTTTAAGCCATAAGTAAACTGGAGAACTCAGGGATGAAGGCTAAAGTGGTGTGTAATTCAGGGGTCCCAGCAATGTTGCAGAGCCCAAATCTGTCTCTCCATGTCTAAAGTCTGTTTTCTCTGCATTCACTCAAATCTTCTGTGGTGACAAGACAGCTGCAAGAGCTCCACACTCGCATCTTCTCAGGATCAACTGTCGTGGAATGAAAGATCTAGATTTTCTCTTCAATTGTCCCCTGAGATTCCATGGCTCTGACTCTGTCAGGTTCCTGAATGTGAAGCTCTGATAAGCAAGGCCGGAGTCGGATACTTGGTTTCTTGCAGTGGGTCATCCTTATGGATTAGAAACAGGGGCTTCTCTTCCTTCAGAGGGAAACGCAGTCTTTGCTAGTGAAGAGAGAAAGGTTGTTGGGAGCTGAAAAATAGCAGATACTCACCGCAAGTGGGGACAGACAGATAGAAAGACAGACACACACACACACATAAACACACACACACACACTTCGTATCTTCAAGGTTAAGTGTCAAGTCAAAATCATAGATTTTAATTTGAGTTCCAGTTCTGTTACCAGAATGAAAATATAGTATAGCGGGGCGTTAGACCCTTGACCCAGCTAGTTCTACACTTGACTACATGTGACTTTGGCTATGTCATTGCATATGCTTCAGTTTCTTTATCTATAAAATGGAAATAATGGGAAAACACTCTACCTCAGAGTGTTTATTCCAATTAAATGAATTAATAGATGTGAAATACTTAGAGCCTGGCACATAACAAGCCCTGCACGAGTGTTAGCCATTATTATCACTTAAGTGTGTCCTTGAGCATTGCAGTCATTCACTGTCTAGGCCTCTGTCTCCTTGTTTGTAAAATGAGAGGGAGGATCTCCCTTATAATGGAAAGTCAATGCTCCATAACTCTGTGCTTTCAGAAGCACACCCTCTAAATAGTCCTTCCTAAGAAAACTTTGAAGCAGGAGGCCAACAGCCCAGCACAAAGGGGCTAAATTTTACCATGACCTCAGTAGAAATTACATAACTTTCCTCTAATTATATTCTGAATGAGAAAAGAAACCCACTGTCGAAAATATGGCTGAGAAATATGTATCTGTTAGAATAGCTTGTATGCAGTTGAGTCATAAAAATATCTTCATAAAGCAGAATGATCCTCAGTGCTTCCCTCTCCTCTATCAATAGAGTGTCATACTGGACACACGGCTAGACACTGGGCAAGATTTTAAGTTTTGACTAACTATGTTAAAAGTCATGGTATAGTATTCTTCTGGGCAGTAGCACAGAGCATATTAATCTGCACAGATTGTTCAGCTGTACCTCAGAGAATGGGTTGTTTCTAGATGGTTACTTTACGTTTCATTTCTACTTTTGTGGTCTAAAGATAGAATTGCCTTTACTCATCTAATATAAGGTCAAGATATGAAGCAACCTGTCTTTTCAAGTAAAATGAAATTTGGTTTGAAGTACCCCAAATCTGTGCTGGATTCAACTTATACACCAATTAGAAACTCACAGCATAATTGAAGTAGTAGTTGCATTCTTCATGTGTCTTTATGTTTGAAAGAGAATAGGAGATATGTTTTAATTATGTTTCCTTGTTTCAAGGGCTTCAACATACTTCTGAATATGTGTATATGAATATATATTTATTGTGCTATGATATTCTGTGTGAATGGTTAAATAATTGGAGTAGGATCTTGCCCAGGATTGCTTCTAAAAAAAAAGTTAAGATTAAGAACATACTAGGTAGTACTGTCTAAAAATTTAAAGAATAATAGGGAAAAAAGATAATTAATATTATCATTTAATAAAAAGCTACTCACAGTGATCATATGTAGGCGTCATCTGTAGCCCTTGGCATACCACTTATCTAAAGACCTCAGATATTTTGGGGGGAGGTGAATAATACAGCTAGAAGTTTCAAATATTACCAATGTTCTCAATCTCTAAGTTGTGAATTTCTTGGGGCTCAAGAAATTCCCCTTATTCCCAGGAGTCTTACCTTGTTTATCTTACTGACTTAATTAGCTTTGAACTATGAGTGTCCGTGCTTCTCTTTCCAGACAGAGCTATCTCCAGAGTCTAGACTAGAGCAAATTGGAACAATTGCCCAGGGCTCTGCTCTGCTGGGGAAACCCAGCAGCTGGGGCTGCTGCAGCAGATTTGTGGATGCTGTCTATGGAGGAAGGGGGAGGGCATGGGAGTTAATGCAATAGAGCACAATGATCAAAGACAATTATTACAGTTTGTAGAGCATCACCTACCCCCAACTTTTGACTACCCCATGAAAATGCAGCAACCCCAGTGCCTAAGCACTGCAAATAAATGAACTTGCCCCCCATAGCTGAACTACCTTATTCCCAAAATTAGTCCATGCCTTCATGCATTCACTCAACTAACCTTTATCAAGGTCTTTCTTTGTATCTTCACAGCTGTAATGAATTATTTAATATATATCATCGTCAAAAGGTCACTCTCTCATTCTTTAGTGAAGACAAGAAACACATGGTGTCCTTATTTTAAATGTATTCTCAGGCCCCACCTCCATTCACTAGGTGAGGACCATACATTTGTACTTTTTAAAAAATCACCCAAGCTAGTTTAAGAAGTACTTAATTAGACCATAAAATCCATAAAGTGGGGTACATATCAGCTCATTTACCCCTGGGGCACCCAGTACCTAACACAGTGTCTGACACAATAGTCACTCCACAACAGTTACTCAAGATATGTTTAACTTTATTGAATTATGATTTATTGAATTATAAGGACTCTGCTAGACCCTAGGGTACACAGCTGATTTTATTAGAGTCCAAGAAGATAACACGAGGTATACTCAAAGAAAAATTTGGAAAGTGTTTCATGGAGAATCATTTACAAAGTCATGGGCAGCGTTTATGGACCCCAAAAGAGGTGGCGAAACATCCAGGGCCTCAAAACCACCAGAAGCAGCTGCCCCTGTGCCTAAAATCACAAGGGGTAAGGGTGGGAAGGCTTATTACCAGAGCCCTATATGAGTGTATCCACGGCAGAGGGGCTGCCGGACAGGAGCGAGTCAAGGGAATAAGTACCTTGACGGTGTCCCCTCCCATTCTCTGAGCTGGTGACGTCATTGGTCAAATCCCTCCAGAATCCAGATCGCAAGGAACTCCAAATGGTGAAGTGATTCTCCTCTCATGGCATAGAACAGAAAAAATGTGGAGTGTTGCTTCCTTCCAGAAGCTGATAGTTTACTGTCTTCTGAGCAGTGTACAAGTACTAATGAACAAAGTTTGGAGTCAAAGTAATAACTAATACTCCTCATTTTTATCATCAGGCCATGTCTATGTGGATGTCTGTATACCAGACTATTCTAATTGTCTAGATACACCAAGGATGAATCAATTGTGTGAACACCAAGATGGAATGTTAACTAAATGGATGTTTTCATTTACCAGGTGGTCATACACTCACAGACACATGCACACGCACACATACACACTTCCACGGGATTCACGTGACCTTGTGAAACGTGATCCCTGTGAGAACCTGGCTGTTTTGATCTATACCCTCAATTAAATATCACACGGGTTTGATAAATTAATATCTGGAAAAATAAATAGCTATCAGTAGATTGACATATGCTAAAATGACTCAATATTTTTATGTTAATAAAAAGAAAAACCATTTAAAGAATGTTTAAAGCGATTACCTCTACCTTCTACAACTATCCTAATGTACACTTCTGGCTCCTAAAACTACAGATAATCCCTTACCATCTAAAAATTCTCAGCTTTCAGCCTCATTTTCTATACTGCCACATTTTAATGCCTAGGATTTAGTTAAAGATCATTTAATTCACTATTTTTAGAGCAACATGGAATTATGAACCCAAACTTAACAATAATGAGGACAATATTTCAGAGCAGGACAAACGTCTCCTCTGATACAGTGCCAAAAGTATGCTGCTGAGATGAAGACCACCCTGAAGCTCCAACTGGCACAAAATGCATCAGTCCATATGTATTAAAGAAAAAAAGAACAGAAAGAAAGGAAGAAAAGGCCACATGGAGCATTCGAAACTTGCACTCCATAGTGTGTTTCTAAGCAAAATGTAAAGAGCTTGTTCCAACCTCTAAATTCACTTTAATAGATGTTACTGAGTACCTATGATTCGATGATCTTCTGCCCTCAAGAATCTTACAGTTTAGCAAAGGAGGTGTTTCGGTCAGCAAACGCCATTACACAAGTCACTGTGTTGAATCGCTACCTAGAGAGAGAAGCGAGTCTATGAAAGCTTACTTCCTGCATTGCTGATTCTGATCTGGAATTTGGGAAGGCTTCATGCAAAAGACAGAATCTGAGTTTGATCCTAGAAGAAGGCAGAGTATTCAGCATGGAGAGCTGGCGTGAAAGGGCCCTTCAATGCCTTCCAAGTAGAAGGTGGCAATAAGGATAAAACAAGGCATTTGAAATGTCACGTGGATCTGGGGAAGGGCACAATCAGTGGGTCAGGAGAGTGTGGAAGGACAGAGTGAAGAATGAGGCCAGAAAGGTGTTCGGGACTAGGTTATGGCAGGACTTTGAATGCCCTCAACCCTTTGGTGTTATTCTTTTGGCCGTTGGGAGTCACGGGATTTTTTGTCATGAGGAATAAAAACTGCAGAAGGGCAATGATCTGATCTGGTAGCTCTGTTAGATAGTGGACAGAGGGTGAGAGAGGAAGGAGGAAAAGCTCCATGGGATGTCTTGGGAGAGACAATGACTTTTTAATTTGGGAAAGGTCCATGTGGATGGAAAGAAAGGTGGTAAGAGGTACAAAAGCCTTTAGAAAGGGAACAATGGGAAGAGTGGGTAACTGGTTGGATGCGGGGCCCGTGGGGAGGGTATTGCCAAAGATGTCAAATGTCTGAGGTTTCTGGTCTGGGTGACTCATGCCTTTAACAGAGATAGGGTTTGTCTATTTCCTTCCTCCTTCCATGTTGTCTCTCTTCATAGCCTCGTCTTCCTAAATTATGATATTCGACATGTATAATATTATTCAGATTCACAAGTTTGAATTTCCAATGGAATACTTCCGTTTGAAATTTAGGCAAAATTGGGTGTTGGGCTTGTTTATATACAACTGAGAGTTAATTGCACAAAATGGGGAGACTGAATGGGATGAGAAAGTATCACAGCAGAAGATCCGAGAGCAGAAGTTAGAAATATGGAGAAAATTGGAAAACACCTACTTTTCAGGGTCAGATGGTGAATCTGGGTTAATTCAGATGTAAATGTTCTCTCTGATGTGAGGCAAGGGAAGTGAGTCCAGCTATTTCCCGCAATGGCTTGGTTTGGATACACAGTGCAGAGCTAGCCTATGTAATTCTACTTTCAATCCAATGGATAGAATATAGTTGGACCTTCATAAAACCTAATGAAAAAGCAAGAATTGTTATTCTTATTCTCAGGCGCCCAGGCAGGGATTTTGTGTGTATGTTTATGTGCATGCATGCATGCTGTGTGTGTGTGTGTGTGTGTGTGTGTGTGTGTGTGTGTGTGTGTGTCTACACCTCAGAAATTTGTTTCCTCTTTTAATTAAGTAAAGCCCATGTTTGTTGGCTTTTAGGGTGGGCTGCAAGGCCCATCTGTTTAACTAGGCAGTTGCCTGATATTGCAGGGGGAGGATTGGCAAGTTTAAGTATGAATTTGAAAACCAGATACAGGCTATTTAAAGCTGAATTTATCTTTAATAAATTCACCCAGAGGTGTTCAGGAATAGGTAGTTTGGAAAATGATCATAATTTGCGCAGAAGAGTGTTTTTTTTTTTTTTTTTTTTTTTTTTTTTTTAAGATGGAGTGGTGCGTGATTGCAAGAAGAAAGGAATTCAGGGAAGTTCATCTTTGATACACACTCTGTTGCTTCAGGTCTCGCTCTAAAGGAGGGCAGCCTGCTTCAATAATTGCTTTTGATATGCTGGAAGGCAAAATGGTCTTCCATTTCCTATGATACAGTACGGACTTGAGAGCAAATAATACATGAATATTTTCTTGATAGTATGTGTTAAAGCAGTTGGCATTTAGGACCAAGGGTTGTCAATCTTTGAGGTTTCTGAAAGGAATTGCAATTTATGACGTGTTAGAGTAAACAGTTGGATTACATTTCTGAAATACGTGTTCCATCAGGTAAAATCATTGTGATTACAGGCACTGAAACTGTAAGTAAGTTATGTGCTAAAAGGTTGAAAATGTAAAACAAGTATGCTTGTGCTTAACTACTAATCCCTCTTTGTATCTCTACTGAGTAAACTACAAGAAAAGGGGGAAAAAAGAATGTTTAAAATAAAAGAGAAAAAAGTGTATTATGTAATTTTGATAAATAAGGATTAATACAGCTCAAGGAATTGTTTCATCAGTGGTCCAGCCATGAGACAAAATTCCAGAATTCAAAGAATTAAGAAAGATTATAAAGAAGCTATTTTAGTTGGAAGTTATTCCTTGTTTGCTTTTTAAGATTTCTCTTAATTTCTTCTTTATTTTCTGACATATCCTACAAAAAGGCAGGTTGTCATTTTAACATCCAGGCTCCTTTGTTCAGAAATGCATTGCAAATAAAAGCAAAAGAATAGAATGGTTTTAAGAGCTTTGCATATGTTTGACAGCAGAAGATAATAAATGTAAATAAATCTTTAATATTCCTCTAATTCAGTTTGTGCCAAGCAAATGTCAGGACTATAAAAACAAATCAACAAACATTTGAAGGAAAACAATATACATAACTTATTTTATATATTAAAAACAACTGTCAAACAATTATGACCTCATGTATTAGCTGGTTGTTTTGAAATATTCCTACTAGAATTAAAAAATGCTAATGCCACGAGGGCCTTTGAGCTTAAACATATTGTGTCAATCAAGAGCATATGTAATATATCTAAACCATGAGGTAAAAATTTTCTTCATAAATTATTTCATAAATAAATAATTTGCTTGAAAAAGTTTACAAAAAATATCTGTGCTTCTATTAAGTTCTCTACAGATCTTCTGTGGTTAATGTAAATGGATTGATACAGACAGCATTTTGATCTGCTGTATATTCCAACTCGAAATACTAAGAGGAACATGAAGAGATTCTTCATTTCTCAGGCAAACTTCAGCAAAATTGAGTCCGTGAAACTTCATTCATTATATTTTTAAGTGACCATGAATTTGTTGGCTTAGTACCTGAAGTGTAACTTTATCCTTTCAATTAAAGAACATAATTCACCCTCAGACCTTTGGCTTTAACTTTTTATATAATATATAATTTGGTGTACACCTAATGGTCAAATTTTTTATTATTACAGGTGGAAAAACACCAGCCATCTCGAGGGTTTTGTGCTTGCAAAAGCGTGTAATTTTAGTTTTTTGAACCAATTTAATCAATGATTGTTTCATGTGAGTACATTTACACTCATTTGACGACTGCCTT
Organism: Hippopotamus amphibius kiboko; assembly: GCF_030028045.1. Taxonomy (NCBI): domain Eukaryota; kingdom Metazoa; phylum Chordata; class Mammalia; order Artiodactyla; family Hippopotamidae; genus Hippopotamus; species Hippopotamus amphibius. The sequence goes on along the minus strand of NC_080190.1, from coordinate 151,663,408 downwards.
AGATTTGAGGGTGACAGAGAGGAAGATCACTTCCCCTTTTAACAATACCATTTAAATCTTGGGGAGCAGAAGTATACTAAGGGACTAATCCTTGTGGTAGATTGTACTATTTAACTTTGCTGCTAAGATGCTATCGCCTCAGTTTTTATCAGTTACATACAGCTTCAGCAGTTTTGGGTGATATTAACCCTTTAAATACAAATGGTTTTACTATTCAAATATATATTTCAAAACTTATTCTATCTAATATTTTTAGTTAGTCATGGCTAAAGAATGTTTCACTCAGATCCTTTTTTTTTCCTGAATAAAAACGCTCCTCACTGTGTCGTCCACATTTCTATAAAAGTTGGTAAGCTAATTTATGGCTTAAAAAAGAAAATAAAGTTCTGTATTTAATATATAAACACTTTTTACAGTGGAAATTGGTGGTGGACAGTATTAAATGACTCTAGTGTAGAAATATGCAGGTGGTCATTAGTAGCCGACTATGAGATTTACTGAAGATTTTGATATTAATTTTCCCTGCAAGCTGGACTACATATAAATCTAACTCTGCTCCCAAATCCATTTAAATTGATGATAACATATGAATAACTCCATGCACATGAGATTCATTGTCTGCTCACTCCTCTAGGGAATATATTGTTTGCCTCATTGTAAAACTGTATTTTGACTACTCTCTTACCTGACAAGTTTCTCTATTGCAAAAGTACTATTGTTTCTCTACTCATAAAGAGTATATGGGACACGACACTAAAATTGTGGAACAAAAGTGGTACAAAAAGGAGTCACATATCTGCCCGACTAGGTGTACTAAGCAGAAACGAAGACCTTACAGAAAAAGCAGTAAGGTTCTAAAGAGCACGTACTTTTTTTTTAATGATTGGCTTTTTCACTTCTGATAATAGTATGTTTCAAAAATATACTCATCTTTTCTCTGAAAAGATGCAAGAATCATTTAGCGAAAAATATTTTGGAGGAAATTACTTCATATTCAACTCACAGATTCATGATTTGTACCTCTCTAAAACTCTAATTTTAATCATTTTGTAGTTTGGAGAAGGAAGGATGCTTCTCCTTTTAGCACAAAATTAGTTTAAACTGACTTTCACTAGAGGAAAAACATGCCACTTAAAGTTATCCCACTGAAGAAAATGAAGTCCAAAAGCCCAAGAAATGTTTACTTAGTTTTTAACATCTACTATACTTCAAATCCTGTCTTGGTCCTCTTTTATGCATTGTTGATCTTTAGAAGTTAAAGAAAAGAAAAAAAAAAACAAAAACCTCTTAAATTCAGTAACTTCATGTTGAGAGAATCTTATTTAACAACGAGAGTATCCAAAGATGTGAATTGGTAAAAAGAATGCCATGCTTAATTCAGAATTCCTTATCTGCTACTAAAACCCCAAAGAGCAGCAGGTATTAATCTTGCCGCATTTGAATAATGTTCCCATTTTATCTATTTTGTAGTACCTTCTTTAAGCACCCATTGAGCTTGGAAGCTTCTCCCCAGCTCAGAAAACCATAGCAACCTCAGTTCGCACTTCTCCAACTCCGGATAGAGTTCAAGTTGCTCCCCTCAAGCCCTCTTGCCATCAAATGGAAGGGAAACCCTGACCGCCAACTAGGTGTCCTAAGACTTTCACGTCCTAGAAAAAGGGAGGGGGAGGGGACACACACACAGGCGCGCACACACACACACACACACACACACACACAGGCACACACAGACAATCCTGCGTCGTTTAATTGGGAGCGAGAAGGGAAAGTAGCAACCGAAAAGGTAAACACTTTCAGAGTTCTTTTGATTGTTCAAGAGAGCATCTCCGAGCGTTTGGGGAGCATCCGTAGGGCCGCTGCGCACCGGCCCCCACCTGCCCCCCCTCCCCCCGCCACTCCCCAAGGTAGGTCCTTGTCTTTATCACATAATTCCTAAAGCTTGCGGATTTTTCCTCCTTTTCCAGCCCGCACGTTCCCACATGGGGGTGGGGGAGGAGGAGGGGGGAGAGGCGGGGCGGGAAGGTAGCCGGGTCCCTGCACCGCGCAGCTCTCATTCGCGGCGCTCCGACTCCGGCGAAGTTCTCGCGCAGCCGGCGGGCCGCAGCCGGGGCCGGTCCGGGCGGGCGGCGGCTGCGGCGGCGGCGGGTGCTCGGAGCCGGGCGGGGCGGCGGCGGCGGCGGCGGCGGCGGCGCGGGGACGCGCGCTGTCTCTTTAAGGGAGCTCGGTCTGGGGTGGCGCTTTCCTCCGCGAAGGCTCCTTTGATATTAATAGTGTTGGTGTCTTGAAACTGACGTAATGCGCGGAGACTGAGGTCCTGACAAGCGATAACATTTCTGATAAAGACCCGATCTCACTGCAATCTCAAGCGTCCTCTTTTTTTGGTGCTGCTCCTTTCTCCAGACCCCGCGTCCTCTCGATCGCTCTCTCGCCTTCCTATTTTTTTTTTTTTAAACAAAAAACAACAACCCCCCCTCCCCTCTCCCACCCGGCACCGGGCACATCCTTGCTCTATTTCCTTTCTCTTTCTCTCGCGCGCTCTCTCTCTCTTTTTTTTTTATAAGGGGGGGGGAGGGAAGGGAAAGGGGGGGAGGCAGGAAAGACCTTTTTCTCCCCCCCCCCAATAATCCAAGATCAACTCTGCAAACAACAGAAGACGGTTCATGGCTCTGGCCGCCGCGCCACCATCTTTCGGGCTGCCGAGGGTGTTCTTGACGATTAATCAACAGGTAAGGAGGGGAGGCCCGGGCGGGCCGCGGGGCCGGGGGCCGCGGGGGGTTCGGGGGGCGCGGGAGCCCCTCTGCCGGGCCCGGGGAGCCGCGACGTGAGCACTGCGCCCGCGCGTGTGTGCGCAAAATGTGGGCGATCGCGAGCGGGGAGCCCTGGGAATTAAAAGTGACTTTCTTTGGGGGAAAAAAAAAAAAAAAAAAAAGCTGAGGGAGAGTGTGCAGAAAGCCAAGCGCAGGCTTCTCGGGTTTCACATGCATTTTCTTTCTTCCTTTTTTGCGCGTGTGATTTCTTTCTTTCTTTCTTCCCTTCTGCTCTCCCCCCCCCCCCCCCCCCTTTTGGTGGGTCTGAGGCGTCTGAGTCTTAGAAACGAGCGACTTCAAACTGCAGTAGCCCTTGGAGTCAGGAGGGTCAAGTTCAGCCGCCGGGGAGGAGGAAAAACAAATCCCCATTTGCCAAAAAAAGAAGTTTCAGGCCGGTGCCCCCTCCCCCTCGCAGCCCCACTCCCCCTCGCTGTCTCTTTCTGGCTGATTTTAATTCTCTCCTACCGGGCGCAGCGGAGGAGCTGGGGGTGGTTGGACCCGAGGGGCCGCCGCCGCCGCCGCCGCCGCGAGTTTTCTGGGGCTCCTGACAAGCGGGGAGCAGACTAGGCACCAGCATGCAGAGTAGTAAGTTGAGCGAACTCGGGTGGATCGGGAGGGTCTCAGAGAGGGGCCTTCGTGTGGTCCCCAAAGTGGGAAAACAGTCCAGGACTGGCGTTGGCTTTGAAGAGTTTGCAAAGCCAGGCTTCAAACTTTTTCCCCTTAAAGGCCCAGCTGGGCTGGAGATGGAGGGTGTCGCATCCCCCCGATGCACCCGCCTCTGCGCCGCGCAGGGCAGCTTGGCCGAGGGGTCTGTGCCCTGTCCGTGCCATGTGGCAGGCCTCGCAGCCAGGGCGCTTCCGTAGGGGCTGAGGAAGGGGCAGACTTCCTCTGCGGTGCGGATGATGCGCCCTGGGTCGCGGGTCAGCGGACACTGGCCGGTGATTAAATGCCTGACAGCGGTGGGACATCCAGGCGGGCGCTTCGCCTTCTGTCTAGTTCCTGTTTGGGTTCTAGAGAAACGCATCTTTGAAAGGCCGAGGCAAACACCGCTGTCCCTTCAAATAACTACGGGATTATAGGACCCCATGAATAATTTGAGGGTGAGGCGGAGGTGAGAGCCGTTTGAAGTGCAAAGCTGTTTTTGCGGCTGGTAAAGCTTTTTTGTTAGTACCTGTGTGAGATGGTGGTGTTTCCCCTTTTCCCCAAGGGAAGTCAGTAACTGTTTTATGGCCCGAAGACTCTAAAACAATTTAAGTTAGAGGGCAAGAGGGACTGGTGGGTTTCAGAGGGAATCTTGGATGTATTAAATTTTAGGTCTTGCTTTACTTCCTCATATCTTTTTAGGCCTCAGAATTGATCCTATGAAAGTTTTTGAGTAAGAGCGATGGATCTTAATGATGAATCAGAATTATTGTAGCATATTCATCCTTACCCTATTTTGGAAAATCACAGCTAGAGTTTTAAGTGAGGTAAGTGAAATGAGAAGCTTAGCGGAGAAGTTAAATCGCAGGCCAGTTAGGCCTATTCATTGAACTTTTGTAGATTCATTGAACTTTTGTAAATGCACCAGGTGAACAGGAAAGGGTCTGAGAGCACAGTAAGTACAAAGGGAAAATACAGATAGGGCCTGAGACAAAATCACCAAGAAATGCTTACTCTAGGCCTGATTGTTGGCTGACAATTTGATTGTTCAAAGACAAAAACAAAAAAGGAAGCTTCCAACCACTTTTTGAGTCCTCCAGCTCTTAAGTTAAAACCTATGGATCTTGCTGGCATCGTGTTACTTTTCCTGCTGGTTTTAGGAAAAGGTGATCATTTAGAAAAGTCTGCCAGAGTGAAAAGTGCAAGGGGCAGCAAGGGAAAGTCATGCGGGCGGCCAGTTCTTGACGTGGACAAAATGAGAATGAAAGTTTCTGAACTCACTGTTGTGAAGTTTCTTACATGCTGCTACTCATTTGCTTAGACCGCTTTCTCAGATATTCCACCAGTTAATGTATGAAAGCAAACTAGCTCTCAAACGGTGTGGGCTTTTTCTCTTTCCCCAAGTATGCCAGGGTTGTGAATAAATACAGGGTTTGTATGGGAAGATGAAGCGTTTCCTGTAAGTTGTGATGCTGACAGGACAGTCTGGAAACGATACCAACATTTTGAGGATTTTTTTTTTTTACCTTTAAGTGAAAGTTTATTAATGACGTGCTTAATCTTAACAAGTCAAACATATCGTTCTTAAAGCTTCTCTGTCTTCAGATTTCATAACTTCCTTTTAAAGCTATACCCTTGGATGGAAACATCTCTAGATTCAGTTAAATATACAGGGCCACCAACGTGCTAAAGTTTGACGATTATTTCTGGATATTAGTAATGTGAAAATAAAACTCCTGAAGGGGAAATAGAGTTTTAGTGCCAACATTATGACTTGATTTCTCTAAATGTGAGGCATTCCCAAGCTTTATTAATACTCTGTTGGCAAAGTATTATCTACCATCGGCGAGCTGATGTTTATGGCTTTCTGATATATCTGTTACATGTTAGGAGATGTGTGTGTAGCATACTTTTCCACACGTAGTAACGAAGTCGGACACTCTCCAAATGGTGGAACATAGCAAGTTCCTTGCAAAAAAGTTAGTCACTCTTTTGAATTCACTCTTTTGAATTTTAGTCGCTGTAAGGGTCTTTTCTGCTTTTTAGATTTTGTCCTTTGTCTCTTAAAGGTAACATTAAAAGAAGAAGATAAGTGTCATAGTAGCTGGAAAATCTGACTTGATTTTAGAGCTCAGCATTTTGAAAAGTAGAACTTTAAAGGATTTTATAAAATCTTCTACAATCTTGCTTAAAAATAGGTTAGAATCCGTATTAGTGTGCTAGTCATAAGTGAGTTACACATGGCCCTGCCATATTTTCAGTATTATTTTTACTTTTCTTTTAAATCACGTACCACTCTTGAGTTTACTCTGATTTCCACAGGGCAAGTCTTGCTAATACACACAAGGAAATCTTCATTCATAGGGAAAATCTTCAAAGCAGGGAAATGAATGCATCTATGGAAAAGCTGCCTTTTAAGATTCTAGTATTTTAGTGATGTTTCTGTTATTATTGTTGTTGTTATATGTAATGTGTGTGCGTGTGTGTTGTGAAGAGAGAGAAGAGAGAGATCGAGGGAGAGAGAGGGAAGAAATACCGACCACAATTTGCAATTAATGACCTGCCCATTTGTATTAAATACCATAGGGTGGTAAGCTTTAATAAACTCTGGTCTTACCTTCTTTGTTGGAGTAAATAAACATTACTGAAAGTTTTCAAAGGGCTTGCAGCAAATTGTTGTTGAGCTAGAACTTTATTTTGAATTTGAAATGAGCACAGATATTTATAACCAGCCTTTACATTTTTTTAAAATACACGTATGTAAAAATTTTTTTTCCTTCAATACCCCCTTTGATAGCAAACAATAATGTAACAACACTAAGCTATTGTGTGTAAAACAAAACAGACTTTAAGAAACTTTAGGGGCAGGTGTTTATAATTGATTTAGAGGGAAAATTATTTTTGTAATAAGTGATGCACTTAAAATAAAATGACTGGTGCACATTAAAACATATTCTTATTAAGATATTCTCTGGTGTGTAAAATGCAGCCATTCATTCAGCAGGCTGACAACTTTCCACTTGGTATTTGCCTTTGCTTAATTTAGTTTCCGCAGGACAGCTAGTGTGGTAGTCTGCATCTGTTTTTGGCAGGCTTAGAAAACTATAAACTCAGACAGTTCTGTCCCAAATATTGCAGCTCACAAGTTACAATCAATTCGATAAAAACAGGCAAGTTTTATGGACTTGCTTTCTGTTGTTCATCCTTGGTCAAGCTTTCAGGTAACAGAGGTTTCTTTCTCTTCCCCTTTTTTGCTGGGTATAAGTACTAATAGCCTTGATAACTAATTCTGAGTCTTGTTTACTCATTTAGCTTCCTTATTTATTGCTGATTGAAATTTGGGGAAATGAATGACAGCATGTCTAGACTTGGATTTACTTTGATGGTCCATGTGATAACTACATTCATCTTTTGATACCACCATACAGAAAGAAGTGAATTCTTTGTTACTGTTCTAGATATGATTTATGGAATTGTAGGGTCCCCCTTAGATAAAATATGAAGAAACTCTTCGAGCTTTTATCAACTTAGAACTTCAGTCTGATTCTCTCTGGGCACTTGTAATCATTGTGGATAGAGAGTATTAACACACTTTGCAATTCTTTACGTTGAAAAAAACCGAGAAGAGTTTTTTTTTTTATAATTGTTAAAATAGTTTATCTCCGAAGAGCTTTAACCAGTAGATTAAAAGTAAATATATTAAAATACCAAGTAGTGTTTTATACACTGTTCAGTAGCAAACAGTTTTGCGGAGGGAATAACCACTTTTAAAATTTTATCCTTGGGTGTAAGTGGGTCTTAAGCCATTTGTTTATTTGTAAAGGATATTCTGTTAATTATATATGACCTTTATAAATAATGTCTTTAACGTTGCTATTATGGTCACCTGTAGACTTGTCCTGTCACTCAGTGGTTCTCTGATCCCTGGGAACTGAATCTGTTGGCCTTTGATTTGGTTCTCTGATGGGTATAATAATGTAGAACTTGGTTTAGGTTAGAAAGAGGGCTTTGGGCTTACGGAAATCCCTTTGCTGAATTTGCGGAAGGATCTTTGGATGAAAATGATCTGAATTGTTGAGTTAGTTAGATGAAGAAGCCTGGCTGGTCGCTGCAGCTGTAGTAGCTGTTATAGTAGCAGTGTCCACTTTTTGTCGTTAAACTTTTATTTTTTTCCTAAGAGCACAAATCCAAGTAGCAAAAGGGAAGATGAAATTATCTATGTACTTCACATTTGAAGCATCAGTGGAAATCATTTTCTGGCTCAAAGCTATGATTGAAGTACAAATAACGTCAAAATACCCCAAAGACAGACATGAAGGATACGTCTTTCATTCCTAAGTATGTTTCATTAAAAATAAGGAAGAAAACTTTTAATTTTTAAAATGTTTCTAGCTCTTTAAAAACCTGTAGTAAATACTTTACAAGTGGCTAGACACCTTCCCTGGTGGTTTAGTTTATACAAGCAGGAAACTTTCTCTCCTACTCTTTCTCTCTCTCTTTCTTGTTTTCTTTAAACCAACTGACGTAATGCCAAACTTTGCTTTAAAAGAACAGACAGAAGTAATTGGTAGCTTTTAACTTTTAATAATGTTCTGGATTGGTTTTAGTGGCCAAAATGCCATTTAAAAAAAAAAAAAAAGTTCAAGTAAGAACGGGCTTGTGGCCTGAGGAAGAAAGCCTCTGTTGATGCAGTTATTTTTATTCTGTTTTTCAATCTGTTATTAAAAATCTTTCCTGCTGAGCCCTGCTGGATTTCTCCAATTGCTCTCTGTGATGGCTGGTGCATTTCAGGTTACAGTAACTTAAACAGTTTTGGGGTTTTGGGGAGAGTGGGTATTTGTGTTGCGTTATTTCTTTTTTATTTGGGAAAACATTTTGTTTTTGTTTCATTTGAGATGAATTAATTAAGATTATCAATGGCGACAGGTCAATGAATATGTTTATATAAAGAATGCTACACCTGTTAGCAAGAGTCTGAAATGTGGAAGTTTAATTGTGACATTAATCATTTTTATGTGCAAAAGGAAGGAAAATAGATGAAACTTTACAAAAATATATTTTTAGGTTGAAAGCGTTAATTCTAAGGGTCAGTTTGTTTCTATGAGTGGCTGTTTCTTTCTCACAATTTTAGATGACAATTTTTAACCCTATTATCACAGAATGTTTTTAGTTTCCCTTTTTTTTTTAAACAGTCATTTTCTCTCTTCCTGGTCTTGTATAGGCAAACAGAACTTTCTCCAGTTAAGAGATATCTTGGTGATGTTGGTTAACATCAGGGCAACTTTAGAAGCTGGCAAGTGGGAAAATCTTTTTAGAGGGCAAATAGATTTGTGGCAGTTTTTCCTTCCTTGGAGAAAGACACTCCACCCAGAAATGGGGCCCTATGCCCCGTTTGGTGGGCCAGAACTGACTATTGACATTTCTGGTAGGAATTGTTCGTAAGGTTGAAATCTTATGGTTACTTGTCTTGGACTTGGCTTTTAACCCCAAATTTGTTCTGAGGGTTTTCTTTTTTCTTTTTTCCCTTTTACACAGAGTGTGTTTTAGAAATGATACATACTGAAAATTAGGTATCACACAGATACCTTGAAATGTCTTTTAAGGCATTTGTCATTATCATAAAAAGCATTCCATACTCAGGGCAGTTGAAGAGTCCCCTGCGTGGAAATTTGATGGTTTTGATTTACCTTGCGTTTTTCTCAGTTTTTCTTGTGAGAACTACAGGCTTCAGTTTAAATCAGAGGCATTCTTTCTCTGCTAACCACTCCTTTACATAAGGATGTGTCAGGAAAAACTGTAGGAACTTAAGGTATAACTTGTTCGCATCGGCATGGGGAGAGTATCTGAGAGTAAGTCGATTTATTTTACTTTTTACAGTTTTCAAACCTAAATTTCAAGTGATGGGTCTCTGTCATTACGTTTTTATTGAATGAATGTTGGTTTATTACTGCAAAACTGAGGGAACGGTAATAAAGTTTGGCAAGAAGGGGGGAAAAAGGCAGAGGGAAGTGTTTAGAGTTGCAATCCTTTAATATCAGTAGTTTGTTTACTGTTCAGTGGTGGGGAGGGGTTGGAGAGGCTTTGTGGAAGATGATACAAAAAAAAAATCCATCATTTGCACATATGATCCCCTCCCCTTAAGGTTTACTTAAACAATATGTTTGGGTTTTGCCTCCAACCATTCCGCGCCACTTCTGCTCCAAGAATCCACCACTATCTTGGTTCCTGAGCGATTAAGGATGACACTTTCTGTTAAATAATGAACTGCAGTATTGTTTGAACAAAGGTAACATATTTTGATTTGTGTAATATTTTGGTAATTAGCAGTAGGATGTCTGTAGTATGAGAGGAAATCTAGCACTGTGAATGCTTACAAATGCTTGAAGTATCCACGGTATGTTTAAATTACTGCTGATAAGTGTGCATGCTATTTTGTTGCAGGTGTGTTTTATGTATGTAGTATTTGTGGATGGACAATATGTAGATACACCTTGATGGTGGAATCCACTTTGCTAAATGATTAACTCTACGCTTTAAAACATGAATCTTTTAAGGAGCTACATGACCTACTTTATAAAGTCTCGAAGTTTGAAATGAGTTTGGAGTTTAAACATAATGAAGCCATCATGATCATAATACTTATACCTACACTGAATTTACTAAGAAATGTAAGAAATGATAAAAAAAACTATACATCAAAATGCCACCTTTTGGTGTATTTTAAGAAATGCTTCTGCAGATAATTTTTTTAAAGTCCCAAATTTCTGTTGAGAGGAGCAGTTAAGTGACAGTGCTTTTTCTGAATATATCTTGAATATATCTTTTTATGGAATAGCACTTTATAGTTAACAATTCTATCATCTTAAAACGTTACGTAGAAATAATATGCAACATGTAAAGACTTTGTACTATGAACCAATGCGTTTATCCCTAGGGTGATGGATTCTGTGCGTCACCCAAATGTGATGCTATTTTCCAGGCTTGTAATACTGGTTTTGAGGGTTGCTGTATGTCCTGTTTCATCAAGCAACACAATACAACAACTTTGGTATCCAGGTGATTGACACAGTCAAAATAGGTTCTGGAAAACGTTCTAAATACTTTTAAGTAAGTTGGAAGTTAACTTATGTATTCAATTTATTTAACACGAATAAACAAATGACTCACTGTCAGCTATTTAAGCTTTCTCTAACAGTTAGTGTCAGAGGGAAATATACAAGTGACCATAGTTTATTTTCTGATTCTTTTTTCCTTTATTTGATGGGAGCATGGTTTTCTTATTTGCATTTATAATTGCTTAATCTGTAAATCGTTTGTATCCATGATAGTAGTATAGTATTATAAAGAATAATAAACGTATTCATATTACCTAATGTATATGTCCCAAGCTTTAAAAAAGCATTCATATTACATTGTTGAGTATTACAGTAACCAAGAATGAACCCAGTATAGAATGATAGGTACACCACAACTGCTATTTAGACCTTAAATGCATTATAGTTGTAGAGAAAAGAGATGAAAAATTTTAAGATTTTTGCCTCAGAATTTTTTTTTTTCACTTGTAGAATTTGGGCAGAATTTATGAAGCTTACAGATCAACAAACGTTTTTACTATAACATGTGTTTCTTGATTAGATGCTACAATATGGCTTTCCGTGAATCCTTGTGAATCACTATTTCTCTTTCTCCTTATAGAAGCATGTATTATATCTGAGATCAGATACAGCTATAAATAGTGTAAATATATACGGCAGAAGTTAGTTTGTGGCATCTAATTTCTCTATTACATGATACACTTCATGTGTAAAGGGATCAAGCATTACTAATCTATTTTAGCTTCATTTTTTTCTCTAAGCTATGCACAAGTGCAGCATATGAGTTTGTGACTTCATATTAACTTCCAGGGTACATGTACATGCACATATCTATATTCTCACTCATACAGAATGTTTTCACATTACAGGCATCGAATGGAATTTTAACATAGTACATATTTTTTTGAAATAATTTAGTCTTTGTAATATCCATTTTAATTACTTAACACATCCTAACACCTATCTGAGGGTGGTTCTGAAATGAGAGCAAGAGTGGCAAAACAAATTAAAACCAACTTCTACTTGTGACTTCTTTGTGATGTCTGTATCCACACATCTTTAGCTTTGAATGATGTAGAAATAAATATATCATCCTGTTTTTTCTCTCAATACTATTAAGTAGTTCCAAACACACGAAAGTTCCTAAAAGAGATTTTGGCATTTGTTTCTGCTTTACTTTTTGATACCATTAAATATTTTTGAGATGAGAATCTAGCTTGCTTTAATTTTTAAATTACCATTCAACTGATGGAAGTTAAGACTGGTCTCATATATATCTATATATATCTATATATATATATATACACACACACATATATATGTAAAACTTTTAATCAAGGCCCATGTTATTAAATTTTCTCAATACATATTAGTGTGTGATTGTTGAATAATGAATAGCTCTTTACCAGTTATTTATAGATATATCTTTGAAATTGTTTAAAATCATGTATTTTTCTGTATTTGGCTGCTAAAATTTTATGTTAATAGATTGATTAAATTATAAAGTGAAAAAACACAAATGATTATGTTTAATACTGTCTTTATTTTTCGAAGTATATTTTTTAAAGATTATTGCAAATTTTACTCCTCAGGTTTGCAAACTTAGGTACGTTTTAGGAGCTAACTTTAGGTACAAGTGGCCAGTGTAAGCAATTACACGTTTAAGAAATGAATAATATGAAACCTCATTTTCTGTAATTTATAAGCAGATAGGAAGGAGATGTTTCTCTTTTGCATTTAGAACGAATTTGTGTTACATTCATTGGATGTAAGATGTAGTAAATTACTTTAAGATACTCACTGTCATCTAAACCTCAATTACGATAAACTGCTTGTTTTACTCTGTCCCATCACTGTTTATTCTACTTTTAAATGTCTCGTTCTTAAGACAATTTATGTTGCTGAAAGAGTGCCCTCATTATTTACATTTTACTTTTTCTCTGTACTTTGATAAGCTTTAAATAAGAAAGCTGTCACTCAAGATTTCAGGCCAACAGTCAAAATCATAAAGTACACACTTTATGTGTAAATGTTTGTGCGTGATCTTGCATGTTCACTTGGTCAAACATTTAACTCTTTGGCGTTCCACGTATTTGCGTACACTCTGTACACACCTGTCTTCTACTTTTTACTCTCAGAATAGTTCAGTGTATCACTGTTAACGCTTAATTATGTATATACATGCCTGTCTCAGTCCCTGAATAATTCTAGTGGCAATAATAAAAATTAAAAAGTGAGACCAATGATGATTAGAAATGGGAAACAGGGGGTGGACATTAGTGCAAGCAGAGTTTCCCTCCTTTTTTGCCATTTTCGGTTCCTATTTAAAAAGATTCATGTATAGGTATCTGAACAGAAGGGGGACTTGGATACTGCACAGTCCAATATGACATAAGGAACTGTTGTTGTGTATGGCTTTACTTATTTATATATTTTTGACATGGAAGACTCTGACGTCTTTGCCTGTGGTACTTGGGAATTTTAGATAAACCCCACAAGGGTCCACTGCATCAGTTCTGGCTTTCTGTGACAGAAAGCATCCTCTAGCTTCTGGTGCGCTACTGTGCTGTTTCCCTTCAGGAGTGGAAGCCCTGTAAGTTAATTTGGCATTTGAAAGCACGACTAGAATTTTTCCTTTTTGAAAATCCTTGGATGGTTTTCAGAGGAGTAAGCAGAGATCATGGGCAGCGAGATGTTGTTCGTCTCAGGATGCTAAAGAAAATTATGCTGAGAGCAAGCATGCTTCCTCAGGATTATTCTGCCATGCTTTATTGCCATTTTTTTTTTCCTCTTTGGGATCTAATATTTCAGGTTTTGGAGGAATAAGGATTTCTCCTTTCAGTGGAAAAATGTGCCAGCTCTAGGATTTTTACTTCCATTTCTTTATAAAGTTTATATTTTTTGGGGGGGAGGTGGAGCGGCATAAGAAGAGAAGAACTTATATACTGTAAAATAATAATTTGATTTTATTGTTTGCTCTTGAGCAGGCCTTTGCCATTCCATTTCTATGAGGAAATGCATCCAATGAAATTAAATAAAGTTGTGGTATAATTCTGCAACCATTGTAAGCACCAACTGTGACATATTTCTGGCAAAAAAATTAAGGCAATTTTAGTTACTCAGTGCTTCCACCAAACTCTGTATTCCAAGTTTATAAGTGTAAATTTGATTGTTTGATCATGGATGATGCTTGAAATGAACGTATCTTGATTTAGGGAAGAGAGTACTTAAATTATGCGCACCATCAATAAGCTTTAGATTTGCAAGAAATAGAAGGCCAAGTATCATGCTTTCAGCCCTTGGAGATCTTTAGTAAAGAGTTTTACTTATTTATGGTAGCTTATATTCAAGCACAGACCGTTTAACATATTTGTGCCTTGAGCTGTAGTGAAGTTCAATAAATGACTGCATTTCCATCAAGGTTTGGGGAGTAATGAACACGTAGTAGCCATGACTAAGGATGGTTCTGAGGTTTGGAATTTGTAACTGAGCTTTAGGAGCTCTGACATAAATATTAAATAGGTGGAAATACTCAGTGATCACCTTTTATAAAAGTTAGTTCTGTCTTTCATGTCTAGAAAAATATAGCAGTGAATGTTTGCTTTTTGTATGTTTTGTCTCCAAGCAGAGGAAACTGACAGTTTTATGTTTTAAGTGCTGAAAGTTGTTCTTGGCTATGCAGCCCCTGAGTTAATCACTGAGATGTTAACTTGATTTTTTGTCTTTAAAAAGTTTTCAGAGTTTAAAGCGAAATATGCTTCCATTATTTCCAAATTGACATCCTGCATTCTGGATTGGTTTTTAGAGAAATGTTTTCCAAATTCTCTTGGATTGCTTGAAGTCCACTGATTTTTGAAATACTGAGTTTTGCTTTTTTAAGCTTTTCAGAAAGGAGAGGAAATACTTTATCTTTTTAGGCTTTTCTTATTATAGAACCCTTATTATCTCCCATAAAATGCACATTAATTTTGCATTCATTTTTTTATTCTTGTGTGTGTGTATGTGTGTGTGTTTGTTATCTTTTCAGAAACTCATTTTGAGGTGTCAGAAATTGAGAGATCAGCAATTTGAGCTTCCTTGCCACACTTTCCTAGGATAAGATATTTTGGTCATTTCTAAGGAGTCACTGCAGAGAAATTGTTTCTTATGTCATTTGCACACTTTTATTTCTACTTTAAACAAGAGTGGTATTAGAAAACCGTATATTTATTCCTTGAGGTTAATTGCAAAAATTATGAACAGAATAAAATAACATGACATTTAGTTGTTTCTCATTTGCGTCTTAGGCAATTTGTATCTAAAAATTTGATTGATGGAAAAAGAAAAAAATATTTTAACCAGCTTTGAAATCAGTGTAAGATATAAGATAGTCCTATGGAATTTTCCAAAATTAGTAAGAAAATATGAAATATTTTCAATGCACAGGGTTAAAATTAAACTGCATATACAGTGGAGACTTTAACCTGACATATTTTACTGTAAAAATGTTTTAGTATAAAGAAAAATTTCTCTGGTTTTACCTGTATTTTATTTTTTATTTTTGCAAACTGCTTTGCTTAAAATGATTGGCATCCTTAAATTATAGTTTTGTGTAAAACAAATAAGGCTGCTGCTCTAAAGAAGCAGCAGCTCTGCACATTCATCTTAAAGACTATTTTGAAATATTTTCTTTTGGAACAAGTGCATCAAGCCCTAAAGAAATAGATACCAAATTGCAAACTAGTATCCTGAATACATCACCCAGCTATTCACTGCAAGTAGGATTGACTCTGAGAAAGTAGATTATTTCCATTCCCAGTGCAGTGTGTTCAACAGTATTTTGGTGTCTCCACTGATAGAAATGTGAACATTTCAACCAACCGCCTCCTTGTTTGGTTACCATGATGTCAGGTGAACATTTTGCCAAAACTTTTGGTCCGGTGTAATCAAACCCTGTTGTGGAATTAGGCTAATCTGATGATTTCAGATCATGTTTAGTGTGTTATTTTGTAAAGATACTTTAAAAAAATTTACCTATTTGGAATATAATGGAAGAGCCTGGACAGTGTTTTTAGATTTAACTCAAAGCCTCTAGCTACAGATCAAGAAGGACAAAATTCAGCATATATTTCTTCTTTTCCTAATCTAGGAGAAAATGGAGCTTATTTGCATAGACACTTTTGTAGAAATAGTTGATCGATTTTATTTCGGCAAAAGATGACTGTACAAAATTGGAGCAAACTGTCTGAGCCTGACAATAGGTGTGCATTTTAGTTTATTAGCTTATATCGATAAAACCATGTACAAAAGGAAACTAAGAGAAGAATAAATTTCATCTACTTTCTGAGGTTAGATGTAGAGTGAACTGCTTAGTCTCTGAGAGCATTTTCTTAGCTCTGTGCCCCCATCTCCTTGGCAGGTGGGTACATTTCATCGTGCCCACGAGTGTGTAATGTTCTGCTTCCCGAGTACATGTGCACATGTGGATCTACTCTTGAGAGTCTTTTAACACTTTTTTATTGAGGAAGAGTAGATCCTGGCCAATGAAACACTTCTTTCCTCAATGGCTGAACTTTCCTTGAATGGTCTGTCTTGTATCTGCTGCTCAAGTTTAAATTTTGTTTCTTTGTTTTTCTTTAATTCAGGTGTTTTTCAGAGTGACCATAGGATCCTGTTTTATTTTGAGTGATAGAAGGGACATGAGCTCTATCCATTCGAGCAGACTCATCTTATTTTACAAAGGAGAAAACTGACAATTAAGTTAAGTGAATTTTCCATGATCACACAGCTAGTTAAATAAAGAACAGAACTGGAATTGGTGTCTGATCACCATCCTCATTTGTTGAGGAAATCTGCCTAATATTTGCTATCCATTCCTCTTTATTTATCCTTTTGTAGATGGATGGGAGAATAGAATTAGAGCATTACTTATTAGTATGCACTGGGGAATTGATGATCATATAATAAATCAGTTGGTACATTCCATATTATTTCTCTGTCAATACCTTATGAAGATATAGGAGTCAAATATTTAGTCTAGACGTTACCCTGGGAGGTTAAAACGTTACTGCAGAAAATCTAGGCTTAATATTTCTTTTAAATACCTGAGCTACAGATGCCTCTTTGAGTTCAACGTATATAAAGTCCAGTTGGTATTAAAGAGTTGGTTATAAAATGATCATTAATAAGAATTTAACTTTGTATTATTATTCTCCTTTTAACTTAAAATACCAACATTTATCTATTTTGAGACCAATTTTTTTAAAAAAGCAATCCATTTGAATTAAGGATTTTTTTATCTTCCATGAAACTGAGAAACTGGACTTTTCTTTACTCATAACACCCATAAGCCCCTTGGCAGGTTGAAAATTACAGACAACATCTGCGAGATTAGGCCTGAAATGTGCAATTAGTTATTAAAACGTGGTTGAGAAACCATTTGTGGCATTTTACATAGACTCCTCAGCATTTATAAAAACAAATTAACAAAAGAATAATGAAGGAACCTCATTTGTTTTAAATGCTTTTCTTATCCTGTCTTTTGAATGATAAATTTCAGCCTATGTGTAATGAAAATAAGTATTTTAAAACATAAATTTAATCTGTATTTTTTTAACGTTTCTTTAACATTTCATTTTTATCTGTGACCCTGCTGTACAATATGGATGCAGTTAACATTTCTTTATTGGTTATAGTTAAGCTAATTTTAATCATTTAATCTGTTGCATTGGAAAAACAGGAAAAAAGTCTCTATCTTTTTAGACATCTGAGGTATTTTATGTAAATTTCTTGTTTCTTTTTATCTTTCAGTCCTAATGGCTATATTATATAATTTAAAGTGTTAATGCAAGGCCCCCATCAGTGAAATTTGTGATTTATACTCCCCCGCCAGCCTTTTCATTTCTGTTTTAAAGAATTGTGGTGAATGCCATGCAGAAGGGTATTGGACCCAAGACATCCCCCAAACTCTTTCAAAAGACAGCTTCACAAGTGGCTTTGGAAAGCAGGAGGAGGTGTGTCCACCCCTGAAATGGGCTGGTTTGGTCCAGGGTCTGTATTTGAACCCGTGTGTTCAGTTGCAAGGTGAAGATACCTGTTGGTCTGGCTTTTGTTTGTCTGGGTTTTCTTCTGTTTGTTTCTTAGCCAGAGGGCAGACTTGTTTTTTTTTGTTTTTGTTTTTTCTTTTTTTCTTTAAATACAATTATTTTGTTTCTTTAATGTTTCTTTCAGGTGAAAACCCTTTGTAAATGGCTGTGGATAGTTCTTCCTTTAAAAGGATATAGTTTGCTTATGGAAAATTATCATATTCAGTTATTTAGAAATAAGTCAGAAAGTGATGGAATGAACTTTAACATTAAAAAGCAATTCTTCTTCATGGTACACAGTGTACCATGTGTTCTGTCCTTAAAATGGATAAAGGAATCATTTCAACTGTTACGCTGCTCCTCCTACGTAAAATCTCTTTCTTGGTGTAGTGAGCATACTATATACAAAGGCTGAAAACTTCCGTTATTATTATATAAACATCTAGGATTTTTTCCCCCTTCTCTTCCTCTGACTATTATCTCTATGTAGTGGTTTTTTTCATTTTCTTTCTTTTTTTTTTTGCCCTGGCTGTAAATAACAATTTAGCATCCAGTGTATACCTAATTGGACCATAGGAAACACCATCAGTGCCTGTCTTGCCCTAGTCTTTCTTCATGATTTTCTTAATGTTATTTTGGAATTTATTTTTCTACTTGATTCCCTATATTCCAGGTATCTATTTTTCTCCTTTGACTTTAGGAGATTGGAACCTTATCCTGTACTCTTGGCATTGCAGATCAAAATAAATTTAAAGTGGCTCTTACTCTGAGCTTTGTTTATCAGAAAGTACTTTTTTGTTGGCTTTTAAAACAGATCAAATCCAGATAAGGTTTAAATAAGATGAGTTTTTATATTTCATTTTTTCATTCCACTTATTAAGGGATTTGCTTTCCTGATACATCAGTATACATTTAATTTAATTTTATTACCCTGAATTAAAACTATTCTCCCGAAATATATTCCCTTACTTTTGGTAAACGCCTTCTCAAACAACTTTAAACCATTTCATACTTGTTCTCACGGCACATATTTGTGAACAAAAACCATCCTGGATGTTTTATAGAAGATAGGTAAATGGCATTTATCTTCTGCTCGTTTAGATTATAATCCAATTGCAGTTGTTTATGGAGTGTTCTTGGAATCTAGGAAAAGTTCACTCATAATTGTGTAGCTAATATGTGGTTACTGAAGTTGAGAGATAGGTTATGGTTTAAGAACTGGATTGATTTTAGGTAACAGTGGACAAATAATGAATTTAGTTTCCTTGACAGTTTAGAAAACTACAAGGTAAAATGAAACAAAAGGCTACTTTTTATTTATTTCCAGATGGATTTCATCTTGTATTTGGCATGGCACAAAGTCAAAATGTTGCTTTTTGAGATTTATTAATTAGAATGTTTCTAAGCCTGATATGGAATCCTGTCTCCTTTTTCAGATAAAAGGTAAACCTACTCATATATAAAAATAACTTTAGAGTGGGGAAAATATTGAAAGCCTGAATCTGGGGCTCTTTTCATGTACATCTCCATTTTTCAACTAAGTGAACTCTGCCAAGACTCCTCCGTTTGTGGACACTGCTGTATTGAGGACACCAGTAGCCTTGTGGCAGCCAAGCCCTATGGTCTTTCCATCTGACTGCACCTCTTAAATGAATTTGATGCTGCTAACCATTCTCTTGAGTATCTCTCTTGGCTTGGCTTCTGGGGCACTGCATCCCTGCCACACTTGTTCTAGTCTGTCCTTGACTTTCCTCTTAATCTCTGCAATTTTCCTTGAGGATTTTATATATATATATATATATACATATATATACTTTCACCTTTTGATCTGGATGAAATCATTCCAGTGCTTCATCTCTAGACCGAGTTGACTCTGAGTTCGGATATTAGTGGACCTCAAATGCCTAGGTCCTTGTTTGATAAACCTGTTTATCATCATTAGCTTGGTATGCAGGACCCTAAACTCTGCTCCCGATTTCCTAGTTCCATCTTTACAATACCATATGTTCTATCCTTAAAGTAGTATTGAGTTCCAGAATATTGCCAAACCTACGTTCCTTCACATTCTTCCCTCTGAAATTCCTTTCTTTCATCCAGTCTTAACTATAGGAATTCTACCAATTCCTCAGATGTTGACTTTTGTATTTCTTCTTCCTGAAGCCTTTCCATTTCCTCTCACTGAGATTTAAACATCCTTGCCCTGTGCTTTCACTTCTTTATGGCTTTAGTATAGCCCATACTAGAATCCACTTGGCATTGCAAGTGTGAGGAGAGTAAAAGCATACAACAATTTCTGTTCTTTTTTTTACAATACCTTGGATACAGTGTTTTCTCAAAAGTGTTGCATTAAATTGGCACTTAGAAGAAGAACACTTTGGCCAGAAGAGCATAAGACTTTTAGGTGTTGAGAAAATTGTGAAATTGGGTTGTCAGGTTTCAGAGAGGAAAAGGATTATCTGATGTTGCATAATTCATAGACATTTTTTGAAGTCTGCCCTAATGTATTATCCCTAAAGTGTCATACCGCTGGTTACAACTTATATTTTGCAACATGCTTTCAAATTCTATCTTTTACTGATTAATGTCCTTGAACCAAGTGTGATGGGGTCAGTGAAACTGAGGCAAAGGGAGGCCCGAATACATTTGCGAACTAAAGAAAAATGAAAACCCAGACCACCTTGTGCTTTATTGATATTGCAATTGAGGTACTATGGAGTAATCAAAGATGCAAATTGATAAATGATGTGCCCTTAAAACAGGAGGGATAACAATGTTAGGCTCCATGGTTGTGAGTCAGGAATGTATAGTTTTAACTTCCATGTGTTGGTCAGCCCAAATGTTGTGTTCTGATATTTGTGGTTTATGTATTGGCTGCATGGTGAGAGTTAATAGTAAGTGGCTGATGCTTAGAAGCTAAGGGAGCAAGGATGATTTAGACCTTTAGAAGATCTAACAAGGATGTTGATGAATAGGGTTTGTCAGGAGCTGAGTAGAACCATAAGTAATGCTGCTTTGGGAAGCTCAGGTTTATGGCAATGAGAGGGTATTGAACCCCTCTTTGCTCTTTTTAATATTCTTGTGTCCTTGAGAGATGACCAATGAAATGATAGGTGAATAATAGCTGTTGAGACATTTCTCATGTTGAAACAAGAGTGTCTCTGAATGCTTGATTTTTACGAATCACTGTAATTTCATCTTAAAAGCCAAGGAACGATTTTTGAAGCTTTTTTTTTTTTTTTAAGACCATATCTTTGGCCTTCTCTCTGTAGTTTTTTTTTTTAAACCAAAAACCTTTCTTTTATCTGAGAATTGGGAAGTCCCTTTGATTTTATATGTGAATCTGTTAAACACTTAAATATTATCTTAAACAGCTCTAGAAAATTATTAATTCTTGCTGTTATTGTGTATTCCCAAATCTGTATGGACCCGGAGCCAAGGAGAAATCAAGGAGAGAATCTATTTAATGAATTTCTTTACTTCTAAGACAGCTCATTACTTGTAGGACTGGTATTTGTCTATTTCTTCCTTAATAACAGAACATTCCAAAGCTTCCTAGAAACCTTAGCTAATTGCATCTTTCAAACATAGTTTTCTGATGTCACCTTGTGTCTATCAGCAACTTTTAAAATCTTTGAAGGAGATAGTTGGAGTTTTAAAAGTAATCTCTGAAATTTACGAACTATTTAAGTGACAAAGCGTTTCCTCGAAGAGTACATTCTAGTTAATGAGTAGGGGCTTTTAAATCTTCTGTACTTTTCCACAACCGAAGGGATGCATACTTTTGGTTGAAAGTAAGTAGGCGAAATTTAGTCCTGCTGGTAGTCTTGGTGGCTTAGAAGTCTCTTTATTGCAGTTTCATAATCCCTGACATGCCTGTCCAGCTCTCGTGTCTGCTAAATACAGAAATAGAGGAAGGAAATGTATGTTTTGGCTCCATTAAAATGGAGCTTATCAGACTGTATGTAGGAGGAGTGGACTTTGTTGAAGATGCCTCTATTTGCCAGCTGGATAGCATGTGCCCTGGGTGAGTTTCCTGTCTGCTAAAGTTGTGTGCTGCCCTTTAATGATGGGAAGGAGCACATTATTAAATGGGTTGTAGTGTTTTCACTTGTGAAAATCAGGGTGCAGAGGGCATGCAAACTTTGCCCAGAGGCTGGCCACAGTTTGCATAAAAATGAGCGACCTGTAGGAACAACTGATTTGGTGGATGCGTGGCGATCACTGATCACTAAAAGAGAAATGAGAGCCACCACCAGCCACAGGTGAGTTAGCTTTTGCAGGGGAAAGGCTGCATCCCAAGAGGTTACTTTTCCATTAGGGGCCACCTGCAAATGATGATAATGGTTCACAGTTGTCAAGCACTCTGCTTCAGTGGCTTGTCTCCACTTGAGACAGGAACTGCTGTCATCCCCATTTCTCAGGGAAGTTTAATCAATTGCTTAGGCTACAACAGGGAGCAGTCCCAGCATCAGAATTTGAACCCGGGCGGTCTGGCTGGAGTGCTCAGGCTTGGTCAGGTCTACTTTATTTCTCACCTAGGGTGAACAGGGATTTGAGATGCTGTATGTTCCGGGGGTTTTTAAACCCTAGGTGACTGTCATAGTAGCTCTGTTCCATTTGGCTTTCTTCTTAAGTCCTCATCTACCTTTGTTCATTGTTGGAGAGGTAAAACCATCGCCTTTACATATGACATTGTAAGTCTGGTTTTCGTCATAATTCATGTTCAGCTTGTATTCTTTCTATAGCGATAGCTGTAATCTCCTGTTAAAAAATCTATATTAGTCTAAGTGACTGCCTCTTCTTGGCTCCATTACAGCAAAAAGGCTGTGATCAGCAAACTCTTGTAAGGGGAAGTTGTTGAATGACGTGGGGCTGTGGTGCTGTCCTGGTAATCCTCTGGGCTTTGTGTTTCTTAAATAATTTGCACTCCTGGGTAACTGCCCCTGCTCCAAATGGGGTCTTGACAGGGTGGCTTTCTGACTCGGCTTCTGTTTGTTACACACACATAAAAAGCAAAGGTTGGATTGGGGTGAGACATACAAATAAACAAACAAAACCTTTTGTCATCTAAATATTAGCCGATTTGTCTCTGTTGGATTAATAAAAAAAGTAATTTATATTTTATGAATGAGCTTTAAAAGCTCCAGTGTGTTCTGGTGGTTAGTACGGTCCCAGAACTAAAAGCCAAAAGTAAAACTGCCTTTTTATTTTGAAGGAGAACTAAAAAAATCAGAAACGCAGATCAGTAACAGGAATAGGATT
The DNA here is from genome assembly GCF_030028045.1 of Hippopotamus amphibius kiboko. NCBI lineage: Eukaryota > Metazoa > Chordata > Mammalia > Artiodactyla > Hippopotamidae > Hippopotamus > Hippopotamus amphibius. The sequence goes on along the minus strand of NC_080190.1, from coordinate 151,640,539 downwards.
CCATTTTCTTGCAAGGGCTTCTCAAGAAGCTCGAGGCAGAGGGAGCTGCTGGTGTCTGGGAAGGAGGCAGCTTGCTTGCTCTCTGGGGCCCTGCCTTTGAAGCTGCAGCAACCGACCGGAGCTTTGTGTGTGTCGGTGGCGCTCGCTGTCGCCTGCGCCCCGGGGCCGCTGCAGCCACGCGTGCTCCCCACCGGGCTGTGGGCGTGTTGTCGCAGGAAGTCCTGCGGGAGCAGCCGCGCTCGCCGCCCGGCTTCCTCGCCCGCTGCCCGGTGCGCGCAGCTCCGCGTCGCGCCGCCTCCCCGCCGCCTCCCCGCCGCCCTCCCTGCGCACCCTGCCCGCCCGGGTACCCGCGTGAGCCCGCCCGCCGCCCGCCCGGCCTTCCTCCCCTTCCTTCTCGGGCATCTTCCGCCTCCCTGCCCTTCTCCCCACTTCCCAACTTGGTTTCCTCCCTCCATGAACTCCTTCTCCTGTCTTGGTGTCTCCTTTGCTTCCTCTTCTTCTGCTGCCCCTTTTGGATACGACGCTCACATTTCACTTCCTCCTGCCTGCCCATCCCCAGATGGGTTTTTCAAACCCTCAGCCCTGTTTAAATCTTCTGATTGACTTGTGATCAGTGTGCCTGTGCAACTGACATGGAAAGACAGTCGCCAATGGAGATAATTGAAGTTCTCGTTTTTCATGAATTAAAAAAACAAACAACAAACAAAAACTATTATGAGCCTTTCAATCAGTTACATACTTTCTCATACAGAGTTTTCAAAATGCTGCTTAAACCTCTGTTTCTGATATTTTGAAGTATGTGTAGGGTAGATGGAAGGATTGGATCTCCTGTGTTCTCAATCAGAAAGCTATGAATTTAGGTTATAATTTAGTAAGTCTTCATGAACACATGAAGCCTTTTTGGAGTGCCAGAGGCTTCTATTTTATTTTTGGTGTTCTGGGAATTGAGGCCTTTATATTTTTCTTAAATTACAGATTTGGAGACAATTCCTCCACATGGACCCTATCAAGTTTTATCCCTCTGCACATTATCAAGTTTATTTTTTTATTTTTTTTATCAAGTTTATTTTTAAATTAATTCTTCTTAGAGCCATGCTTTTTATATCCTCTCTGTTAATTTCCTTTTCTGGAAGGCCATATTATTAAGGCCGTATCATGAAACATCAGTACTTTTAGTAAACCTGCTCTTAAATTCCCTGTTACAAGAGATATTTAGTAGGGATTGACCTTTATTGATACATGTAATTTATATGTTTGCTTCATTTTTGCCTCGATAGTTTCACTATAGTTAATATATAGCTGAATCTGAGGGGGCCGTTTTAACTTGCAGATGTAGGATTTACATATTGATACCTTGGTTAATTTTAAAATTCAAAAAAAAAAAAGGAAACTTAGATCCTTCTTTTTAACTTGTAACAGATTAATGTCTAGTATTGAGTTCCATAGGGAGAATATGTAAGTTGATACCGTAAATTGATTTCATAAGAGTATGGAACTAGAGATGTTTGATTGAAAAAAAGTTGGCCCTTAAATATGTGAAGTGATTGAATACAACACATCTTTTAAAAGTAATATGTTGCAAAGAAAATGATAATCTTATGATAAAAATATGGACACCTACTAAACCAGTTATTGGCAGGTACTGTTCTGTCCTCAAAGTTCTTAACTAAGTAATTATCCTATGAGAACAAAGTACTGAAGTCACAGCACCAGAAGCACTGATTCCCATGTACAGATAATAAAGACTGAGTCCACCATACATTTTTCTTATTGTTGGAACCACCATTCGTGGAGTTAAAGAGGTATTTATTACTTCAGTGGTCATAAATGTGCATCACAATATTTTTTAACATTTTTGGTGGTTTTTTGTTGTTTTTTGTTTTTTCGCCTTTCTATTATCTGAGGACTCTGGCCTATTTCCAAGCTTACTTGTTCACCAGCTATGTAGATTACAAATTAAAGACGTTTCAGCCACCTCAGTGTCTTCAGGGACATCTGATTGTCTGGAATAGGTTTCTGTCCAGCTGTGTTTGGAAGATCCATAGGTTGCGGCTGTGTTTTCTTATCTGTGGAGTGACTTTGTTGGAATAAAATCAGAATTAGAGTAAATCTCTAACATCTCTAGTTTACAGCCTCCCCATCTATAGGCTGTGAGTAATATTACTTGGGCTCAGGTTGTGGGGTGAGGGGAAGAGTCGATTTAAATCATAGATGTAGAACAGTTTAGGTGAATGCCAAAGGGCTGTGTAAATATTTATTATAATCATAATTGTAATCTTTGTTCTGTTTCTAATCTTTATAATTTTCATATATCATTAACTATGGGAGTACCCATGAGATTGTTCAAAAATGGTATTTCTGAGGCCTTATTTTAACTTTTAATGTAAAGAATTATATTTAGGGTATATGCAGAGTGGAGATCTAGCTGTCAGATATTATAGGTAAGAGTGGCATCAGTTTATTTCAAAAGACTAGCTGATATGGTTCCCTTGGAAAAATATATGCCTTAATTCATCAGTTCTTATGTTTGGATTTCTGTTGTCTGAACTTTGGTATTCGAGGCCACTCTGAATTGTAAAAGTTCTTGAAAGAAATGTTCTGGGGTTATTTTTTCACATTGTCCATCTGTGCTTTATTCTTTGGGTTCTTAATGACCTATGCTATCATTTTGATTTTAAATCACATTTGTACAGATACTTAAGTTTCATACGTGACTTTTTTCTTTAATGCATGAGTTTTTGAAACCCAGAGATTTCCTCTCATAGCATACATTTCGTATCCATTTTATGACATTTCTTCCTCTTCTCCAAAATGAGTCTTACAGAATTCCCCTTCAGAGTTAATCACTGTTTTATTTGTCGATAGGTTGTGGTAACTTGGTCAGAATGCATCAGACCCTTTCCTGAGGAGTCGTTTCTCACAGATAATATTTTGTGATTCTCTCTGGACATTTCAGAATTTATCATTTTTTTTCCATATATCGGATATGTGCTACATGATCATATACACTTTGTGAATAAAAATGATTTGTTACTGCTGAGGTCACCCAGTTTTTCCACAGGAGAATAATAAATAGTCACATGATTTCATAGCCACGGTAGGTTGTATTCCATGGTACAGTGATTCTGAGGCGTTATTTGCAACCACATGTCCTAAGTTTTCAAGCAATGTGTGTGTGTTCTCCCTTTTTTTTCCTTCCAAGAAGTAAGCTTTTAACGTCTGGGATAAAGATATTATTTATCTGCAGAATTTGTCGATTAAAAATAATGAAATGATTAAAATTAATGAAGGTTTTTTTTTTTAAGGTTAGGAACCCAAAGCATTTTCTTAACAGAGACACATAAGATGCCACTAATATTTTCTAGGGGAAATTACAGTGAGCCACTGGAATTGTTTTTTATTTGATAGAAAAGAGATCCCTACTGAGAGCACTAATCCTACATTTTTGTTGGCAAGTGCTGTTGTGGAATTATATTTGGAATTAAAAATTCACAAGTTCTGAGTAGGGGCTTGCAGGTTGTATTGATGAGGTGACTCAACTTTCTCTTCTTGCTGTGCACGTTTTCGCATAATAGAGGAAGTTTTAGAAATCATTCAAGAATTTCCCAAATGGGACTTTCAGAGGGTCTGAATGATACTGAGTCTCTGCAAACTTCTTTATCATTTTGACATGGTTCCCTTTTTACTTTGTGTTCTGCATTGTGTGACTCATCCCTGTATTTGTATTTGTATTTTACATTGTATTTATGATTATTATGTATGTATATAGTGTTTGTTAATAAGTATGTGTCTGTTTAAAAATACTCATATTCCTTAGGCTTTGGAAATTAAGGAAACCGAAAATGGGACTTTTCCCTCTCCACGTCATTTTTTTTCCTATACTGTACAGATCTTCAGTAACTGGAAGCCATTTCTATATCCTGGTAATTTGATAACCCATGTTGAAATGCTTTTGTTGAGCTCATTGTAATTCCATGTGATTCTGATGAAAGGCCTGTGAAGGTATGGATTGAAAGAATGAACCGTAGTTGGTCCCTGTAGAGACCCTGCTGCCGCTTTTGGGCCATCTTTAACCTGGCACCCACTAGTGTTTTTACTAAAATGGAGTTTTTCAAAATGTAAATGATGTCACATTTGAAAGCGATGCCAAGAAACAATGTGGCAGTTTCTAAATTTTGTGAAGCTAAAATCCCTGCTTACAAGAAAGAGTACATGTCACAGATGAGTAATTAGTAATGACTTCAGTTTAACAGGAAAAGAGCAATTCCCATATGCTGACTCTAGTCTCAAACAAAGAATGTTATAGAAAGATTGCACAGTATTTAACAAGCTGTGAGTTAATGTGACAGTGTCAGTGGATCTAGTTCCAGAAGGATAATCACTTTACCATATTTCTTCAAAAATATTTAAGTTCTACAGGAAACTTGCTACCAGTGAATCCAGACTGTTCCCCACTGCACCCCATCCCCCAATTTAGGCAGTAATGCTGAGTTTAGTTAAACAGCTTGCTCAGGACTGCCTGATCCTGAGTACCTGGATACGTAAATAAGTCTCATTGTCAGACTCTGAACCTCAGAGGCTTGCCTCCCGTGTAAGGGAGAATGGGTATAGAGCAGAGTGTTACCCCTTGAACCTTAAGCATCCAAGACTTGGTTTTCAGTACAACAGCTCATCTCTTCCTGAGAGCTACGCCCCATTTGAACATAGACTGTATCCTTCCACATCAGTGGGCACCTTAGAAGTTGGGACAATGAAGTAAAGTTGTATTGCTTTCAGCCCTTTGGAACATGTACTATGGACAGTCTTTGATGTGATCGATTTATTTTCAACAGTTCATTTCCAAGGCCTTTCCCAGAGACTTGGTCTCTTATGTATTTTCATATTGGCACTTTGATTTCCTTAGAGCTATGAGCTCTATCAAACGGGTGGGTTTAATTTTGAATTGTAGGCTTGACCGTGTCCCTTTAGAGCATAGAACTCACTCATCATTTTGCTGTTACAAAGATTCTTAAAGGCAGGGATGGAGAGGAGCTGGCAAAGAGAGGAGAGGGTGTTATTTCCCTCAGTGATTTAGAAAAAAGTGCATATTCTCTGTCAAGGAAAAAGGTAACCCTTTTCAAAATCAGAGAACATGGTTTTATCATCTCGGTGATGAGACTATTTCTCTTTTTCCAGTTAACATATATAGTTGGATATTAGGAGAGGGAGGTATGTAAAATTAACAATCTATCATGAAGAATTTTTACGAAACGCCTTTTATAAAGGATGTTTTATTCTTTGAAAGCATTTATAAACTTGATAATTAAATGAGATGCAGATATGATTATATTTAAATAATGTTTCCCAGTCTGTCTATTGCTTAAGACATTCCCTGGTAATAGACTGTGGAATTAGGTGTTTTGATACTATAAATATATATTCTATTACTGCTGGGTAGTAACTGCTACAAGAAGTTAAGGGCTCTTAATTTGTTAAAAGAGACGATGCTTTTGTATGTAGTGATTACCTCATGAAGTGACATAGGCGGCAGACATCCTGCTGCCACTCTTTGATTTACCCTGTACTTCTAATACGCTAGCTGTTTAAGAGAGTCGCTGACTTAAAGCAAAAAATTCAGTGACTTTTGAAAAAAAGTGAAAACGAGAAATATAGTCAAATTTGCTTTTTTTCCCTTATCTACCCCCAAATGTTTGGCTACCTCCTTTTTTAAAAATCATATAATGACTGTGAATTTACGTGTTCAAGAGGTACATCTTGACTCCCAGTAGATCCTCGCATCTTGATGTCAGTTTTCATTCAAAGGATGTGTAGAACCCACTCTGTATGCTGTCCGTTAGGAGCCTGGAGTCTAGCAGGGAAGAGTGGGACGGGGACCAACAGTTACGCCACATTGCCTTTTACAGTCTCTTGTCTTATGCATTTAATTTGTATCTGCTTCTCTTTTCATTCCCTTTAAAAATAACTTTGTAGAATAGACACATTATACGTGTTTTACAGGCATAAAGACAATACAGGTAAACTCGAAGAGGAGAAAAACCTGGCTGTAACCACTCCTGATTGTGGTTTATATGCTTCCGTAATCCTTTGAATGTGTGTGTAACTGTGTGTGTTTAAGTATGTGCATTTCTCTATTTATCCTATTCAGCCTCGAAAAAGAGGCAGTTTTGCCAGGGGTTGTTTTTGGAAGTACAAAGAGATCTCTGCCCACAACTTTTTGCAAGGCCTATTACTTCAAATCTGAGAACAGTGTGAAATTTTCTGGCTAAAAATGCAGTGTGGCTTGTGCCTGAGGGTACCTTCCTGGCCTTAATACAGATTCTCAGGTCACCTTATTTCATACCCTGTGTTCGATCTTCAGATTTTCTGCTACAGTCTTAGAGGAATTGTTTTGTTTTGAATGGGCACAAAGAAGGCTGATCTCTGCCTAAAAATGACCTGATTTTGGAGTGTTCCTACTTTAAAAACAAATTCCATCTGGATGTAGAAGAACTGGGACATTTGAGTGGTGACTAGGAAATAGCGCTGTAAAATGATATTTTAGATGGACCTTTAGTACTTAAACCTGAGGTCTGCCAAGTCTTCCTCTGTGTAGATCTGGCTTGAAATCTTTATTTCAAGGTGTGTTGTGTTGGGGTCTCCCTCGTCATTTTAACTACCGACTTCCGTGGATCAGAACGTACTAGTTGGATCGTTATGGAGTTTCTGACCAGGTTCCGAGTGAGTTCCCAGTGGGACTATGAAGATCTGGGATCATTTTGGAAGGCTTGCTTTTAAGTTACTTTGGAAAACTTCATAAAAGCCTGAAAGTCTAAGAACTGAAGCGTTAGAATGGATTCAGGAGAAACAGGGCTAAAATGAGACACTTAAGTATGGGCAGGCAGTTCAGAAACAAATCGGTGTCAAGTAGCTAGGTTAGTTAGCTGATTAACTATTTTTGTCTTTTCAGTAAGCTTCAGAAGCTTATTCACTAAATTTCAGTAACTCCAACGAAGTCCACTCAACAGATATTTACTAAGTAGCACCTACGCATTTATGGATACTGTACTTGGTCATGAGACTATCAATATGAACGACCAAAGGAAAACACTGCCTAGGCAGGGATTTAAAGTTGGAAGCAGATACATAAAATATTAATAGTAATAACTCCCGATTTGAACTATAGAAAGATATAGTGACACATAAATGCTTAAATAATTGAGTATCATTAATGTTTTGCAAATGTATGTCAGTAACCCCATCCTTTTATCTGAACTGGTAAGAAATCTCTGATGATTTTTAAAAATTCATCTTTCTTTTATGATCAGAGTTGACATATAGTTGATTTTCTTTGAAATACATAATGTTCTTCATCTTTCCCTTTTCTTCAATGTGCAGTTCACACCACCTCTAGTTTAGTTTTCCTAATCTCTTCTATTTGGAAACTTCAAGTGGGTTCCTGTTTTCTACAAGTGCTCCAGCCTCATCAACTGGGATGCAAGATTCTATCTGACTAACCTTTGCAACTACATATTTGAGTAGTTCAGACTCTTCCCTTGACATATTTGTATTGGAGAGTAACCCTTTGTTTCTCTTACATCCTGTTTGCTGCAGTGCCCTTTTCTCTTTCCCAGAGCTGTCCATTTCTTATTTCTTCTCAGGATCATCTTCACTCTCATCTCCCTTAAATGTTTCCACTGCTCTTGACCACATTACATTCTTTTATCATGAGTGAAGTGAATAGTGGAAATAATAATAGTACTCGTAAAAATAATAGCAGACATTTAGGACTTAACTGTTGGCCTCCAAAGGGATTTATTGTTTGCACTGCTGATTTGGGTGCGTAATCCTATCTCATCCTGTATTGTTACTGAGATGCTTACTATGAACTTTCTTTCTTTGACAGAGGGAGCTCGTTTCTTAGAAAGCAATAATTTTCTGTTAAATTTTCTTCTTCTTTTGGTAATCAGCACTATTGTTTAAAGTATAGTATGTGCTCAATAAATTTAGACTGGATGAGTGAATTAATTGATTAGAAATTTTAGTATGAAATGCCCTTGCCCGTAAGCAGAACGTATATATGATATTCAGTGTTGCTGTGGCACCTTATTTTCCAACCTGATGAACCAGAATCGTTGTTTAAGCCATTAATATTCTGCATTCGTGGCAGAGTAAACAGGAACTTTATTGAGAATTAAATGTATCAACTTTTGCTTCATAACCAGAATATCAAGCTTTTGGGAAGACACTAGTTTTCAATAAATTATATATATATGCGCATATCCATTAATATATAAATGAACATAAATTAATTCAGAATATAATGATCCTATTTCCAGGATTGTACTTAATTACTTATGATAAGGAGCAATATAAGACCATTGGGACTATTTTTCAGATGGTAAAAAAATTGCATCAAAATCAGAGACAATATTTTTAATATTAAATTATTTTTATCTCAGTAATGCTTTTTCATAACATAATTATATAGAAGTTTTATCCATATTCCAGTAGTAAACACTTTAAGAGTTTATCTAAAGTTTTGTGAACGTGGATGATAAATTGTGTACTCTTTTCAGAAAAATAGGAATTTCCCACAGGATTTATGCTTTAATCCTTTATTTCACAGAACTGAAAATTTTAACCAAATACCACTGAAACAGCTAACACTTCGGAACCTCCTTCAGTTCCGTTAAGAAGCCATGTTTTCTCTTGGGAGAGAATGGCCTTTTCCACTTGCTCTTTCTTCTGCCCTACTCCCTCAGTTTTCTCTTCTCTCCTGGCCAACTTCTGCTCTTTCAGTTTGCACTCATTTTCCCCCCTAGAACCCTTTCTTGTTAAACCAGATCCGGATCAGACACCTCTCTGCCCTGGTTTTCTTTTCTCTGGTTAGACTGGATGCTCACTGAGGGCAGGCTTCCTGTCTGTCACCCCCCACCCCCAGTTTATTCTCAGCACCTAACTCAATGCCCACAGAAACACAAGTTGAATGAATAAATGTGATGTTAATATATTCTTGAGTATAAGCATCAGTAATCATACATATGGTCATTTTTGTCATAGTTGCACAAAAAAAATAAGATTTAGTGCTAAATGGGTACTGATGCCTACAGGTACATTTGACCTTGTTGCTGGGAAAGATATTACGGTAGTATCTTGTTTGGGTTATCATTTGCAATTTTTTCATGAGAGTGAAGTGAAGGATGCACAAGGGGATAAATTATGAGACATTTTGACGACTAACTTAATTTTTAAGTATAAGTTACTGAATCAGACTAAGCGGTTCTCTTTCAAGCAATATTCCTGGTCATCAAAAAATATTCTTGAGTAGTGTGCTATCTTTTAACTTTGTTAGCACCATCCGAAGTATTTGATGTATTTTTTTCACCATTCATACCCCAGCCTGTGGGCCTTACTTTCCAGAGTCCGCCTAATCTTTTACCTCATTTGGACCATACTAATGATACTTTGTGAAGGAGAATTCCAGTTTTATTTTCATAAACCAGGACAGGATATCTGGGGACCTACAACCTGTTTTCTTTTTTTTCCTCCAGAATATGTAAACACTTAGTAGGCTACAATTTTCTTAGAGACTGCTGTCATGTCTCCCTTTTAATGTAACTTGTTCTATTTCAACCTTAAAACAGGGCATTCTTAATATGATAACAAGATTAAAATGACTATATCACTCTCAAGATATATTAACTTTTTCATGAAGTCATTTGGTAATAGCATTTTATTTTTTGAACAGGGCCCTGATTTGTAGCCTAAATAACCAAGGCATCATTTGTAGGTGTGAAGATAACAATAATATTACCAGATCCCAATATTGTTTGTTTAGGTGAACTCTGCAGTAATCTGATTTTGAAATAACTAGGTAAAACCGTCATCGTGAAATTTCATGTCACAGAAAGTTGAAAAGAATCATGGAAGCAGTTAATTTTAAATAATACAACACAGTACCACTGTTTTCTAGGCATTGTGTTGCTCCTGTCTCAAATAGCTTTTCCCATCCATGCCTCAACTTGTTTCCTGGAGTCAACAGGTAAATGTATAGAGTATTAGTGCTTTACATCCAGGAGGCGTATGAAATGGGGCCAGCCAACCAGTTCTTACTCTGCTTAAACCAAAGGTTTTAAGCTCATTTAGGTGACTATATTCTTGGATTTTATGGTTCTCTTTGAGAAACTTCATGAAATAATCTTGAATTATCATACCACACAAACCTGGAGTGATTTCCATAGGATAAAATATGATTGTATTATATTCCTGCTTGTACCTACAAAACAAATACTAAATGTCCCAAGAAGTACATTTAAGAAATACTGCTTTCAAGTTTCTTTGTTAACGTTTGTGTGCTGCTTGTTCATTCTTTTTTAGAAGCCACGTGATAATAGAAGCCAAAGTCTTAAAAAAATATTAACCAGGTGGAAAGTTTAAAACTGATAGAATTTTACCTATTAACTTATCTTTTTTTTGTGCAAGATGAGAAACATTATTCAATGCATGAGATGGAATACCTTATAGCATAGACTGAGAGCAGCCACTTTAGATCAAGGTAGAATCTGCCACACTTCATTTAAACAGGGCATTTATTCAGCCTTGCAAAAATACTCAAATTTTGATGTGTGGATTCTCTGGAAAAGCCACAGTATTGTTTGATTGGCTGTTTTTCATCTGTTCCATCCAGTCTTCTCGGGTAAGTGGGCTACTTTAACCCCTTTTCAATTCCAGTTTTTTTATTTGTTAAAATAGGGCAAATAGATTCCTCGCAGGTTTCAGTGAGGACTAAATGAGAAGATTATGTGAGCCAAGAAGCAGATGGCTGGTACATAATAGATACTCAACAAATATTTGTTCTCTTCCACCTTCACTTAGCCTGTCTCTGTGGTCTCCTGCATATAGTGTGTTAACAACCACAGATATGTGTCTTTGCTTTTGCCCCTTTCAGACACCCCTCCACCACCACCAGAGTCCAAGACAGAGATTGCTCTCCTATTTCCTTGTATGTTATCTTTTCCTTTCTTAGGGTGTCTGTTGCTTTTTGCTCCTGTTTTTACCTCTGACCTCTTTTTAAACCTTGCACCCTTTCAAATCTCTTTTGCCCAGAACTCTTTATGTTCTCCTCCCTTCCTTTCTCTTTTCCTCTTTCTTCTACTACCTTGTTGCCTACTTGGCACATTGGGCTCTTTGTGCCCTGCAACGTGGCCAGAGTGGCCAGTGACAACATTCCACTCCATTGGATGGCTTGATTTGCCCATTAAAATAGCAGCTGAAGGATTCCTCTCAATATATTACTCTGTGGTCCCTGCAGAGCAACTGCTATTTCATTGAAAAACCATACACACACATACACACACACTTCAACTTTTTATCTGAAAAATGTGTAAATCACAAGTCTGTACTTCAGTGAGTTATTACAAAATAAATACACTTGTGTAACTATCTCTCATGTCAACAAAGAGACATCACAAGTGCCCTTAGGCCCCGTTGTTGTGCCCCCTCCTGTTCTGTTCCTTTCCTTCCCCCAGGAGTTAATCACTCTCCTGACAGCTCACACTTTAGATTGGTTTTGCTTGTTTTGAGACTTTGCATGAGTTAAAGCACAGCCTTCATAATGCATTAAAAGTATGCATTCTTTTATGTCTGACTTCTCACACTCAGCATCCCATTTGTGAATTTCATCCATGTTGTAGTATGCAGTTTATTTATTTTTATTGCAGTGTAATATTTTGTTGTATGACCGCACATTCCATTGTATGTTGCAACTCTTAAACCTGTTCTGTTGATGTACGCTTGAGTTGTTTCCAGTTTTGACAATTCAGATAATGATGTTGTGAGCATTCTTGTGAACGTGTGTGTGTGCGACTGTGTGCAAGAGCACGCGTGCGTGCGTGAACTTGTGTGCATGCATGCATTTTTAAATTGAACTTCTGGTTTTATGTCATTCCAGATGCTTTAAGTTGCTAGGAGTCTGATCCAGATGTTTGAGAATTTTATGTATTCTTTTATGTTCCAGCCTACTCCTTTAAAAGACACACATTTATCTGTTTTTTTACATTATGCTGTTAGTACAGAATATTTTGTATATTGGAATGTTAGAGGATACATGGTGAAAAATTTGTAAATACAATTTATATATATAAATGCATGTAGTTATAGTAAATATTAATATATATTATAAATGCATTAAATACCACATGGTATTCACATTTAGAATAGAAATAATCATACAGGTATATGAACTTGTAAAATTCATTTTACTGATTACGGTAACATTATTATAGAATTATTATTATATAGAGTGTGCTTAATTTTTTTTGCCTTTAAGAACTTTTGAGGTATAATTGACATACAATAAACTGCGTACATTTAAAGGGTACAATTTGATTTTTTTTCTTATTAGTAGTGTATATATGGCAATCCTCATCTCCCAATTTATCCCACCCCACCCCCGCTTTTGCCACTTAGTGTTCATGTGTTTGTTCTCTACATCTGTGTCTCGAGTGTGCTTAATTTTAATGAACCTTCCTGTATGGAATTCAGTTCACAAATATTTTCAGTATGTAAATTTATATAGGCATATATAGGACCCAAGTCAAACCAACATAGTTGTGTGATTCACAGTTTCAAAATATAAGTTTAATAATTCTTATTTCTCATTACTTATGCATTTATTATTCTATGATCATGGATACAGAGCTATGATATCTGATTCTTCGTTCAGCTTAAATAATGTCAAAATTAATACTTTGAGTCCCTGTATGTCTTCATTTGATTTGTTATTAATTATGTTAATGAGACAACTGTAGCAATATTATAGCTATTATTCTAGCGAGACTGTCTAATGTCAGAGACGATTCAGGCCTTCCTTGAAAAGATAAACATGATGCAAAAATTTCTGGGTGCTAACATCCATCATCTATCCAATAAGAACTTTTGTGAGTGTCTACTCTGGGTAATAGGCTAGTCTCAGTGGGGAGGGCCATGTTAGTATCATTGAACTTTTAAAAAACTTGTATGTCCCTTACCCTAATATACTACTCTATTTCTCTCTAATAACCATTATCATAGTATGCCATTGTTAATGATGGAAGTGTGTTGTAGCCTCTGAGATATTTAAATATATAAATTAATTTTTTACCAATTTTTATTAACATAGTCACATACCTGAATGGATATATGTTAACACTTTGAATTGACATTAATAATATTAATAATGGTATTTTCTGGTCTGGAGGACTTCACAGTCGAGGGAGGTAGCCTAAAGCATAAACACATAATTACATTGTGTTGTAGCAGGTACTTAAAAAGGAGACGTGTATGTTGCCGCAGATGCTAGTGGAAAAGACTCAACTTTTGCTCGGGGGAATTGTAGAAGTGAATTCACTTAGAGACTTGAATAATTTGGTAACCTTAGTGATGTGCATGGTGTTAGGAGGAAAATTCAAAAGTTAGGATAACCCAGTAGTCCATGAGAATGTTGGGAAGATACAAATATACAAATATTTGCTTGACACAAGTAGAGAACCAAGAAAGTACATCAAGTACATTTGATGGTAATCTTTGTAAAATGGTAGCTAGTGGATTTTATTCACTTGTAAGTTTCTTAAAGTGCTGTCACTTTTATATCTACAAATGCATTGCTTAACTGTGGTTCATAAAAACATTAGGCAGTTTGTGAGAAATGCAATGGTAAACCAAGCTTGGCTTTAGACTCCTTCAGACCTAACTCTTCCATGTATTAGGTCTATGACCTCAGCAAGTTGATGAACTTTTCTAAATCTTAGTCGCTTCATTTGTAAAATGTAGATAATAATAGTATCTTACTTTAAAAATTGTTGTGAAAATGAAAATCAAATGAGATAATACACTCTTGGCATGGTGCCTGGCTCATGGCAACGATAACATAGGAAATTTTCGATATTAGCTAAAAATTTAGGTTATGATATACATTAACATTCACCATTGTGAGCCAAAAAAAAAGCCTAGTTCTGAATTTTGACTTCTTTCAAAATTTAATTAGATTTTGAAGGAATTATTTGTAAAACACCTGAATCTGGAATTATATAAATAGATATTTTTTCTTTTACTCTATTGTGACCAGGTGTCCACAGCAAGATTGACGGAGAAAAGCAATCACTAATTGGGGTGCAGGTGGTGAAAGTCTTTTCTAAAGGTGTGTGTGTGTGTATGTCTGTGTGTGTGTGTTTAGGTAGATTCTTTAAATTTATATTGAACTTAAATGTGAAGATCGAGTGCATTAGCTGTACAAAATATTTAATGAGGGAGCTAATTTCTGCCCTCAGTGATTCTGCAGCCCCGCTCATATGCATCATATCGCGGTTATTTCTTGTTTGGTGAATGATAAAGGAGGCGCTATGGGGCCCATGAATAACCTGAATATGTGGTCATCCTCTCAGATTTGGCCCTTACTGTGACCTCACCACTGTGTCTGGCTTTGGGTTTAAAATTAACTTCAAATTAATTCGCTGTTTCACATTTACTTTGGCGTCTGCCCAGCCTATTTCTAAGTTTATTTTTAATCTTTTGTTTTCATCTTTGGGGGTGGGGGAAAGCAATAGCAATAAAACAAAATTCAAGAGCCCATGAAGCAAGAGCCTGGGATTGGCAAGGGTGAGCTGGGGAGACCCTCCTCTATATACATCGTTTCTCTTCTGCATCACCCAGAAACACGAACCAGACTCTTAAAGCTATGCTGGAAAGAATGCAGTCGCAGACTCAGTCCTAAAACACGTGTTTCCTGACTGTGGTCCAGGCATTGGTTTTTTGTTCTTTATTATGGGTACAGATGAATCCGGAAGCAGAGACTGAGTTGGGGGAATGGGATTTATTAATAACCAGAGAGGAGCATGTGGGCTGGATGTATATTCTCTGGTATCTTGAAGCAGTTGAGAACTACTGATGCTACTGTAGGGTCCTTCAGTGCAGTCCTGGATCATTCTCTAACCTCTTTCCACACACCATAGTTCCCTAAACTCTGCTGTATTTCTGTTCCTAATTTTAATAAGATAAATTTTGAGTTATTATTTAAAAAATGAGACAAATTTATTATACAAGGTGGTAGTGCTTTATTTTATTTCAGTTTTTTGGGGGGCTGCATTGCATCTTCATTGCTGCTTGGGTTTTCCTCTAGTTGTGGTGAGCAGGGACTACTCTTCGTTGCGGTGCACAGGCTTCTTGTTGAGGTGGCAGCTCTTGTTGCGGAGCACTGGCTCTAGGCATGTGGGCTTCAGTAGTTGTGGCATGTGGGTTCAGTAGTTGTGGCACACGGGCTCAGTTGCTCTGAGACATGTGGGATCTTCTCAGACCAGGGATCGAACCTGTGTCCCCTGCATTGGGAGGTGGATTCTTAAGTTGATAGTGCTTTAAATTGATTGACTGTAGTGGACAGCATTAGAAAGAATAATTGAAAAAAATAGTACTTTCTAATGCACTGATATCTGTATAAACTGTTTAGCTCAAAGATAACATTGGGCTTATAGCCATACATGCTTATGCATATGTGATTTGGACATCAGAGATCATAATGTGCGTTGATGTTTATCTCCTGCCTGTTTTTCCCTTGGTGTTCTAGCGTGACTCTGACTCTCTACCATTACACATTCTTTTAAAATACTGAATCTAAGTCTTTCATAATAATAGATCCTGATCTTTTAATGTTGATAACCATGCTGGAAAAAAAACCAAAAACAAAACCCTTCAACATTGTTGACTTCATATCAAAGCATCTTAGTTTTCTTGCCAGATTAATGAAGGAATACTTATTTTGTTTAAAAACATTACATATGCTTTTATTTAATATATTAAAATGTTACATATGCATAGCACAGGAGGACAGTTACTGTCCGGTGCAGTGTCTCCCACTGTGCTCAGCAGAACGTTAGTTTTGTTGGTAAGTGGCAGAATGTGACTTAAAGCCAAATAAGATTCGGAAATTCCAATCTGAATTGAACAGACTCCCCACTGTATAACTCCCAGGACTTTACAGAACTATAATCGCTAACATACATTGTGGATCTTTTGAAGAAGGGGTATAAAGTAGACAGTGTCCACTAAACTTATTTTGACCGAGGAACCTCCTTACATTTCTTTATTTGAAGCTAATATCGTGGAAAGAACATAGAGAACATTCTTGAATTTCTTGTCATCTGTGCTTAAGTAGTTACCATAGTAAAATTCCAGGTAGAGCTTAGCTAATTTTCGGGTGAGCATAGGAAGAATGTCTAGAAATAATGGTTTATTCAAAAAAAAGTTCCTACAGCCGAAGATTTCTAAGCCTGTTACCTACCCAAATTATGAAGGAATTCTGTGTTACTTTTTTTTTTTCCTTCATACATAAAACTTTTCTCATCCTAGGAGTCAGGAAAAAGTGGTTTAACCTATTCCACTGTCAGAAGTTGCTTTCCGGTTTTAAAATACTCTCCGTTTAAAACAGGACCAGTTTTCTTTGAAAAACTTCAGTGTACTTAACAAAAGAGAAAAATGATTCCAACCTGTGTATGTATAATTTCCCTTTTCTTAGATGGGAAAATGATGCTAAGTTGCTTACATTAAACGTTTAGCAATAACTAGAGGAGTATCTAAACCAAATTTCCTGTCATTAGTGTGTATTCATTACACAGTGTGAAAGATATTCATCAGTAGTGTTTATTAACTTAAATGAACTTTTAAAAAATACAAGGGTGAGTCAAAACTTATCCACACTCTGGCTGTAGAATTTATTTAAATTAACTTTTAGGAAAGACAAATACATTGTTTTTCAACATAATCTCCTTACTTTTCAATACACTTTGTGCATCTGTCAACAAGCTTTCGTATTCCCTCATTAAGAATGTTTTAGGCTGAGCTGCAAGCCACGGATGCACCGCTGTCTTCACTTCTTCATCAGAAGTGAATCTTCATCCTCGTAGGGCTGCTTTCAGGGGACCAAACAGGTGAAAATCTGATGGAGCAAGATGAGGGCTATAGGGAGGATGTTTTAACACCTCAAAACGAAGTTTGTACAGTGTCGACAATGTGAGCAGAAGTGTGTGGATGTGCATTGTCATGCAAGATCACAGCGCCCTTGGATAGCAGTCCTCTGCATTTAATCCGAAGTTTAGTCTTCAGCTCTTCAATAAGCATCTCACTGTAATGAGCACTATAGATTGTTGAACCTTTTTCCTGATAAACAACCAGTACTGGCCCTTGAGAATCCCAGGAAACTTGTAAGCATCAATTTTCCAGCTGATGGTTGACTTTTTTTTTTTTAAGCTCTTTATTGGAATATAATTGCTTTACACTCTTGTACCAGCTTATGAGGTACACCAAAGTGAATCAGCTGTATTTTTACACATATCCCCATATCCCCTCCCTCCCACGACTCCCCCCGACCCTCCCCGTCCCAGCCCTCCAAGGCATCACCCATCATCGAGTTGATCTCCCTTTGTTATGCAGCAACTTCCCACTAGCTAGCTATTTTACAGTTGGTAGTATATATATGTCTGCGCTACTCTCTCACTTCATCCCAGCTTCCTCTTTGCCCCTCACCTCCCAACCCCATGTCCTCCAGTCATTCTCTGCATCTGCATCCTTATTCTTGCCCTGTCACTGGGTTCATCAGTTCCATTTTTTTTTATAGATTCCATATATATGAGTTAGCATACAATATTTGTCTTTCTCTTTCTGGCTTACTTCACTCTGTATGACAGACTCTAGGTCTATCTACCTCGTTGCATGTAGCTACATTTCATTCCTCTTTATGGCTGAGTAATATTCCATTGTATATATATGCCACATCTTCTTTATCCATTCATCTGTTGATGGGCATTTAGGTTGCTTCCATGTCCTGGCTATTGTAAATAGTGCTGCAGTGAACATTATGGTACATGTTTCTTTTTGGATTATGGTTTTCTCTGGGTATATGCCCAGTAATGGGATTACTGGATCATATGGTAGTTCTATTTTTAGTTTTTTAAGGAACCTCCAAACTGTTTTCCATAGTGGCTGTACCAACTTACATTCCCACCAACAGTGCAGGAGAGTTCCGTTTTCTCCACACTCTCTCCAACATTTATTGTTTCTAGATTTTTTGATGATGGTCATTCTGACTGGTGTGAGGTGATACCTCATTGTGACTGTGACTTGCATTTCTCTAATGATTAGTGATGTTGAGCATCTTTTCATGTGTTTGTTGGCCATCTGTATGTCTTCTTTGGAGAAATGTCTTTTGAACTTTTTCCTGGTCGGCAATTGAGGATGTTTCTATTCCATACTCTGCCGTTTACTCTCAGGCTCATAGTGATGAATCCATGTCTCGTCACCAGTAATGATTCTCTTGAAGAAACTTTAACCTTCCTTAAAGTATCGGTCCAAATTTTGTTTGTAGATATCTAAACGCTTCTGTTTATGCTCTTCTGTGAGTTCTTTCCGTACCCATCTTGCACAAACTTTTTGAAACCTAAGTCAGTCAGGGATTGCTTCATTTTGAGGTGTTAAAGCACCCTCCCTATAGTCCTGCTCTTGCTCCATCAGACTTTCACCTCTGGTCGCCTGAAAGCAGCCCTACGAGGACGAAGACTGAGCTCACAGCTCAGCCTAAAACATTTTTAATGAGGGAATATGAAAGCTTGTTGACAGATGGACAAAGTGTATTGAAAAGCAAGGAGATAATGTCTAAAAATGATGTATTTGTCTTTTCTAAAATAAATTAGAATTAAAATAAAATTAAACAAAATTAAATTAAATTAAAATAAATTCTACAGCCAGAGTGCGGATAATTTTTGACTCACCTTCATAGGTACTAAAATAAGCAAAGATCTCTGGCCTCTTGGAACTTATATACAGAGCAACACTCAACTTACTTTTAATTCCCTTTCATTGCCTGTGTGCATTTGCTGATTCCTTGTGATTTTTATGCCTTACCTGGTAGGTACTCATTGGACTGTTGATCTCAGATGGATGGGACCTTTTAAGCTGCTTCCTTTGGTACCCTAGGGATGAGAAAGTGGTACCTTAGTGGTTTGCAAGTTACTCACCAGTGTTGTAAGCAAGAACTGTTGAATACGATGGCACAAATTTATGCTCCCAGTCACCTTGCCTATTTTATATATATATATATACACACACATACATATACATATATATGTTATGTATCAGATATGACATTTGTTAAATATCGTATTTTAAATATGATATTTAACACACAGATACATGTGTATTTAAAAATATGTGTGTGCGCTCACATGTGTGTGTGTATAAAACCATTATAAGCTCTCAATATCCTTCATGGGAATTGTTTTAATCTTGTATTTAGCTTGGCCATCTTTAAAGAAATGAGCAAAAACTTTGCCTAATACACTTGGTTAAACAATGCTGTGAAGACAGCATTCTTATTGAATTGTCATGGAATGCATCCGTTAGAGTCACCGTGTTATACATGCATGTTAATTTACCAAATGGATTTGCAGTGACTGACACAGATTTCTTATGGGAGGACTGAGACAGCTGTGTTAGCCAGTTACATGGCTGGATTGAGGTAATAATTGAGATTTTCTTTACAGTTGAATAACAAATTGGAAAACAGTGTAACATCGATAAATTAAAACTACCTTTAATATACAAAGATTTTTTTGGCAAATGCTGGGAAGAAAGTCAGAGGCATTCCTACAGAGCACAGCACTCATTATTTTTGTTATAAGTAGAAATCTAATTTACATACAAATAAAATGTCAATTCCCATCATAACCATCAAGATAAAGAGATGCACGTATACTTTTACATGAGCTATTCTTTTTGAATTTAAGTGCTGTGTTTGGCTCTTTGCCTGTGGACCAGTTGAAATAGTCTCCGTTTAACAAAGAAGAAAGGATAAAGTTGAGCCTGGGCCATGCACACATGCGAAATCTGATTGGCCTGTTGGAATCAACAGTTGTCATTGTAGATTATTTTAATTGTTTTCCTTGGAGAGGAAAACAGAAGAAAAAAAATGACATATGTATGGGCAATGAATGGTAACGTTTTTTAATTTGCTTAGTAAAATGGTGATCTTATTCAAATCAGAGTTTTTAATACATTTGCCTCTTAGCTGTTATGAGGGGAAACATAATGCCCCTTTCTCTTTGATTTTCCCTAATGTACACTTACTCTGTTTTAGTTATTCCATTTAGTGAAGTAGGCACAGGCTTCATTTTTTCAGATGTATCCTACAGTTTCATTTAGACTTCTAGTGTAAAGCCTTTAAAGGCAACCCCCCCCCAATTAATTTTTTTATAAAGGTAAATATTTAATGAAATTCTTTCTCTGAGATGTATATGGATACATGGATACTCATTTTGGCAAATATGACATTATTACTTATTTACCAGACTATCTCCTTTTACCTAGACTAGTACATTTGAAATGAGATATTGAAGATATTGAGAGCATAGCATGGTGAAATAAAAGCCTAATAAAATGTGTTTGGGCCAGGATCAAAACTCTTTGAAATCGGATATCTAAATAGTGTGCATTTTATCTCAGCAAGGCTCGGGTTAGTTCTAGTGTCCAGATGACTATTAATGGGCTTTGTGCTCTGAAGCATATGTTAATAGAAGCGATCATTATGGATTAATTTGATGTGAATTAATAAGAGATTTATTTGATGGGAGTTGTTTGAAGGTGATGACATTTAAATCTCAACAGGATTTAAGATGTCCAAAAATACCTTTAAAGATTCAGGAATAATCATTTCAGAGAGAGCAAATCACATGGACATGGATAGCGAAGAACAGGATCTGACATTGGGCTTGAAGTTTGAAGCAGTTTACAGAAAAAGCGATCTACCATTGAAGTATTGCCCTGGAATCTGAAGAAATAGAAAACATTTAAACTCCTTCAACAATTCTTGGGTTTGTGAATTGGATAAACAATGTTCTCTTGCATTTTATAGTTCACTTAAGCAATCTGATTTTGATCTGTATATATGGAGCAGACAGGATTCAAGTTTTTTTTTTTTTCCTAAACCAATGAGCAAACACATATGTTCTTTAAAAACTGAACTTTATATGTTGTTCATATGGAAGCTATCTAGTTTGCCATGAGCCCAAGATTCGACCTTCCTTTTATTTTGCTATCACTTGCTTAATTCTTTAAATTCTTTGTGGGGGACTTTTGATCAAAAGAAATAATTTTCTTTTTTTCTTCTTTCTCTTTAATTTTTTAAATAAAAGCTACATGAAATGTGTAATTAATAACTCAGTACTCTTGGGCTGTTGATACAAACAAGCCTGCAAGAAACATACATTAAGGAGAAGACTATGATATCTTTTCTGTTTGTGCTACGCTTTGATTTTAAACCCTTGAAAGTTTTATTATCTGGAAAAACAATAAGAAAATGTCATCTGGTATTATATATTATGATGATAAGAACTACTACTTATAATAAAAATCATACTCAGTGGAATTAGAGTTTGAGGTCAGATTACATAGTCTTGCTTCTCTATCTTTTAGTGCTGTTCAGGTTTTATATATATATAAAGATGTGTGTGTTTATATATGTGTGTGTGTGTATGTATATCGATTTACATACACACACATGTATATATGTATGTATATACACAGAGAGAGAAAAATTATCAGTTGAAAGTGCACCTAGTTGAAATTATTATTTGGAAAGGTACTCGAAAGTTTTAGTTTTTTTTTTAGAAAGAGGGGCTCCTTATAATTATTTCTTTACTTTTGAAAAATATCCTTCCTCTCTTAAAATGATAACAAATAATAGCACTGAAGTCCTCTTGCTGGATGTGTTTAGCATGTAGCTTTTGGTGGATATACATTTGTTGAGTGAATAAATGAAAGTTGGAGGAAATGGAAAACAGTGAATGGTAGGTGTCAGTGGTATTTATGCCACCCTTAGTTGTTGATGGCTTAATATTTTGTAGTCTTTCAAGGAAATTGGGTAAAGATTTTCCAAGGTAAAACTAAAGTGCTTAAGCTATTAACCAGAACCATCATAGAGTCTTAGAGGCAGAGTGCAGGTTAGAAATAATTTATTGTAATTCCCTCATTATACAGATAAGAAGAGAGGCTTTGAGACGGGAAGTGGCTTGCCCTTGATTACATCAGCAGGTGATTTGAATCAGGTTCAAAAAAAATGGATGTGTGATTTGTGTACCCTTCTACCTTCTTAGGTTTTGATTCTTTACTCTGTTTAGGGTCAAGATGCCACAAAGAACATAGAATTTATATCTCTTACCTTCAAGGAGTTTCTCATCTAATGGAAATAAATTCTCACCCTCATCTGCATTGGATGGTTGTGTGATCTCAGCTCTCTTTTTAAATTACTGTGATGAGTGAAGTGAGTCAGAAAGAGAAAAACAAATATTGTATATTAGCACATATGTGCGGAATATAGAAAAATGGTACAAATCAACCAGTTTGCAAAGCGGAAATAGAGACACAGATGTAGGAACAAACATATGGACACCAAGTGGGGAAAGCGGGGAGGGTTGGGGGCTAATAAATTGGGAGATTGGGATACCAAATTGTACACTCTAAATATGCAGTTTGTTATATGTGAACTGTATCTCAATAAAAGTTCTTAAAAAATTTTTAGAAAAAAGTTATTTTGCCACACTGGCAAAAAAAAAAAAAAATTAGTGTGACAATTAATTTCTTTGGTGGGATAATTCATTTGATTATCTATGCAAGGTTATTTGAGCAAGTGTATTTCATAAATGTATGTGTGTGTACATATTTATATGTGTACATATTTATGTATTCATATAGATGAAATAAAACTAAATAATAGTTTAAAATATTTGGGTAATAATAGAAAACTTAGATTCCTTTTGCTGTGAAGGTGCCATTCTGAGATAAGTCACAGTCGTTTATAGAAAAATTTTTTCTTGTATATTTAAACATTTTAATCCGTGAGATTAAAGTAGTTACCAGAATTATACTTTAAGCTGTAATGCTGGTTGTTTCCACTGCATAAACCTGTCTCAGTGATACTGTAACACAGAAATAGTGCAGTACCCTATTGCCTTTTTATGATAAACTTTTTTACTAAAAATGCAAAGAAAATTTTTAGATTTAAGTTTTAGTTTAGGAGCAAATTGAGATTTTTGCAAATGGAATGTCTTATATCTCAGTAATAAAAATTAATGCAGGTAGAGCTTTTTAAGGAAGCTAAGTCTATTTTGAACCTGCTTCACTGTCCTGGCACATGATATGCATTCATGTGTGTGTATAGGTGGAGGATGATGTAAACGTGGGAGTGCTCCCTGTTAGCCTCCGCTCCCCTAGCCAGCCCCCGGGTCGCTTTTTATCTTATAATTAAATACAGGACTGAAGTTTGCACTTTTGAGCCTCGTAGTGCTCATTTAGATTCTTCAACTCCTTCTTGTCCAGTTCACTTTTCGTTCATTTTTTTGCCCAGTTGTCTAAGTGGTTGTCTGTAGTGAACCAGCTGTAACTGGCATTTTGAACTTCCATGGCAGTCAGTGTGACGGATATTGCTGCATAATAGAATGAAAAAGTTTAGAGTTGCCAAAACTGATGACTAAGGCTCACTGATATGATTATACACACACACACACACACACACACACACACGTGTATGTATGTAGTACATGTTTAATTATATTATGACCATTAATGCAATATCTGCCTCAATAATTTCATTCAGATAATAAAAAATGATGATATAAGGGTGGTTGAATGCTGGTTCAATCATAACTTTACAATCTTATCTATCAAGAGTGAAAATATAAGACTGTTAAAAATAGCTAAAAAGATAACACATATAATAATATGAAATGTTTCTGTAACTTTTGGTAAGGAGTACTTGGATCTGATGCAGAATTCCTGATAGCATGGAAATAGCTCTTTCCTCAGCCTCATGGTATATATACACTGGTACCGTCAGTCTGGAGGAGACTGGTTATGGGTACCACTCCATGTCTTTAGCTGTGACCATGCAGCATTGGCAAGTGCACTTTGTATCTTTTCCAGAAGCAGGCCCCTCTGTGATTACTAATTAACATGTTTTATCCCCATCCCAGTGTAGGTAAGTATTGTGGTCCTTAAGGTTCAGGGGGAGTTCAAGGTTAACTAATTTTGCCAACATCACAGTCTGCTGTGAAAGTGACTTCTATAATCTTTTATATCATGTTCCTCCTTCTCCTGCTGCTTTATTAAAACCCAGGGGAGGGAGAAAATCTTGCTCAAGATTTACTCATGCTTTTATCAGGTGTCTTTCAAGGCGCCTGCGGTGCCAGCGTATTAATATATTTTAGGTGTGATCCATTAAAATATGTTTACATCATTTAGGAAGGAAAATTTTTTTTGTTTTGTTTTGCAGATGTACAGATCAGCTCTCAAAATGTCTTCTGTGTCTTCTGAGCGTCTTCTAAGACAATTGCATTAGCCCTCCTGCTAGTTGACTAATAGAATTAATAATTGTAAAAAAGCACTCTAAAGCCACATGCCTTATGAAGTCAATGCTGGGTATGATTTTACAAGTATGTGATCTATTTTTTCAAGTGAAAATGTTAACTGGAAAAGTTCTTGGCACACAGTACAACGTCATGCAATCTGTTATTTGTCTTAGAGATAATAACTTGAGGGTGGGTCTAGTCTTACGGTATCTAACTTATGAGTTGTTTGGGGAGTTTCTTCCACTTAAAAGTATTGCAAATGTGCTTATATTTACATAATATGTCATTCTGAAAAATTATGGCGATATAATTCCAGTAAAAATTATTTTTTCTCTAACTACTTCAAAGTGTAGTCAACTAAATTAACCACGATTTTTTTAAATAAACTGAAAAGAACATACCCCTTCCCCCCACAACAAAAAAAATAAAACCCAAATGACCTTTCTGATACTTCTTTGAAGTTTGAGCAGTTTAACATTCTTTGCGATGTACATTATTAAGGGCCCTATTCAGTGAGTCATATGGGTTGTAAAGGTCTGTTCTTGGGTGAAAGAAAGAACTGAAATTTGAAAGGATGATAATTTAATCAAATCATATTTTCACTCAGTCACTATAGATGCTGGCTGAGTAGTTTTTAAACTGTGACCCATTACTTTTCTTCATGATGATAAGAGATCAGCAAGATCCATTTTTTTTTATTTTGGAAAATACATTCATTTTGTTCAATTATTAACATTTATATTTGTTCATTTCTAAGTATTTTATCTTCATTCCCTTGCTATGTAAGATCTTGCTGTTTTTCTCATCACCTTGACCTTAATATATGGGCATGAACCATTTTCTTTTCATTTGAATGGAAGGATAGCCTTAATGATTGGATTATTTCATCCTCTTTTCTTCATGAATCCTGCCTTTCATGTATTAGAGTTTTATCTTTTCTATGTAGTCTTATTTATTTCATTTTGGTGCATCACCATTAGATTTTATTTATATGATGAAGGAAATGTTAAAATCCAGTGGAAAAACAAACAGGAAATTCTGGAGGGAAAGGCATGAAATGCTTTACCAAATCATCACATTTTTGTATGTAGGAATAACTGATTCTCTGTAAACTAGTATTTCCTTTTCTGTAGGCCAAGTTAAAACAGTATATTTTGTACTCAAACTCTTATATTTTAGGCTATAACTTATTTCTTAAGATTCCCTTTTATTCTTTTCTTTTTCCCTTTCCTTTTTAGTTTTCCCTTGGACTCCCAGTAAAATTGCCCTCCAACTCTTCCATGTGTTGGTACAAGTTCCCAAGTTCTGTCTCTTATGTCAGAGAAGTAGAGGTCTCCTAACATGTCAAGAGCAACAGATAAGACATTAAAATACAAGCATTAGAAGTTTTTAATGCAGACATTAAAAGTGTCCCATTCTTTTAACCATGGTTACTGGGCTTAGTTAATTTTAGCAGCCACTGGTAATGACACCAAGGTGAAGACCACACTGCATCCCTGGCCCCTGTGCCAAGCAGGTTCACATGCCTCATGACCATCACCTTCACTTGAAACTCCAGTCTTTCATCCTGTAAATGATTTTTCTTTTGGTTGTTGTTCTCCTTCCAAGTGGAAGATTCTGTGGATATTTGATGATTAACATTCCGGGCGTATGAGAAGAGCAGTGTACTCTCTTAAGTACAGTTATACTGTTTTTGACATTATTCAAGAAAGTGAATTTTTTACTCTATACCCGATTCCTTATCCTGAATCTAGTGTATTATCTTGGTTCAGTGATTCATATCATACAAATTTTGCTTGACCAGCTTTTCAGAGGCAAAGATTTACCCATATATCCCAAGCCATTGTGGGAAATTATAGATGAGAATGACTGAAACATGCTATTAATTTGAATTTTCTAAGGACATTCTGGATAATCATGGTGTAACTCACTCTGTTAAATCTGCCCTTGTGGTAGCGTCAGCTAGTGAAGAAAGCTTGGTTTATTAGTCAGTCACAGGTGGACTTTTCCAAGAGACAGTTGGGGTGATGACGTACAGAGCCCTTGCAGTTTTTCTGCTGGAGAATTAAGGAACACAGGCCATGAACGTCAGTTCTCCAGAAGCCTTTGTTACTGCATTGTTTTATCGACACGATGCAATTTGTTTCTTATCTCTTTTATACCCTTAGACTCCCCACGGTGTTCTTATGTGGACCTTAACTTGAAAGGCACAGTTGAGCTAGCATGTGAAGGTGAATCATAGGAAACTGCTAACAGTTTGCTATGTTGAGCTACAAAATGACAATGTCACATGGTTCAATTGAATATTTTACTTTAATCAGTTTCCAGTGTGCTCCTGATGATGGGATTGGTACTGTTTCCCCCACATTTTGCCTAGAAACCCCCTGGGCTTGGGTCGGTTCCCATCATACTGGATGGAGTCCTGGTAAAACCCAGCCTGGCCACTATGATGTGTACCAGGTCCCCCTTCTTTCAGGCAAGTCCCCCAAAGGGGGCTTAAAGTAATTTATCTGTACGGCAGAGATGAACCCTCCACTCCTGAAAGTAAAGGAGCCGTTTTCACTTTGTTTATAACATGCTCTTTCTGTCTTGACTATGAGGATATTTTGGTTGAAACTGTATTTATATCTTGGTTGCACAGTGTGTAACAATATCGAGTTTCACTTTATAGTTGTTTATATACACATATACATATCATATAAACACATAATATATATTCTATAAACATAAACATGTATATATTCTATAAACATAACGTGTATGTATTACACATAGTATATAACATGGATAAATATAGAAGCATTTATCTATCAGCTCTAACTGAAGAAAGAAACTGAGCAAAAAATGTAATTGTGAGGCAAGATTAATAGTTAGAATAGACCTAGTAATAAGAATTAATACCTTGCTAGTCATAAAACCATTTAAAAATAATAGATGAGCCGCCCTTTGTGACACAAATAATTCTAAATGTAAATTGTTGGCTTCAGTCTCAATTCTTTGCTATTTTTAAAACTGATCTTTTTTTCCTGGAGAAAATTTTTTATATGCCTTAAAAAGCCTTGAATAGACTAAGTTAAATGTTCTAGATTAGATTACAATTACATGCCTGCACATTTCAAATAACCCTGTATCTTCCTTTTCCTTGTATTTTTACAGATATGGTCCGGAAAAAGAACCCCCCTCTGAGAAACATTGCTAGTGAAGGCGAGGGCCAGACCCTGGAGCCTATCGGTACAGAAAGCAAGGGATCTGGGAAGAACAAAGAATTTTCTGCAGATCAGATGTCAGACAATACGGATCAGAGTGATGCTGCAGAACTAAATAATAAGGAGGAACATAGCTTGCATGTCCAAGATCCATCTTCTAGCAGTAAGAAGGACTTAAAAAGCTCAGTCCTGAGTGAGAAGGCTGGCTTCAATTATGAAAGCCCCAGTAAGGGAGGAAACCTTCCCTCCTATCCACATGATGAGGTGACAGAGAGAAATATGTTGGCTTTCTCATCTCCAGCTGCTGGTGGAGTCTGTGAGCCCTTGAAGTCTCCTCAAAGAGCAGACGCAGATGACCCTCAAGATATGGCCTGCACCCCATCAGGGGACTCATTGGAGACAAAGGAAGATCAGAAGATGTCACCAAAGGCTACGGAGGAAACAGGGCAAGCGCAGAGTGGTCAAGCCAATTGTCAAGGCTCAAGCCCAGTTTCAGTGGCCTCAAAAAACCCACAAGTGCCTTCAGATGGGGGTGTAAGACTGAATAAATCGAAAACCGACTTACTGGTAAATGACAACCCAGACCCGGCACCTCTGTCTCCAGAGCTTCAGGACTTTAAATGCAATATCTGTGGATATGGTTACTATGGCAACGACCCCACAGATCTGATTAAGCACTTCCGAAAATATCACTTAGGACTGCATAACCGCACCAGGCAGGATGCTGAACTGGACAGCAAAATCTTGGCCCTTCATAACATGGTGCAGTTCAGCCATTCCAAAGACTTCCAGAAAGTCAACCGTTCTGTGCTTTCTGGTGTGCTGCAGGATATCAATTCCTCAAGGCCTGTTTTACTAAATGGGACCTATGATGTACAGGTTCGTGCTTTGTATCGTGATCTCTTTGTACAGAAAAAGTTGTTAGTCAAGAAATGTGAATTTTTACGTGTTCAAATCAAGCTCCCAATACCAAAGGGGTAGCCTGCTCAATGGACGCACTTTGTAGCTGTTTTATCCAAATGTGTATTCAGAGTTATCTTTAGCCTCTCATCATGGAAAATAATCTCAACATTTCTTTTAGGCTGGGGAAAGTCTTCCCATGGAATTAGCTAGGCTTCGTATTTCATGGTAATTCGATGTTTTCGGGAGTCTTCCAAAAATGGCACTAATCTTTATGGTTCTACATGATAGTGATTCATGCTTTGTTCTAGTTTTAGATTATAAATCTTTTGCTATAGCCTTTCCTTCAGGGAGAGTCTTTCCTGTGTCTTGGATGATTTTACACTCTGCCAAATTGGACCAGATTTGGGTCACACTGATGGTTGCAGAGATGTACTACTGAAAAGGCAACATAGTTGCAAATAAAACTTTGGAAATAAAATTTTACATTGATTTAAAAAGAAGCCAATGTGATTGTAAGTACTAGGGACACCAGAATGACCTTGGTGTGGACCAATAAAGCATTCCTTCCTGAATTTAAGGAAAATCATAATTTATGAAAGCATTTAGTAGCAATTTAGATTTCTACTTTTATTAAAACTGGCATACCTTTTTGATCTACCCTTTCTGTATTAGTTTATGGCATATGTGAGATGAAAAGATATATACCATTTCAAATAGAATGAAATGCAGAATGGACTCTTAAATAATGTATTCATTTTGTTTTAGCAATTTTAGTGTAGTTGAAACTGATGATCATCTTGAGAAAGTGTATTAGTTTCTGTTATAGTCTGTAGATTTTTATTGTATTATTAGGCCAGGGATTTCAAAACATATTAGGTTTAATATTAACCTTCTTTAGGAATCATTAGAAGAAGTACCGGAGAACTAATGAAATTGCATCACAGTTATTTGACCGCCTCAATCCCTGAAAATATCAGTCATTTTTATCAACTCAGTAGCTACAGCACATTTGTTCTATACCTCTCTTTTGACCTAGTGCCAATTAAAAAAGGCAGGCAAAGGGGTTATAAATAACAGATAGTGAATATATTTTGCAATACTTGTAAGAAGGATCAGGAGAGGTATTTCCAAGTCCTTTAAAAATGTCAGGATGGCAGACTTATCACTTTAAGGAAGATATAAAGAACTCCTAAAAAGCCAGTTTCATCTTTGTAAAGCTCTCCAAATTCCATCTTACTTTGTGAATTTCCACAAATAGAATGATTTCTGTGGCGCAGCAAATTAAGCCAACATAGTTATTATGCATGAAAGCTACATGCTTTGAACTGCTGTCTTATTAGAGATCATTTCACTGTCTTATGTCAGATGCACTCTGCTGTCAAACTATGATTGGAAAGCAAATACGTGTTTTAGATAAAAGGGTTAGCAGTGAATAATGTCCGTATGTGACATGGTGTTTTATAATTAGCAAGGACTATGATGTTAATACCTGGATTTCCGGCCGGAGTTTCAGTTTGTTCACTCTGGGGACAGCTTCTGAGGGAAGCTGGTCTGGGCTGTCAGGAAGGCTCTGAAACGGAGATTACTAAGGGCCTATAGTTGGGAAGAATTCCGATTTTTAAACACACTTCCATTTCCCCCAAACAGTTATTTGTTAGGTTCCTAGTTATTTATAGTAAAGTTTATGTTTGGGTAGAACGAGCTGGACACTTTTCCTGGGCAGTGATTTTAGAAATAAAACAGATGTGGGAGCTATCTGAGTTTGAACTAATAGAACTGGAAATAAAACAGCTGATCTTAGACTCTGCTGTCTCCTGAATCCTTGCAGCAGCGACCAGTAAAGAAGACAGAAATGGTAGGAAATCGCATGCAGGGAGATAATCTTGTTAAAACCAGGGGGTTTTTTTGTGTGTTTTTTTTTAAAAGAGAAATAATATGGCTAAAAATAGCAAACAGCGATCTATGGAAAAAGTGAGTGATTCAAAGAAACAATTGGAGAGAGAAACAAGCCTAAAGAGAGTTAACTTTCTTCAGTTTGGGAAAAGCACACTAACTGTACTTTAGGCCACATGCTCATCTTGAATGCCTTACACACACACCAGATGTTGATGCAGAAACATGTCTGAAGATAAATAACGTATTAATATTTTTATGCTGAAATAAATATCAGACAGCTTCCCTATATGCATAAAAGCACATCTGAAATCCCCTTTTTTACCCACGTTTGTGTTGCTGAAATGCTGTTTGAGAGGTTCTTTCCTCGGCATGTGAACTGTGTGGAGACTAAAGAGCTGTGGGAAGTAAAATGCTGACTGTAGAATTTCTTTAATGCAGTTTTGTCAGAAATTGATAGCAAGTTAATGGCTTGTGTGTATTTTGATAAAAAGATGTTGGTAAATACGAGGATTACAGGCAAATAACATTCCATTCCAGGAATTATTGGTAACAATCTGTAATTTAAGCTAGTTGAAGTAATAGATGAGCGATTCATTAATCTTTTTCAATTAAACTTTTTTTTTTTTTTAACATTCAGGACAGTTGGTGGTTAATGATAGATTTATGGCATTTTAGGCCAAGAAAAAAGGAACAGAAGCCAGAAGTAGAGGATTTAAGAACTCTGTGGCTTTGATCTATATTTTGGTTTGACATGGATGGTTTTAAATAATTTGAACTGACTTGAGTGCAAACATGAGATACATGGTTGGGGAAAAAGAAGTAATTTAAACAAATTTTAAGATTTCTAGTTCCAAGTTCAGATTATTAGACAAATATTTGGCGTTAATAATTGAAGTTTAGATATGCTTGTACTGACAGTATCCACTTCCGTGTAAATTTTATTGCACATCATGAAGTCAAAGAATTACAAATTTGTAAAAATAGTGTCTTTGTACTACATAATTGACAAAGCCCTGGCCAGATAATGGAGGTCAGTTGAAAGGGTCATCATAAAATTAGGACAGTCGTTTCTGAGTCTGTTGAATTCAGATCCCCCACACCAACATGAGGTAGCATACCCAGCCCTGAAATCAGAAGAGATATCCATCTTTACCAAGAAAAAATAAGGAAAGATATAATGGCTAGCTTCGGACTCATTGACTTGACCCAGATGTTAGTTTCTCAATTATTAAATTTCCCCTGTTTGTTTTTATCAATTATTATGCTTACATTTTTTTAAATAATGGATGTGGCATGGTGGCTAAGACTTTCATGTAATTTTTACTACCTATATCCAGCTTTTGAGGCTCACATATAGACCAATAATAGGACAAGCGATTGAGTTCTTCAAAAAGTAGTTACAGCCTCTTTCTTTTTAATCGGCTTTATTATGCTTATATTTAAACCATCGCCAAATGGAGGCCTGTGTTGTTAACCGCGGACTTTGCTGTTTCATTAGGGCTTAATGTGCGGTGCATTAGGGTGTTTGCGTCATCTTTATGGGGGAGCTCTTAGCCCTCAGATCAGGTTATAAAAGTCGGAGTCTTGTCAAGTTGTGCTTCCCACGGGAAAGTGTTTAAGCTAGCCCAAGTTTATAAATGCTCACGATATATATGTTGCCTTTTCATATTAGGAAACCTTTCCTGTTATTCAGCATTATTCAGGCCTCTAAGGAGGGAGCTACAGGATTTTAGCCCTGAATGAAATTTTAAGGTTAACCGAAGAATCTCAGTGACTGTCTTGTGTTTGAGCTAGGAGCACTGCATTTCTGTTTTATAAATATTTTTTTTATTAGAGTTGCACAATACATCACGTTAGAAGAAGGAAGAACAGATTTTCGAGCTAGGAAGTCATCTTTTGTATTTGCATTTTCAACATACTTAACTCTATGAGCTTTCTAGAATCTTAACATGTGCCAGTACATTCATTTGAACAGAGAGTTACAATTTGGGGAAAAAAAGAAAAATCCAGAGAACGTTCATCTCATTTTGGTCTATTTTGACTTTTCTTGAATTTTAACCTCCAAATATTTATTTTTTGCCTTGCTGTTTCCTTTGATCTGGAGCAGGAGGGAAGTTGTAGATCTTAGCAGGTTCTGTTGCTTTGGTTTTCTGAGTTGAGGACAATTGCTCTTTAGAGAAACTGGTGAATGAGGCTTGAATCGCTTCACACTCTCTCTCGAGTACAGAATGTTTGGCATATGAACCCATACTTATTTTCAGGACCCTATCTCTTAAACCAGTAATAAAGTGTGCAAAATAAAACATATGCTCACCCTAAGGCCATAAAAGCAAAGCAAAGCTCTGGCATTTACCGGGTTATTTCCATCATGAAGATAGCTGAGCTGGAGCCACCCGGGTGGAATAGAGTAGTTTGACCATCCTCGCTAATCCTTTTACCTGTGTGATGGTTAAACCTCCATTTGGCTTTGTTACAAGAGGGTCAATACGATAAATGTCAATCCCTCTTTGATTTTCAGTTTATTTGCTATTGTTTAGAGAACATGTATCACTTCCTTGAATATCTATATTTCTCTCTAGGCAGAATGTTTGGAAGAAGGAATCATAGTTGTCAGTGCATTCAATCAAATTTAGCATTATTCAACTCTTAATAAAAATTTTATCCCCAAATGGCGTGTTCTGCTAACCATATCAAGTCAGCAGATTAGTCAGTGCTTTTTGTTTCTTGGGTCGTTGTAATTACAGCATACATGCAGCTGTTGGAAACACAGATACATAAGTAGAGTGCTAACTCCAGGAAAGTTGGGAGAAAGAGCAATTCTCTTTTATTTTCTGATTTCCTTCATGGAGTCTGTTTCTGAAAATCATTAGACCATAGACTTCTTGAATTCTCCATCATACGATTCTAAAGTTTAAAGTCAGTGTTATGCATATTCAGAGTATCAGAGAAGGCTTTGTTTAATTTTAATTGAAAATCAAATATAGAATTTATTTGTCCGTATTACTTTAAATTTGATCTATCCTTTTATTTTTTAGCTTCCATAATCAAAATTACGTGTGTCCTGTTTTTTCCCCCAATTTTGGATTCAGTCCTAATAACAGCTAGCATTTATTAAGGGTTTCTTATGTGTATATGTAGATCTAAGCTCTTTACATGTATTAACTCATCTTCATGAAAACCCTTGAAGCTAACGCTACTATTATGTCCATTTAAAAAAATGAGGAAACAGGCATAGAGGAATGAAAGTAACCTGCCCAAGCGCACAGAGTTGTGGAAGTGGGGTAAATGGGGTGTAAACCAGGGTAGATAGGCTACAGAAAGCTGTCTTAACAACCACTATGATATATGGCCTTCCCAATTGTTTTCTGCAACTAGAAAAGCAATAGAGAACAGGCCAACTGCATGTAAGGGAGGAGATATAAGACTGGTACACCAGGGCTGTTTGATGCATACTCTGTGAATCACAAAGCATTTGGAGACTTCAGCGATTTCTTTGAGATGATCTCTTATCTGATCCCTGTAGTGTAATGCTGCCTTATTTGAACTTACTAGCTTATAATTGAAATCATTGAAAAGAGGATTAATTTTGCTGATTTGTCTTTTTTTAATTACTTTGATTCATTTTCACTGGTACTTTGGCTACAGAAACTAGTTCTGATAGAGTGGGTAAGGACCAAATTTTGATTTCATAAATTAAGGACGCAGTGTTTTATCCCCACATTAAGGGACGCTTCATCCATGTGTTTGATTGACTTCATATTCCCCTTGTTTGAAGGACTTTGTTTTAGGAATTTATGATTTAATAGATGGTCTGAGGATTGTATTCCCCTCTTTTGATTACTAGGCACAATCTAGGTTGGTTTTTCTATGAAGATTCAATTTTAGTATATGTGCTGCCGAAGCGAGCACTCTATGAAGATTCAATGTTAAAGAGATGCACCAAGTTTCCATTTATGTTCTCCAAGGCTGTGTAATTAAGGTTTTATTCTTTGCCTACGAGTAAGTAATGGAATGGGTGTGGAGGCAAAGTCAGAGTGCTTTTAGACTGTCTAACTTGAGTGTACTCATTTTCCCCAGCTGTATTCAGAGCTGTGTGAGGTCCCCGGATGCTGAAAGTGAAGAAAGTGGGGTTTACCATGGGGAGTTTGAGAATTCAGAGTCTAATGGTCCAGCAATTCTCCTTTAATATTTAGATGACCTGTTCATGTAAGATTAAAGAACACCTGCATTCCTTTGTGAGTCCAGTAACATATTGAGAATCTTATAATGTACAGTGGTTTGTTCTAAGACCTGTTTTTCCAGCTGATGGGCAGGTAGCTCCACCTCGATATTCCAGCTGGCATCTCAAAGTCAACACATGTAGAAGTAAAGTTGTTAGCTTCTTCCCTAGAACAACTCTGTGTTCCTCCTTTTTTCTAGACTCCCATTTTCAAGTCAGTCAGGCTGGAAATGTCAGTGCCCCTGGATGTCTTTCTGATTTGTATCTGTCCAAACAGTGGAGCGATTTGTCCTGTCTTTCCTTCTTCATTCTTTCCCCAGCACCACCCTTAATGTTTACTTAGTAAATTCTTAGTGGTTTCTTTACTTATTTTCTTTCTCTTTCTGTTCCCTTCTGTTCTCTTCCTCTTCTGTTCTCCCTTCCTTCCTCCCCTTTCTCACCTTCCTTTGGTTTCTGTTTCTTTCCGTTCTTTTTCCTCCCTCTTTCCTCCTTCCCTCCCTTCCTTCCTTTTTAAAAAAATCCACTTGGAGATCAGTCTTCCTGTGTTTTGTAGGAAGTATAGGTCTGCTTTTTATAAAAAAGTAGATCATTTTAATTATACTTGTATAATTCAATGTAGACTCTCCATTAAGACATCATTTTCCCAAATTCTCTCACCCCCAAACTTCCTCCATGTTTCCTGGGAGCAACATGCACTGTTTATCTTCATTTATGTTTTACTCATTTTGTTTCCTGCACCTGAAAAGCCTTTCTGAGATCACTGCCTTTGAGGCTCATCCCAAATGCCAACTCGTCAGTTGTCACCTCCTCCTGGAAGCCTTTGTGGACCAGTCAGTGTAGGTTAGGTGCTTTTCCTCTTTGTGGCCATGGAACTTGGTACATCTCTCCGCAGAATCACATATTTCACTGTTGTCATCTATTTACCAAAGAACTTTCTGCACTAAAAAGCAGACATGTTGGGGGTTTGGGACTTTGTCATTTCTTTGTGTCTCCCCAGTGCTTAGCACGTAGTAGGCATGCCACAAATCACCCTTCCCTGGAGGAAGGATGTTCCACAGTGATTCAACGCTGTTTTCCCATTAAGACCATCTTTAGAACAAACATGCAATTATTATTTATCTCCATTATGAGCCAGCGGCGACGGCAGATCAGATGCAGGAGAAGAGCGCTATGGATAATGTACTCAGCCTTATCACCCACTTGCACTGCATTTTCAGTTTCCTTTTGCATATTTTCCCCTAAAAGATTATCTTCTAAATTAATGAGACCAACTTTAAGGTTTACTGGTTTTCTATCTGTCCAAATTCCAAATAACCATAGAAAATTAGATTGATGTTATGCTGAGTAAAATGAGAAAACCAGTTTGGGATAGAATGTTTATTACTGTAATACAAAATGTTTATTATAAAAATGTAGATAATTAAGGCAGGGCAGTATCTTACCCTTATATTTGACCCTCTACCAGCTTAAGTTTTGGTCCTCCCCTCCTCCCAAAAATTAGTTGGCTCTTATAAATCCAAATGAAAAAGATGTTTATGGGATTTATTCCAGCGACACAAATGTGATAGCATGCGACTGAGCTGATTGCCATTTAATTAGATTTGTTATTAAAATTTTTAAATGCTTAATTTCCATCAAAGTTACATCATTGAGGCACACCGTAGATTCTGCAGTGTTTTTTGAAGCACTGTACAATGCAGAAACATTCCCTATGTAGATGAGCACATTGATTTTGAATTTAGTTATTTTCAGCCAAGATGGGCCCTGACAGATTTCTTTGCGTTATTTGTGACTTCAGTATTTGAACAGTGATTTTTTAACAAGCTTTTTTATTGTCAAGTTTTTACTTTTTTGATGATCAGCCCGTAACCTCAAGTCCTTTTAAATTAGTACCCTCCTAATTGTCTCTGTTGCTATCAATTACAGTACTTGAAAATGAACCACATCTGAGGAAGAGTTTGTGTTTAGTTCAAACAACTCTTTTTGTTCCATTGAAAATAAGTATATGTGCTAAAGTGTCATTTTAAGAGTTCTGAGGCTTTAAAAGATCTTTCCCTTTGACATAATCTTTTAGATACTATTCTTACTAGTTTTTGTTCCATATAATTAGGAGGAAAGAGCTAAATTGAGGTTAAAGACCTTGAAAAAAGCCAACCTTTTATATTTTTAACTTCTATAGTGAAACATTTTTGTGAAAAGCCATATGTAGATAGATTATAAATGAAAGACATGGAACAAACTGCATGGACGGAAGAGGTTTTAGAACTGAGGTTAAAATAAAATAAAAAGAGATCATAGCTCTCAATCAGTGAAAAACAAAATTTGTTCTTTTTCATGCCTTAGCAGGTGTCTCTGTATAATCCTGTTCACAAGCGAATGACTCCATAGTTGTTTGTTTTTGTGTAAAAGATGCAATTTGTCCCATGTTTTGAAGAAGCCCATATGTCAGGTTGAGTCGATGAAAGGGCCATGAATTAGTATAGCTCCCGAATCCCAAGTCAGTGAGAGATTTCACATCTCCAATAACTAGTTCATGCATTCAACCGAAGTGTATCGAGCTCCTGCTTACTTCCAAAGATGAATGAAATACCATTCCTTCAGTCCAAGAAGGGATGTAAATGGAAGCATTAGCTTAGTAACAACAGAATTGAACTTTTCCATTTATAGCTAAGAATGCTAGGGGTGACAAATATTTGAGTTTGACTTTACCACTTCCCCTTCTGTTTAGTCTTTTCATTTCATTGGCAGGAGAAATTTAAAGAGATAGTTCATTTTATTAAATAATAGTCTCATCCATGTGAATAAGATTCTAAAGTGTGCTGTCTAATATGGTCTTCACCAGCTACGTGTGGCTATTAAAATATCAGTTAATTAAAACTAAATTGATGAAAAATTCATAAAAATGACTTAAATTTAAAACAATCAGTTCTTCAGATGCACTAACTCTGTTTCAAGTGCCTGACAGCCACATGTGGCTAGTGGCTGCCGTGTTGGACAGGGTAGACTACAGAACATCTCCATCAGCTCAGAGAGTTCTGTTGCACAGCACTGATGCAGACTTTTGCAAATACTTTTGGATGCTTGATCCTCATGATAATCCTATAAAATGGCAATGTGGATAGTATTATTTATAGCCCCAAAGATGATGAAACTGAGGTGCTACGGGTTAAATAATGTGTCTTTCTACAGAATTTAACTTGAGAACTTCCCTTGGGAGCAAACAAATGCAAATAAAGATAAATACAAATGGATAATGGATTTTATCTACAAATTTTGATCTTAAAATGTAAGTAATTTAAAAGCAGAGGTGTGATCTAGCTTGTTCACTATTGTATCCTGATATCCGTCACAGAGATTGGCACAAGCTAAATACCCAGTAGCTTCTGTGTGGATGAATGAATAGGTATATTTTTAGTCCAAACAGAATTTGCAGTTTAATAGGAGTTTTAAATGTAGATGTCTGTATCAAAGGCACTGCTGGATCAATGGGTTGTCATTAAATTTCTGGTTAGCAAAAGAAGAAAGATTGAAGTTTATACTCTTTTTTTCTGCTTGTGCTCTCTTTTTAAGTATAGCCATAGCTAGGGAATAAGTTTTTTTCTATTCCTTGCTGGGTTCAACCATTTGGAAAGTTTGAAATAATTCTCTGCATGTGGAGGTGCTGTTTCCTGGCAATAAGATTAAATAAACTGTTCCTGCAAAACATTGATTTTGCATTAACTGTTCTTGCTATGTATTTGGGTTTAACCTAGAAAAGACTTGTTTTAAGTCAACATTTGTGGGTCATGAACATAAAATGGATACGGTCTAGTCTTAGGTATGGTGTCCTAAAAT
This sequence comes from Hippopotamus amphibius kiboko, assembly GCF_030028045.1. Taxonomy (NCBI): domain Eukaryota; kingdom Metazoa; phylum Chordata; class Mammalia; order Artiodactyla; family Hippopotamidae; genus Hippopotamus; species Hippopotamus amphibius. The sequence continues at coordinate 151,602,083 of NC_080190.1, read as the reverse complement.
AATAAATTATGTTTTATTTCAGAATGCAGTTAAATGATCTAATGTACGTAAGTCATATTTCACCATGACTTGAGTACATTTCTTATAGAGATAATATTAAAATGGCCACAAACATAACCTTGACACCTTATTTTTGAAAGAGAAGAGGAATAGAACACTGAGTAACTACGTTTTCCATAGTTGGCTTTTATAATATGTAAGATATTTAATTCCAATATTATATTAGCTTTTAATAATATGTAATATTAATATGATTAACTGCTATTTACCAGGAAGGCAAATAGGTAGTCTATACAAGTGTCAGTATTTTTGTTCTTGCCATTAAATTAGATCCTTGTGTTGTTTGGTTGCTTGGGTGGTTTTTGAAAGGGCAGTGGGTAGTCTGAAAGCGCTTTTCAGCATGGAGTGTATAACCATGAAAAGCATCCTGAACAGTGGAGTTGGGTGAAGACACAACTTTTAGACACATAGACACTGCCAACTTCAAAGATTTAAAGCAGTTTTCACAGTAGCTTAGTTAATCCCAGACCAAATTCTTTACTGGCAGTTTTTGGTATGAAATGTCCTCTTCCCCTGATAGTAGTCTTTCTTAGGGTGGATTTTCTGACTCTTAAAGTTGATGTCAAATACTGGAAGGGATGTTGTGATGCTTCATAATAATTTAAATTGACTTCAAAATCATAAGTTTAGGGCTTTCTTAAGACTGTATGTGCTCTTTGCTCAGCCTTCACAGTGTGGACATGGAACATGAGGCTTGAAGATTGCAAAATCAAAGAAATAGTGATGATGTGTCGTGGTTTCTCAGGAATCCCTGTTCTACAAGCAGAAGTTCAAAACTTTCTGTTAAGGAAACTCAGCAACTCTGAAGCAATGTGGTAGCTCAAAGAAGCAAATTTCCGTCTCTAGAACTTGTACACTGGCTCTCTTTGCTCACATTAGAGAAGGTTGGGATGGTTCAGAATTTGCGCCTTTTGATTCAAGTTGAAGTTGCTGAACCAAGTACCTGAGTAGGTGGCATCCCATTGAAAGGTTTCATTTTGGTTTTGAAAACAAGGTTTCTTCTCATTTCTAGTGAATTGGGAAACAGACAGAAGAATTTTGCAATATTATGCATTACATTTTGGTGCAATTTTTAAAATTAATTTATTTATTGGCTGCGTCGGGTCTTCGTTGCTGCACAGGGGCTTTCTCTAGCTGCAGTGAGCGGCGGCTACTCTTCACTGTAGTGCGTGGGCTCCTCATTGCGGTGGCTTCTCTTGTTGGGGAGCAGGGGCTCTAGGCACGTGGGCTTCAGTAGCTGCGGCACATGGTCTCAATAGTTGTGGCTTATGGGCTTAGTTGCTCCTCGGCACGTGGGATCTTCCTGGGACAGGGATCGAACCCATGTCTCCTGCATTGGCAGGCGGATTCTTAACCACTGTGCCACCTAGGAAGTCCCCTTGGTGCAAATTTTGTTTGCTTTGGTCACTAAAGTGCTAGGTTAGAATGGTGATTAGACTTATCTTGTGTGGTCTGGCTTTGACATCCTTTACACCAGTGATTAATTGCCAGGCTGCTGCCTGGGAGGGTGCCCCCATTCTTGCCCTTCTGATTAGATGATGCTCTGATTTCAGCAGACTGAAATCTGGGTGTTTGCAGGGTGACTATACACATTGTCTAAAGTGGAACATTGTCATCCTTTGATTAAGGGCTGCAGGGGACCTACATAATTTATTATCTTAATGTACAGTGAATGTTGAGCTGTTGATGTGTTCATGCACATTTCCTCGAACTGTAATATTGGAAGTAAGTTTAACGGTGGCCCCCAGTGAGGAAGCTGTTGGCCAGAGAGGTTAAGTAATTTGATCCAAGTCACACTTCTCTTTAAGTGGCAGAATGGACTTCAATCTTAGTCCTGTACAGTAGAGAACAACCATGTCTCTCACTGCACTAAAGGAATATTATTTGCATATTAAGTAGAACCTTTTAAATGGTTTTGAGATGCTCGAGACTTTTCTCATGGAGTGGTTTAGATAGGAGCAGTGATCACACGTGTCATTTTTGAGCAGCTGTGGAAGAAGGAAGAACGCGATTATGCCACGTGCTTAATCTATTACATCTGGTTGCTGGAAAAATTCAAAAATTCCCTGATTGTTGAAAGAGGAAATTTCTCCCCCATTGGAGCATTTCTGTCAAAAACTTTTAAACCACGAATTTCAGCTGCTTGGTGGTGGCACTTAGTTAAGCTGCCCTGTGTGGTGCATGCAGACAAGAGTTTTATATAAAATGCCCTTTGAAGGCCCTGATTGCCCTAACACAATACACAATTTTATAATTTTGTATGGAAAACAGAGCTGTGGTGATTTTTATGGTGGAATTTATTTTAGGCCTTGACTAGTCCCATGACCCGCTCATGGGAGGAGCTGAGTCTCTGCTATGAGACAGAGTCATATTCAAATAAGGCCCTAGCAGGTTTTTTTCATTCCCTTTGTCCTAGATTGGGAAGCACTTTAAACTCCTTACACTGGTTTTCCTTCACCAAAATTTCAAGCCCACCGATTTCATGTTACTTTCAGTCTGTGCATGCTTGGGCTTTAACCATAAGCCATTTTGTGTGGTCATTTAGCACCTTTATATTACCCAAAAGATAGACTTCATCTTTGCAGCCTCATTGCTGTAGGAACTGAACAGAGGACTTCCTTGGAGGACGCCCGCGTTGAGTAATCTCTGAGCAACTGCCTCTGGTTTTGACAGCAGAAAACTTTAGCTTTGTGGGAAGAAATCCCCATGTGATTTGGTTGTTTCTCTGGGCATGGGATTTGAAGGAGGCAGTAGTAAAACTCTTTAATTGAAAGTCTTCTTAGGTTTTCTTTAAAAAAGTATATATTATAAATCCTTTGAATTAGTTATAGTACTTTTGTTACTTACCTTCATCTGATACTTTGGCCAAAAATGTTTAACATAATGAGCCTCTCATAGAGTCACTGTTGAGTAATGAAGAGTGAATTCCTTTGGCTCTGATTATTCAAGTGATTTCATAATAAGCAGAAGTACTATTGTATTTTTTGATGGGAAATACTTAGCAGTGTCACCTCCTCCCTCCTACAGAGAGCACCAAATTAATGATACCTTTAAAGTAACATCCATTTCTTCTATGCCAGGTCACTTCAGGTGGAACATTCATTGGCATCGGACGGAAAACACCAGATTGCCAAGGAAACACCAAGTACTTCCGCTGTAAATTCTGCAATTTCACTTATATGGGCAACTCGTCAACGGAACTAGAACAACATTTTCTTCAGACTCATCCGAACAAAATAAAAGCTTCTCTGCCCTCCTCTGAGGGTGCAAAACCTTCAGAGAAAAACTCTAACAAATCCATCCCTGCGCTTCGGTCCAGTGATTCCGGAGACTTGGGAAAGTGGCAGGACAAGATCACAGTCAAGGCAGGAGATGACACGCCTGTTGGTTACTCAGTGCCCATCAAGCCCCTTGATTCGAGACAAAATGGTACAGAGGCCACCAGTTACTACTGGTGTAAATTTTGTAGTTTCAGCTGTGAGTCATCGAGCTCACTTAAGCTGCTAGAACATTACGGCAAGCAGCATGGAGGAGCACAGTCAGGCGGCCTTAACCCAGAATTGAATGATAAGCTCTCCAGGGGCTCTGTCATTAATCAGAATGATCTAGCCAAAAGTGCAGAAGGGGAGCCAGTGACCAAGGCAGACAAGGGCTCTAGTGGGGCAAAGAAAAAGGACTTCTCCAGCAAGGGAGCAGAGGATAATATGGTCACGAGCTACAATTGTCAGTTCTGCGACTTTAGATATTCCAAAAGCCATGGCCCCGACGTAATTGTAGTGGGGCCACTTCTCCGTCATTATCAACAGCTCCATAACATTCATAAGTGTACCATTAAACACTGTCCATTCTGTCCCAGAGGCCTTTGCAGCCCAGAAAAGCACCTTGGAGAAATTACTTACCCATTTGCTTGTAGAAAAAGTAATTGTTCCCACTGTGCGCTCTTGCTTTTGCACTTGTCTCCTGGGGCGGCCGGAAGCTCGAGAGTCAAACACCAGTGCCACCAGTGCTCCTTCTCCACTCCCGACGTGGATGTGCTCCTCTTTCACTATGAGAGCGTGCATGAGTCCCAAGCATCGGACGTCAAACAAGAAGGCAATCACTTGCAAGGATCGGATGGGCAGCCGGCCGTCAAGGAAAGCAAAGAACACTCATGTACCAAATGTGATTTCATTACCCAGGTGGAAGAAGAGATTTCCCGACACTACAGGTAAGCCGTATGGGGAGGGAGAGCAATGGCAAGAAAATGATAGAGAGTATCCAGAGGGCTGACCCAAGAATTGTTGGCAATGATTGTGGTGATTTGGGGCAGTTATAGAACGAGATCATGTTCTATGAGATTATAGAACTGCAGATTCTATATTGGTAGATGTGATAACCACAGATGTTAATTTGATCACTTGATTCAAACTGTTTACTCTTATGTGTCATACCTGTTTTATACTATCTACTGAATATATTTTAAAATTTGCAATGATGGTGATATGGCTGATGGTTTTACCACAATTTGTTTATTTGTCCTTGCTAAGTGTGACCCCATATCCCATGATGTTTGAAGAAACAGCTTCCAAATGAAAGATGCCGCTATGATATATACTATTCTCTGTTCCAACTGGGAAACAATCCGCTTGAGAACATGTTGCTCATTTTTCTTTTAAGATGAAATCAGACATTCTTTTAGTTTCAAAAAAATCAAGCAACATCCTCATTTTGCGTACAGACAGTAATGTGAAGCAGAGAATCCTGTAATATGTGTAACTTTGGATTTCTGTATACTTGAGTGAGTAAAGCAGCTGACGTTGTTTCAGATCTGTAAATAGATGTAGGGTATATTAGTGTTCTTCTACTTTCGTCCTATTCTCGGTGTAGACATTAACTTTCCCAATTAATCTTTCATACTTTCTGGAGATGAGTTTAGAATACATATCTTTATTTCATTTATGTATTCATTCCTTAACTAATTAACTCCAAAAATACACACAGTGCCAGGCATTGATGATAAAGGAGAAAAGAACGTAAACATAGTCAGTGCCCGTATGCAGCTTAGGGTTTTGTAGGGAAGATCATAGCAGATCATTACAGGAGTGATGAGTGCCGCGAAAGATGAAGTGGAGACCACTGTGTTTGGATACAATGACAGCATAGCCCAATATGGTAAAGGAGGAAATGTCTCCCTCAGGAAGGAGCATTTAAACTGAGACTGGGTTGAAAGTAGGAATTAGTTCTGCAAAATCCTGGTAGTATAGAGCATTCAGATATTACTTCCTGAATAGTGGTTACTTTCTTGTTATTATGCCTCTAAGCATCAAAGTAAAGGGCTTTATTTACTATTTTTAAGGGCTTTTCCATATGCAGACCCAATATCCTAGTTTAAAAATCTAGTTAGTTAAATTTTCATATCCTGAGATTTTAAATAGTTCCTCCCATGCTTTTAAAAAGTTGTGTGTTAGTACCAGTGTGTGTATGTTTCCTCAGTCACCAGTAATGAAGCAGTTTATGTCCAACAATAGGCTAATAATGTTAGATGTTAATTTGAAGGGCATCCTAATGTTCACAGTGAATCTAAATGCTCAGAAAACACTTCCTTGAGATTTACACTGTTTAATTTATAAGGTCAGCCCTGGGAAAGACACAGTCCTGCAATCAAATATGTGTTCACACTTGCAGTGAGTGTTTCTGGCTCTTTTGATGTTAGCTGCATACTAATTTATTTCTGGGGCAAGCAGACATGAGCTTTCTTCTGAGCCTTGTTAGTGTGTATACTGTGCATGTACATTTCTTAAACAATGTAAAAATTAGATAACCCATTCCTTTATGAAGGAGGAGGTTTTTTTCATCATGAAGAAATTAGCCAGCACACACGCAACACACACACACACACACACACACACGCATGTAAATACCAGATCCCTTGGATGAGTGGCTTTTTTTGAGGAAGCTGAGGCCATTGCTTGAAAACCTGGCTGGAAAAATAGAGATTCCGTATGTTTTGGTTAAACAAACAAAAAAACTCCTAAGAAATAAAATATTAATAAAAATATTACTGAATAATCTCAGAGTTGAGTTAATATTCAGTAATGAAAGTAAGCTCCAGAGGGAAGACTAGTCCTGTTTTGTTCACTGCTGTATCTGCATGATTTAGTGTAGTGCCAGGATGGGTGATGGGTGCTCAGTGAGTACATTTGAATAAATGAAATCCCCGTGAGATTTTGAGTTCACAGCAGTTGTAAATAAGTTGAAATCTCCATGGTGAGTTTTAATTGAATCTTTGACTATTGTATGGTCTTGGAACCCTTCTGAGGACATACAGAATGACAGTACATTTTGAATTTAAGTCAACCTCTTGGTATTTTATTAGATTAAAGATGATTAGCAGCACTTGTCTCTAGGGCATTATAATCCTCTTTCACTTATTCTTAAAACCTAATGTAGTTTGTGTGATCCTAGGTCTTTTAAGGTGCTGAGTAGTTTATCTCTGATCTGTTTGAGTTCTTGTAGAAATATTTCAAATTTGGAGACTTATGTTTCAGGAGTCACAGCTTGGTGAGAAGTCTAAAGAAACTTTACTGAAAGTTGAACAGTGGAGGCTCCAGGGATATGAAAGGAAATAGTTACATAGATACTGAAAACTTAATCTGCTATCAAAGTACTTCCCCAAAATGGTGCATTTTGAAGATAGCATAAGAGGAGACAAGTTTACCACATCATAATACTTTCTAGTTAAACTTATATTTAGTAATATGATTCATGTTGGGAAACTTCTACCATAATTCTTTTATTACTGTGTAATATTCTAGGCTTTTGAGTACTTTATGTACAAGACTTACAGTGTAGTAAAAAGATAGCACAAACGGAGAGCTATACAATGTGTGAAGTCACATAGCTATAAAATACCTACAGCTGAGAAGCAAGAGAGTTGATTTAGAGCTATCGGAGAAAAACCTCAGTGTGGATTTCATTCCATAGGCATTTTCCTAAAGAACCAGGTTTAACCTGAGTTGAACTGCCACCACTATCCAGTTAGTAAGTGAGACTTGGCCAGTTCTCCTTGCTTTATGTTTCATATTTACGTATGATACCCTACGGTTCACACCATGACAGAATTGTTATATTCCACTCATGAGTGTGTTTCTCACACTCCATTTCTTTTATTATATATTATTTAATTAACCAGTGTACCCATTCTCTAATTGACTACCATTCTCCTCCTCCACATTTTCAGTGTTATAACAATGTTTCTGGAGTTGTAGGAGGAATATCTCCTTACAAAGCAACTATACCAGATAAAACATAACTTCTTAGTGACTTGTTAGGCTTCCATGAATTAAGAGAAAGTTCCGAAGCATTTCTCTTTGCTCCTTCACCAAAAGTGAGCTAAACCCAGACTGGAGAGAACAAGCAGGGAATGCAGGGTTGCATGGGCGGGGGGGGGGTGGGGAGGGAATGCTGACATCGATGCTGTAGTTATGAGGGTGAGCCAAAAATTATCCGCACTCTGGCTGTAGAATTTATTTTAATTAACCTTCAGAAAAGACAAATATGTCATTTTTAGACATACTTTCCTTGCTTTTCAATGCACTTTGTCCATCTGTCAACAAACTTTCATATTCCCTCATTAAAAAATGTTTTAGGCTAAGTTGCAAGCTGTGAATTCACTGCTGTCTTCACTTCTTCCTCAGAAGTGAATCTTCGTCCTTATAGGGCTGCTTTCAGGGGACCAAACAGGTGAAAGCCCGATGGAGCAGGATCAGGACTATAAGGAGGATGCTTTAACACCTCAAAATGAAGTTTTTGCAGAGTGTGGACAGCATGGGCAGAAGTGTGTGGATGTGCATTGTCATGCAAGATCACAATGCCCTTGGATAGCAGTCATCTGCGTTTAATCCAAAATTTAGGCTTCAGCTCTTCAATAAGCATCTCACTGTAATGAGCACCTTGATTGCTGAACCTTTGAGCCATAGCTGATTTGCAAATGATTTACCACATAATCCACTGTCACTCATCTCTTTGATAGAATCATCTCATGTACGCCCCATTGTTGTCATCAGCCATGGATGGGGACAGGTGTCCAGCCTCTTCTTGATGGCTAACACTTGTGCAACCTTCCTTGAACTTCTCTATCCATTCATACACACTTGTTTGCAACAAAACACTTTCTCCATACTGTGCACAACATCTTTGATAAATAATGGCACCAGCTATACCCACAGACCCAAAAAATTAATCACTGCATGCTGGCTCCTCTTTTGTGCAAATCACAAGTGGGGCATAACTGATGTAGCACGTTCACACCTGCACAACAGTGACTGGGGAGATAGTAGCTTTCAATGGAAAGCACTGATAAGACAGTGTGGCCAAGAGTGGTTTTAATGTAACTGGAGTGCGGATAATTTTTGACTTTCTCTCGTATATTGAGACTAAGCCCACAGTCACTGACCAAGAGAGGGTGTTCAATCTGTGGGTTTCCCTCTAACCTGGCACCTTGAAAGTGGCTAATGTGATTCGACGTTTCTGCCTTCCTCTGACTCCTGTCAGAAGTAAACACAAATTTGTCTCCAGGAAAATACTCCAGTTTTCACCTCCATGTTACGTATGGCTTAAAATAAACCTTATATGAGCCCCCCCCCCCATTACAACAGTTCACCATATAGGCGGGGCTGTAAATCACTATATGTGAAATCAGTAGAAAATGCAAATAGTAGCTTTAGATACCCAGGAACTTCAGATCACTAGTTTTCATTTAGAAAAAAATAATTAGTAAATGTTTAAAGAAATGAAAATTACACTAATAAATTGATCAAGCTACATGAGACTATGAATATCCAGGAATATCCAAAAAACCCAACATTTTTGAGTGGACAATGTAATTATTGAAATTTAAAACATATGGATAGGTTAAGTAACAGATTAGCAAATAACTGAGAGCAAATGAGTTAATCAGAAGTTAAATATGAAGCTATTAGACAGAATCATTATAAGAGGGAAAGGGGATGGAAAATATCAAAAGCGGTTATTAAGATATGGAAATACAATAAGATGTTCTAACATGAATCTAATTAGAGTCCCAGGAGAAAAGAATATTGAATGGAAGGTAAGTGATCAGTATTTGAGGAGATAATGGCAGAAGAGATTTTAGAACTGATGAAATACATAAATACACAGATACAAAATAGGATAACTTACACTAAGCAGGACATGTAGACCTTCTTCCACTTATGATGGGTTTATGTCCCAATACATGCATTGTAAATTGAAAATAATGTAAATAGAAAATGCACTTACTATACCTAACCTACTGAACATCATAGCTTAGCCTGGCCTAACTTAAATGTGCTCAGAACACTTACATTACTCTACAATTGAGCAAAATCATTGAACGCAAACCCTATTTTATAATAAAGTGTTGAGTATCTTATGTAATTTATTGAATACTGTACTGAAAGTGAAAACCAGAATGGTTGTCTAGGTGCAGAATGTTTGTAAACATATTGGTTGTTTCCCCTGGTGGTCATGTGGCTGACTGGGGTCTGGGGCTCCCTGCTGCTGCTCAGTATCATGAGAGAGTATCCTACCACATATCCTGCATATCATTAGCCCAGGAAAGATCCAAATTCAGAATTCAAAGTACAGTTTCTACTGACTGCCTATGGCTTTTGCACCCTCCTAAGGTTGAAAGTCATAAGTCGGGGACCATCTGCATACAAATAAATTAAGTTAGAGACATGTTGTAGTGAAAATCAAAATGCCAAGGCAGAAAGGTTCCTTAGAGCAGCTGAAGAGAAACAACAACTCAATGATGCAGAAAAGACTATTCGGTTAACAGTAGAATTTTTATCAGCAACAATGGAAATTGGAGGATGGAAGAATACTATTCATAGTTTTGAAGGAAAAAAAAAAGTCAACTTAATATTGTCTTCCTGTCAAAACTACCTTCCAAGAATAAGAGCAAAACAAACAAACAAACAAACAAAAAAGAATAAGAGCAAAGACATTTTCATATAAACAAAAGACCAGGGAACTGTAAGTAAGTCTAAACAACTATAGCATGCCTAATTTATGCAGTTAAGAAGGGATGGGCTGAGATATTGGGCATCACTATTATGTGAGTTTGCAGGGAGATTGATCAGAGGTAAGGTGTTCTAAAGTGCTTAAATTGTCCAGAGTTAGTGAGTTAGGACTTTGTTATGTATATTTTGATAACTTTAGGGATCACTAATGAAAGAGTAGGAAATAAGTACATAACTTCCAAAGCTACAGAGGAGAAAGATGGACAACAAAATAAAGAGCACCCATAAAAATCTTTTTTTAATGGCAAAAGAGGATACATGGGAAAAAGTAGACAAATAGATTTTTTAAAGGAAGATGGTTAAAAAAAATAAAAGTCCAGATATCAAAAATCTTAATGAACATGTGGGGATTAAACTTTCCACTTAAAAGATATTATCAGACATAATAAAAAATAATATTTACCTATAAGCTCTTTATAGGTTACACACTCAAAGCGCAAGGCTATAGAGAGTTTGAAAGAACAAAACAGACTAAGTTATAGGAACAAAGATAAACCAAAGGAAAATGAGGTAGCTTTATTAATCTCATACAATTTAGACTCTAAGACAAAAAGCATATGCAGGAAAAGTCATTACTAGTGATAAGAGGTTCAGTTCATCAGGGAGATATAATAATTTCAAATATATAAATATAAATAAATTTATATGCAAGCAAAAACTGATGTAAAATTATATATGCAAAGCAAAAATTGATCAAAATTTACAGGGAAAATATGACAAACCACAATCACAGTAGTACAATTTAGGAAGCCTCCTTTATTAAAGGTTGAACAGAAAAAAAATTTTCAAAATATAAAATATTTTGAGCAACAAATTAACAAACTTTATTAATTAATTAATCAATTTTGGCTACACTGTGCAGATTGCAGGGTCTCAGTTCCCTGACCAGGGACTGAACCCAGGCCATGGCAGTGAAAGCCTGGAATCCTAACTGCTGGGCAACCAGGGAACTCCCTGTTGTTTTTTTGTTGTTTTTTTGTTTTTTTTAAACTTGACTTAATTTTAAAATACATAAATTCTACACCCAGCAATTAGAGAATGCACATGCTTTTCAAGCAGATATAAAATGCTTATGAAATCTGACACATACTAAGCCAAAAAGAAATCAGATTTCAAAAAAACAATATCATATAGAACATACCCTTCTACTCAGTGTAATTAAATTAGACCTCCACAGCAGAAAGATAAGGATAGATGAAATTACATAAGGCAAATATTAACCAAAGAAAAAAATGAGGTCAATGTATTTACTCCAGAAAACATAGATGTTAAGACAAAAATATTATAATGGATAAAAAATTGCCAGTACTTATGAGTTTATAAAGTGAATTTAGCAAATTCTGGCAATATCAGATGCTCATATTCCCAAAGACCACATAATTTCACTCCTCAGAAGAAAACTTCTTGTGTGGGAGCACTAGGAGATGTGCAGAAACGTTCAAAGTAGTATTTTTTTAAAGAGCAAAACAACCAAAACAAAAATCAAAAACAAAACAAGAAAAAAACCTCAACTATCCATAAGAGATTAGTTAAATAACTTGTAGATTTTTCATACAGTGGAATATTATACAATAGTGAATTTGAATAAATGATAATTGAATACAATGTGGATGTCTTATAAGTATAATTTTGACTGAATAAAAACAAATCAAAGACAACTCTTTGTAGCTTCACACCATTTCATAGAAGTTCAAAAACTAGCAAAACAAAATAATATACATATAATCATATATTTATATATGTATACACCATATTCATTACATTCATGTATTTATATTGAACTGTACCATAAATATTATTTCCCCTCCATAAATATATCATTCTCTCTCTCACTGTGTATATATATGTGTACATAGACTCTCTGTCACTCTGTATCTCTCTATAGATAGAGTATATATACATATATCAATCATATTTTATGACTATGATTATTTTCCGGTTTTCATTTTTTGTTAAACCTAGATATGAATGTGTATATATGTGTGTGTACACGTGTGTGATTAACATTACACAATAAAATTTCAAAATAAAAATGAGGCAATAATTCTCATCAATACACATAGCCAATAAATATTTGAATAAGTACTCAACTTCCCTTATTATTAAAGAACTACTTGAAAATCAATGATATAGTCATTATCTACCTACTTGACTAGAATGTGGGAAAATGTACATTTTTTTGGTAGTGTAGGTGATGACAAGTGTCTTTTCGGAGATTTATGAATCCGTTAAAATTTTTTTAAACAGTGTTTGAATATTTTAGTTGTAAAATATATATCTCAGGCTGAAGGAAATAACACTGGATGCAGTAGCTGATTAAATTAAAGTAGCTACTGCGCGATTTCTATCTTAAAAGAGCTCTGGAAAGGAACATGAACTGTGTGTTCTGCTAGTTCTGAAGAATAGATTTTATGATAAGCAATTAATTATCAACACATCGGAAAAAGCTAAGTACACAGTGCATTAGTACAGAGTTTCTAAAAGGGTGAGTACCAAGATGGTTACATCTAGATTTGTGTATTTTATGTGTCATGTTCTTTTAAACAATACCTAATAAATCATTTGCCAGTAAAACCTTGAAATGGACATCATAGTTCAAGTTGAAAATTCTCATGGGAGACAAAAAGTTACCCAGGGTATTATAGTCCATCAAGAAAATAACCCAATTATACTACCTTTATTTCAACACTTTATTTATTAGAAATTTCAGATTTAATAGTCCTGAAGACTTTATACAAGAACAGTTATCGAGTCTTGGAATAAGATAAATTTTAGCCATGATTTACGTTTCATTTCATGTTATATATATTTTATTTCCCATTTCTTGTTTACTTTCTATTTCATGGGAAGATTTACCTTTCTGTTTTGAATGTTTGGTAGGGATATCTTCTTTTTGAAAGTGAATCATAAATTGAGATTTTTCAGATATGACATTTGTTGTGTTTTCTTCTACCATGTGAAGGTAAAATCACCCCACACCCTTCTAAAAAAACACCCAGTTACTCCAAATGACTAAATACTCGTGAGATTATTTCAATTTAAAAATACAAGATGAGTGGATTGAATGGAGTCTTATTCAGAATTTCAGCTTTCCTTAGATTATATTTCATAGACTACTCCTTCACACTTGACTAAGGCTGAATATTAAATTTTCAACTTTTAAAAGTTGAAAATTTGATTGATCTGGTTATCCACCTACACATCTGTAATTCTTTTTTTGTTTTTGTCCCTTAAATACTCTTTTCACATGCTTTTCATTCCAACATTCAACAGTGTCAGTAACCTCCAGTGCCACACCTGTAGACTCTTATGACACAAAAAATGACATTGTATTAGTTGTCACATATACTGAACTATATTTAAATTAAATCATTTCATTTACTCCTTTTTTGTGACAATTTATCTGTAGGTATTTGTTTGCATGATTACCAAAAAATACCTTTGAAGTCTTAATTGATTAGTATTTATAATTTATTCATTTACTTTGATGTCCATTTAGTCATTGAAGAGGAAAAACTGTGGTTAAAACTACTGAAAGTGAAATACAGTTATTCAGTAAAGGAGAGCTTTTTAAGTGATGGCATAAGTCTTCAGAAGTTAAAATTTAAAAGAGAAAAAGCATTACTTAGAGCTGACTCCACAAATACTATGAGCTGTTTGTTATGAAATCGAAATATAGAAATATTATCAGAATAGAACAAAAGACTAGCATCTTTTAGCTGATTTTTTTCTAGAATCTAGAAAACCTCGGTTCTTTATGAATTATGAAAATAATATTTAATCTCTACTAATGAATAAAATGCTACTGCTAGGATAAAAGGCATTGAAATATGAATGGATCTGAAATAAATGCTTTTTTATAGCACATGAAAATTCTGTCAAGTAGAATAAAGAATAAAACATCTTTTCTCAAAGAAATTTTATGTCACTTGAATTAAGTACAATTTGTTTTTTTCATTCAGCTTGATGTAGTTTTTCTCTGGAGGCAAAACACAATCAAAGTTGATTGTGTTTGTTGTCTGAAGTATAACATTGGACAAATTGAGATTTTATATAAGTATATCCCAAACATTGCATGGGACATACTTACACTAGACTATTATTTGTTTATTATCAGAAATTCACATTTAACTGGGCATCCCATGTTTTTATCTGGCAAGAATAATGGTAGGGAGACCTAGAGAATGGCATCTTTTTTTCCTCAGCTAGCAGGACGAGAATGTTTGCTATCTGGTTGGCAGCAGGATACAGAATTTAAATTAATGCAAATACATTTGCAGTGTCTTTTACATTAGTTTGGCTTCATGTAGCTACAAAGTTCTAGGAGTTTTTAAATAATGAAGAGTTTATTCAGAGGACCACTCAAAATATACCATCTGCAAAATATCTATTTCTTAATATTTCTCTGCTGCTTTATGACTCTACATATTAAGTCTGGCGTTCCCAGAGCTGTAGTGGTTCATTCCTTTGGTTATTAACTAGATATTTACTGACTGTCTGGATGTCCTGGGTGGGAGTGGAAGGGATACAGAGATGTGTGGGCTTTGATCTTGATTTTCAGGCAATTACAATATAACATAAAGTAAGACCCACATGGTTATTTGGTAAATGAGAGCTTTTTAAGTGATGAAATAAATCTTTTTATGCCATCACTTAAATCAAAGGCCATTTTAATAAAATGCAATATGGAAAAAAGTCCTCAGAGGAAGACAGAATTTCAGAGTAGCTCAGAGGATGGTAGGTTTACTCTTGGGTTGAGTCATTTGGGAAGCCTTTATGGATGAGAAGGTAGTTAAGTGGGTCTTGAGAAATGAAGAGAAAATTCCATGAACATTTTGAGGTTTTGATATTAATGTTGATAAAATGAAATGCCTTCAGTAGGTTAGAGCAGAGTCCAAACTAATCTGTTTATCACTAACTAAACTTTTATCCTTCAGTAATGTTGCTTATACTAGGCGTTAAAAAATCTTTTTTATTTTGGGGGGACATGGCATTATGTTAAAGGTCTTTTCAGTTATTATTGAGAGAGTGACACAAGTCAGAGAATATACCCAAATCTTTCAGGAACTAATTCCTGAACAAGCTAGTAACATTGCACCAGCTACCAAACAGCATACATGTAAGAGTAACTGTGGACACGAGCTAAAATCCTGCATCATGCCCTCCATATATGAATTGACTTATCTGTACTTTACATTCTTATTTTACAGAGCAGGGATGGAAATCGTTACTTTGTGTGATTGTTGTAGGATAATATATATAAATGGCCTAGCACTAAAGAATACTGAAAGAGGATCCCCAAGCAGTGAAATAAAGAAGATGAATTACTGTTTGGGGACTATGCTTGACAATGTCATGTTTATAGTTTTAGCTTATAAAGCTGTTAGGGTTGACTCTCAGAGGTGGGAGTATGTGCTTTAAGAGGCAAAACAATGTTGCTCATCATAAAGAATTCATTTGGGAATGTTCTATCAAGTACTGAGTATATATACTGAGAGTTCATTCCAATCTAATACTCATTTTGACGTATTTCTGGCCATGGCTTCGTGACTCTTGCTATTTATGGTATGGTCTGGGAACCAACAGCATCAGCATCATCTGGGATTTGGTAAGACATAGAGACTATTGGGTACCACTCCAGACTTCCAGATTCAGAATCTGAATTTTAAAAAGATTCCCAGGTGATTCATGTTAGGGTTTAAGAAGCAGCACTCTAGATGTTAGCATAGGTGATTGAAAAGTTCATGTTGCTCTCAGCTTTTGAAAGTACAGTAATGTTGTCTTTTTAATATATTTCCTATCATTTATTTGATGAATATTATACAGAGAAAGAAATCCTTCAGTACTCTAGTATATTATGCAGCAAATTGCCTTTTCTGCTTCACCTAGTGGTGTTCAATGGCCTGGAAGATGGAGCAGTTTAGCAGTTTACTGCTTAATTGTTAAGCTGTACTCGCTTTTCATTAATAGGAGTCACACCCAGAATCTTATGATTCTGAATAACAAAGAGATTAAGGGTATTACCTGTGTTTTATTAGAGTCACAGGGAGTAGAAGATGTCTTGAGTTTGTTCATTCAGTTGTTTTGAACCAGGGTATACCTACTAATGTAGTTTATGACTGGTCCCTGCATGGGTGTCCCCTGAAGACCTTGCTAAAAATTCAGATTCTCAGGTTATGCCCAGGAAACTCGGATTTCAATAGGGCAACCAAGAGGCCCTGGAATCTGTATTGCTAAGAAATTCCTTCAGTTGCAGCACTACACGCAGCCCAATTTGCAAACCATTGTTGTAGTCTCACTTCTGTCAGTTAAAAGACCTTTCCCTTCCCCTCATCTTTTCAGTTTTTATCCTGCATGTTTTCATTGTTGATATTGTCAGTAATTTCATTTATTTTTATATTAAAACATTTTTATATTAAAAAAATTAAGCAACCGAGGATGGAAAAAATAGAACATCAGTCTAGAAGGTAGAAGCCCTGTATTCTTTTCTTGATGTAGACTAAATGGACAAGACACCATTTCTTCATTATACTTATCTGTAAAATGGGCTTTATACCTCAGCGGAATATGAGATCACATATGTGCGAGTGCTTTGAAGTCTTCAAAAGAGAAGGTGTGTGTGTTGAGCTTGTTATTGCCACCTTGTTTTAATATCCTTCCTGTTAATATGTGTTTTTCTTTTCAACATAAAACCCGGTTCTCACCAAAAACTTACCTCTGCAGTTTCTGTCTCCTTTCTGCTCTACACCCATCCTCGCCGTCCTCTGCATTCGGACAGTCCTCCAGCACTTGTATCATGGGAGATTTTGTCTTGATCAGTCAGAATAAGACCTTCTCGGTGGGCAGATCAGAACAGCTCTTGCTGAGACCCATAAGGAGTCAGGGAGTTGTCCGTTGGGACAGGAACTTGAAAGCAGAAAACCTAGAAGCCCCAGACACCTTGTGTCAGAGTGATACGCTGTGATGAATTCATTGCCTAGACAGGACACACCCAGAAGTCTCTGTATATTTAGGAGGACATAGTCAAATACTGGGTAAAGGTTGGATGTGTTCATCTTTATTTGGTGAAGGAATAGGTTGGCTCAAGGACATTTCTAGATTGCAGAGTAAGTAGATATTGAAGGCACATAATCTTAATTACTGAGATATATTACTAGATGTATTATGGTTCTAAACCACCTTACTGAATGTACTTACAAAGCATCCCTACCTCTGAAGACTTTAATAATATTACACAGGTAATGCCCTTTCTGTCTTTGTTATTCAGAATTTTAAGAGTATGGGTCTGGCTACTATTATTGAAAAAAGAGTAAGGCTTGACAACTGCTAACCTGCTCCATCTTTCAGGACACAGAACACTACGAGGTGAAGCAGAAAAGGCATAAAATATATTCTACTTGGTAATGTCTTAAAACAAAGGGTCTTCTAGGAAATAAACGTGGTTTTAAGAAAGATATGTGTTATGCTTAAGGTACATGGGGGAATGGAAAAGAATGATACCAAAATGCCAGTTGGTAAGTTTCAGCTCCTTTGAATAGAGTACAGAATGCAGATTCACACAGAAGGGGGGCTTTATTTAATTTTAGTATTTATGTTGGTTAACTCATACTAGATGCACTATTTTCATTTTGCAGGTAAGGAAATTGAGGCTGGTTCAGTAAATTATCCAAAGTCACATATATAGTAAAACACAGAGCCACACTTGAAACTTAGGCATTCTGGTTCTAGAGTCTAACTTTTAAGTGAACTAAATTGCTCCTCCAGTAAGAACTGTGAATCTGCTGTTTTAAAATAATTTTGTCGTGTGGTACTCTAGAGTCTTGTACTTCTTTTCTTATATGTTGAAACTTTCTTCTTGTTGCCCTAGAATTACTTGTCTTTATTTCTTGAAATAATGTCACTGTAATTCTTGGGACTGTTTGTCCTTCGGAATTTTTTTGTACTTTGGTAGAAGTAGCAGTGGCCATTTATAATCTTAATTTATAGGCAGGGATCCCTTCACAGTTTTCAAGCAGAGATACCACCATGTCAGGGAGACCGTAAACTCACTGCCACAGGGGGTAGTGAATTCATTAGAAGTGACTTGGGGTGAAGGTGAATCAGAGCTTGTGAATGTGCTTCTTGAAGGTTGTTTGTTTATGTTTAATTTTCATGACTGAATATAGATTATGTGGTATATCTTCAGTAGGGTATTTCCTGGGTATGATTTGACCTTTAACTGTTCTGATAAATGCATTTTTATCTGTCTGATCGAGCTTCATAAAGCTAACAATTTGGGGGTACAATTTTGAATTTAGGAGTTTGTTTTCCATTGGATCATACTCAAGTAGTTATGGTAGGAAGGTAGGAAGGTTCACTGAATGAGGTTCCCAGAGGCTCTAGGTGCTAGATTTTGAGTCTTGTCTGTTGTCCTCTGTGACCTTAATTCTGTTTTGCGTTTTCTAGCCTCAACTTTGGTGGCAAGTTTCCTACTTGTCATGCTGTATATTCTCTCCTTAAGAGTTAGGCTTCTGTCACTTGAGAAAAATGCATTTTAATATTGTATTTTTATGGTCAATTCATCATCAAATTATTTATCATTTATTGTGTTTCCTCTTGTTTTATCTTTACTACTTCATGAAGAAAAAGAGGAGAAAGGATTGAAAATAACCTCCTGTAAAAATTGAAAGTTAAATATCCATATTTATTCAACCAAATGTAAGCTGTTAATGATAAGAAGATAATCACATACCAAATTAAGTACTCTCAACAAATATTGGCTGAGATTTTGTTACACGTCTTAATACTTTTGAATTTTGCTTCCATAAAATAGGAATGTTCTTTTGGATTTTCAGCCATCAGACAGGTTTCAGAATGAAGTTGTCCAATACAGAAACCATTATAGTCCCAGAATGATTAAAGCGCACATATAACTGTGCTACTCCTCTCTGGTTGTAACCTTGCAGTTGCTTCCCTTTCCCTTTGGAAATATCTGCCTCCTCGCCATGGTCCACAAAGGTCTAGATAATCCTCCAGCTTGTTGATTATTATGCTTCCTCTTATTTATTCCTCTCAAGCATCAGTGGCCTCTTTCAGTATCTCAGACTCACTGGAATGTACTGCCCTTTCCGCTTCCTCCTTCTCCAACAAGGATAGCTCCTTTTCATCCTTTGCTTTGATATATCGCCCTCTTAAAGGCCTTCCAGAGGACCTTAAGCAGCCCTTCCACCCCCTTCCCATCCCATCCATTTCATTCTTAGCACATATGACACTTTGTCCTTACATATTTATTTATAGTCTAACGTGCAGCTTGTCATTCCTGACTAGACGCTAAACACCAGGTGGACAAGGACTACGTGCCTTGTATCCAATGTGTACCCAGTGCCTGGTGAAGTAATATTGTGGTGATTATCTACAGATTACATATGGGCATACCTATTTTGCAGTAGCTTTAAGTAATTGCTCTCAAAACTTATTTTGTTACTTTAAGTTGTAACTCCTAACACATTATATCAGTGGAGTAGCGTTGCACGTGGTTATTGAATTAGAGAGCCATACAAGGTTTTTACAGTTAAAGAATGTATGCCTTGTTTGTGTACCTTTCTGGTATGCTTTTTAGGGTACAGTGCCTCTGTTTTTCTTTGTTAATCAAACATTTGTCTTCATTTAACAGTTACTGTTCTGTCTTTAACAGCAGGAGATGCTATGAAATCCAACAATAAGGTCTTCTTGTTTTATGCCTGATAAAAAGAAAACACATTCACATACATTCTTTTAATGAATATGTCTGTACAGCACCTCTCATGCTGCTTGGCACCCAGTAGACACTCAATTTGTTGAATGTTTCTAAGTCCTTACAAGATTTTGTCTTAAAAACACATCTTGAGCTTCTGATATATCTTATTTACTAGATTATGTAGCTCAACTATATTTCATTGATTAAACAAATTTAAATTTTTTGATAGAAAATAACATTGTAATCAGGTAGAATTTTAATATATGTAAAAGCTCTATAGAGCATTCAGCACTAGAAATGTATGTATATTTATAGTGAAAAAATCTCAGTTTAGTTTAAATAAGCAGAAAGAGAAAAGTCCATTGATGAAATCAGGCGTAAAAATTTATGAATGTCTATTAAATAATATGGAATTGATGATTACCCAGTCACGGTAAAATGAACAGAGCAAGTCCTTCCATAATAAAGCAAATCAACCAGTTTTAAATGTGACTTGGCTGGAGTGTGTGCACATAAGTGTGTCTGTGTGTGCATATACCTGCTATTGCTAATATAGCAAACGGGAATATTGCATTCCTTTCCAGTTAATTACATGCCAGTTTCTGGGTGTTGAGAATATTGTGTTTCGTTCTCCCTATTACATTACAGGAGATAAAATTCAGGTGCTTGAAGACTATTTTCTTAAGCCCTTTCGAATGCTAGATTTCGAGTGACGGTTTTCTTTTTCTGCAGGAGAGCACACAGCTGCTACAAATGCCGTCAATGCAGTTTTACAGCTGCCGAGACTCAGTCACTACTGGAGCACTTCAACACTGTTCACTGCCAGGAACAGGACAGCACTACAGCCAACGGTGAAGAGGACGGGCATGCCGTATCCACCATCAAGGAGGAGCCCAAGATTGACCTCAAGGTCTACAGTCTGCTCAATCCAGACTCTAAAATGGGAGAGCCCGTTGCTGAGAGTGTGGTGAAGAGGGAGAAGCTAGAAGATAAGGACGGGCTGAAAGAGAAAGCTTGGGCTGAGAGTTCAAGTGATGACCTTCGCAACGTGACTTGGAGAGGGGCGGACATCCTACGGGGCAGTCCATCCTATACCCAAGCAAGCCTGGGGCTTCTGACCCCTGTGTCCGGCCCCCAAGAGCAGACAAAGACTCTAAGGGATAGCCCCAATGTAGAGGCTGCCCACCTGGCGCGCCCTATTTATGGCTTGGCTGTGGAGACCAAGGGCTTCCTGCAGGGGGTGCCCGCGAGCGGAGAGAAGGCCGGCGCCCTCACCCAGCAGTATCCTGCATCCGGAGAAAACAAGTCCAAGGATGAATCCCAGTCACTGTTACGGGTAGGAAGGTTTAATTTTTTTAAATAATCCTTATATCTTGAAGGGAAAACGGGGGGAACACACCTCCTCTAGAGTCAGTATCATGACTTACCAAGTGTAACTAAATGATGTGTATCAGTCTGGGGATTTACACTTAATAAGACCGAAGTGGTAGAAAGCAGCTCACGTGCGTTTGTGTGTACTCTACACATACTTAATCGAGTGGGTAGAAGTCACTTGTTTGTCACTGCTCTCAGCTCCAATCGAATGTTTGTTAATCATTCCTGGTGATTATGCAAAATGATGAGGCCGCTTTTGGAGAAGGAGACTCAGAATCCCAGAAGGATGCACATCTGTTACATGAAACTAACGAAATGACTTTTAAATTTTAAGGTGGTGTGACACAGTCTATGGTTAATAAGGAAATTAGCAGAGATTTAAATCGCTAAGAATGCAGAGCCCTCGGTGAGATGTTAATACAGAAATGTAGTGTTTTTAAAACTCACAGGGTAATTATGTACAAATGACAATGCTTGTTTTATTGCCAAGAGGCGGGAATAAATGAGATAGACTTAAGTGCGAATGGTGTGAAGAGCATCCTAAGAAGGGAACCATGAGTTTTATATTATCGGACTCTTGTAGGGAGAAAGACGCAGTCCTGTGTGGAAAAAACAAAACAAAAGCTCTGTAAGATAAGATCCTTGCTTACTCTCTTCATGCTGTGTCGACTGTGCATTGTCAAGACATATCTTAGATTTTGAAAATTCAGGTGCTCCCAGTTGAGTGATGCTTGCTTTTTGCCTAAGGCACCACCACTTCAACATCTCACCTTGACTCTGAGAAAGTTTTGAGCTTTCCAGATGATTTCAAAGCTTTGTTGCTGCATGGAAGGTAGATTCAGAAACCAGCTAACCTTTACAAAAGAGATGGTTAGGAAATACAATTCAGGCAGCCCAGTGCTTTGACCTGGAGGTTAGAGACCACTGAGTTCTCTCTGGATGTATTCTGGGGAGAAAAATTACACTTTCCAGTGTCAGCTAGGCTACGCTGCTTTCATTTGGTGCAGATTCTCTGAAGCCTATCTGTGCTTCTCTGGTTTTCTCTAGTGGAGTTGAGAAACGCCCCTTAGAGGAGCGCAGTTAATTATAAAAGCTGTTACCTTTCCCATCTGCAGTCATGCCCTGGAGCTAAGAGAAGGGCTTGAGTGCAGAACAGGAGATGCCTCCCTGTACACTGAGAAACAAAGAATCCTTCCTGCCGGAAAGGAGCAAGTTTATCATAATTAACTTTGAAAGAAGAGAAATAGTTCCTGTGGTTTTCAAGCGGGTGTTCAAGTTAGGGAGCTTCTTTTATATGTTATGCATTTTTATCATTGCAAATGCTTATCATTTTCTTAGCATTGCGGGACTCTTCTGGTCTCAAGTAGCGCTTATGGTTTTTGGTTGTAAGGCAGGAGTGACGTGTCCTCTGATTTTTAAATTTCATGTTACATCTTGAGAGCGTGGTGGAATTGATTGCCTTACATCCGTATCACTAGAGCTCCCCACTGTTGTTTTTTTTCCACTTAAAATTGTTTTCATCCGTGACATCTTCATTTGATACCAAATTGTGTGGCTCTTTTTAGACTGTTTCTGGAACGTTACCTTTCTGCCACCATTTGAATACACTCAGAATTTGGAATAAGCAGTAATTTGTGAAGTAGTGTAGTCTAAAACCTGAGCAGGGTAGTTCTAGTCTTTAAGCAGCCTGAGGATGATAATACTTTTCTTAAAAAAATATTGTTTTTCTCAATTCCTCCACTTCCTTAATTCCCGGACTTCAACTTTTTGTTGCATCATTTCAACTGTCTTTTCAGTTCCTCCACATTAGCTGCTGAACTAGGAAATCTTCAGCAAGATGCTGCTTAACTATGTTCTACAATGACTATCAGATTTCTAACTGTAGGATTTGTGATACTTAAAGGCCATAACCTACTAAATTTTGAGAGCTGATAAAAAAGTGTATATATATATACATACATGAAGTATTTTAAAGTGTCTTGGATCATTCTTCTGTGATTTTAGTAAAATTTGAATCATTAACATTTACATTTTCATTGCATTTGAATAGTGCTTTTTTGCAAATCACCTGTTTTATTGGACATTTGAGATAGGAGGTGTAGCTGATTTGATTTTTTGTGAAATATTTAGTATATTAATTGAATTTAGAAGTTTTAAGGTGCACATATCTTGCTGATAAGTTTTTTAAGGTACTTGAGAGAATTAAGAGCCCATTCTCATTGTGATTTTGACATGAATTCTACTTTGGTGGTAGAAATTGGTATTACTAATTTATCATGGCAAATACATACTTCTTAGTTTCTTCTGCTGCCATCAGTCAGGGGAAACCCAAAGGAATATTGCCATCATATTTACTAAGGCAAAACCAAAGTACTTTAATTTTGTAATTGTAGAGGTCTACTTGATAACAAAAGTGTCCCATAAAAATTTATAAATACACAATCGAAACATGCAAATATGGTTTACATGTTTTAACTGTAACAGCAGTGGTCTGTGTAAATATATATCACGGAATGTAATATTCATGTTAGAGTTTAAATAGTAGAATGGAACTTGAAATTAATTTGCTGTTTGGCATATTTGTTTCAAAATAGTAAGCAATTTAAGAAATGGAAACTGGTTTGAAAAGCAATTTTTTAATTAGAGCGTCCAATATAGCATTAATAGAGCAAACATCCTTAAAAATACGTTTATACATGCAGTTTCTAATACTAAAAGTAAAAACTTGACTGTCATCTTTGACTACTGTGCAGAGTGATATCGAGAATTAAGTGTGGAAAATGTGTCCAACAGAAAATGTTAATTTAAAATAGTTTAACACTACACTGCTAACTAATGGAAACATTTTTAAAGAGTATGCTGAATGGAGTTAGGGTCATGACACAAAGCACATTATTATAATATTGCTTTCAGAATATTAGTCTCTCTGATACATGTTTCTCACTGGTTTTAGTTATTAAATTTTGCTGCACTTAAAGTGAGGAAGGAAATATAAGAATCACAGAGAAGAGCTCAAGTTTCAAAATATTCATTAGTTTTCTTCACTTCTTTTTTCTTTTCCTTTTTTTTTTTTTCCATAGGTCAGTGTTTGGCTTTTAGTTTTGTATCCAGTGGCAGCTCATTTATGTATATTTTCATTTGGTGAATGTCTTCAGATTTCCCTTGTTACTAGTATGGAATTGATCTTGTTATAAAAAAATGCTAAATTGTGTATGTGACCTGTGTTGATGGTTGGGCTTTGAGTATGGCAGGGGACACATTAACATAAGCTTCATCTTGTAAATGGATTTATGAAAATTAGGGGTTTTGTGTGCATTAACAGTATTTCTATAAAATCATTTTTTCTTCTTTTTATGAATAGAAGGAAATAGAAGCCCCTTTAGACACTTTGCTAGAAATAGTCCAAATTTATATGTAAACTTTAATTGTTCCTCTTTTATAACTTCTAGAGTAGATCTTATGAAACATGAATAAGCTCCTGAAAATGTTTTGAAAATGCAGCATTTAAATTTGGCTCCGTGAAGAGGTTAACATCTTTAATACTTCCTTGCTAAAAGCAAAAGTTAATTGGTTTTGTATATTCAGACAGATGTTCCTTTCTTATCTTAAACTAAACAGTTTAGGATAGTCAGAACTCAGTATAGTCAGGTGCTCTTTTCTGATCAGCTTCTTGTATAATTTTTATTTTAACAAAAGTATTTATTTGGTAGCGTTTTGTGCAGATGTAACTGTATTTGTTTTATTATTTCCTGGTTGAGAAATTCTAGGTTTCATTCTTGTAATTAATGTTTTAATTGGATTTTATAACACAGAAAGCTTTAACTGATAACCACATTAAAAGGAACCCAACACCTGTTATTGAATTTCACAAAGATTTTGCCAATATCAAATGCATTTTTTTGTTTTTTAATGAAACGCAGAAGTATAATTGTTTAGTTGGCAAATCTATACTTTATGTGGTAAACTTCTCCATGTCATGGCAGAACAGAATGTCACAGTCAGATAACTCATAAGCTCTAATTCTTCCATCAGTTCAAATGCCCTACTTATCAGTCCACTTTCCACATGCACCTAGAGGAAAAATAAATCTCTCTGCGATTGATTTCAGTTTGCAGTGTAAGTTTATTTAGGGGTTTGTCCGTTTTAACATGTACATTTTGCACCGCTTGGTTTTGGCAGAGATGTTTGGCCATGGTCTGTGGAGTTGAGTTTCAAGTTCTGGGAGTTGAGATCCAAGTTGAGCCATTGGCTCAAAGAAAGGGCCTTCCAGAATCCCGTTCATCTGTCTCCTAGAGAGGATCACGATGCCAGCCATCCTCCCAGGAGTGTTGCACAGCTTAGTTAATTAATGTTTGTCAGGCCATTTGAGATTGTCAGATGCAGGGTTCTAGATAAGTGCAAAGTAGTATGATTATTTGTTCATTTTGTAAATGTGATACTAGGACAGTACAAAGCAGATGTTATTTCCTTCTTTCTTCAGCGGCGTTAAATTTATAGTTTAAAGATTGTTGATACCGGACAGTCTATTGAGATGCAAAAATGTTCTTTTGGGGACAGTCCATTGGCAGCCAAACAGACGTTTAAACAAGCGACATTGTTGAATGCCTTTACAACCATTGACAGGAGATCTCAGGAACTCTTTTTAACTAAGGATGATCTCAAGTGAAAAGTCTGGTATTTATTGTTTTTGCTTCATGTTTAATGAAAATAAAAGCAGCTATCATCTAGGTACTATTGTCTTAACATAGTGTTTATGTACCCAACGATTTTCCTGACCCCATTTGAATTTTTTACATTTGCATATATCAAATACCAAAGAGAAAGATCTATACCAGGAAAAATGGGAAGTATACACCTCCCTAATCATTAGCTATGAAATAGTAGTTTCTAGGCCATGTTGGTAAAGTTTCTCTTTAGGTAGCTGTTGATATTTATTGTGCCTAAGAATAAAATATTAAAAACTATTTACTCTATTCATAGAGTAACAATCCTTGTACATCTCTATGCTTCTGTCCTATAGAGATGCATTTCTCTTGTTACCTGTTAGAAAAGGGTATGATTTAAATTCAAATATATAATAGGTTTATTTTAAAAATAACAATCATCCATCCACTTAGTTATATTTAGTAGTGAACATGACCATTTTAATTGATTTTATTAAATAAAATCTAGGTAGCTTTTTCCCCCTTTATCGGTTATTCATCTTTTACATTGGTATACCATATTTGACAATAGATCACTACTAAAATCAAGTTGATAGATATATGTTTGACCAATGGGATTTTCTGTTATTCTAATTTCTTTCTTTTAAGTCAGCTCCCCTGATTCAAGTGTTTTTTTTTAAAAGCACATTCTTTGTTCTTTTTTTGTAACCTAGGCTTTTTGTGAAGTCTGGCATAGTTCTGCTGGCCCAGGTTTCTAAGGGAGGGGAAGCAGATGTATCTTTTAGTGAATTGGGCTGTAAGTTTGTAGTTGCTGTGAAATGGTATCCTTCAGCACGGGTATCTGTTAATTATTTCCTGTATAACTATCTTTTGCTTGGCTTCCTTTTTTTCACAGACAGCATGAGTCAGAAGATAACAGGGCCCAAAAAGAACCCTATTGTTGAGTGTTCTTAGATGTTGGAAGTGAAGAGTATATAGAAGGTGGCCCAAGTTTCAGGAGCACAGATGCAGAATGATTCAAGTGTGTCAGCCGTGAGCGACACAGCTCTGATGTGAATTTAGTACTTTTCTGGCAAAGTCCAGTCTGATGGGTGGATTTAATAGAAGTGTTAATTACCTAAAATCCAGGAAAATATTTTTATCTTGGATTTCTGTGTGTTTTGTTATTTGCTCCCACCAAAAAAGTAAATATTGTTTCCATTGTCATATTCATTTATACTCCCTTCCCTTTGACTCTGTTAGTGTACTTTCATTAAGTGTTTATAGACAAGGACGGGGATTAATAGGATGGTCCACCAGTAAACTCAAGGAGGCTTGGCAAGCAGGATACTGCCGCGTGTAGCTGTGCTTCTAGTTTAAGGAGATGCAGATAGTTTCAGTGAGGTTCCAAGAACCTATTTCCTTCATTTTGGCGGAGTAACAGTCTCATTTATAAATGCTTATAATTAACTATAATTTATAAGTAAAATAGAATTGGGATTATGACATTTTGGAAAAAATCCACAATACTTTATCTTAGGGCATATTTTTTGTTGTTATCAGTGATTAGGAGGAAGGCAAAGAATCTTACTTTCGTTTTGTTTTTGTAAGTACAGGGCATTTGTGATGTGATAAATTGAGTGGTATCATCTCTCATGTTAGGATGATCAGATAGCTCACACATAATTTTATATGTTAACTTGCCTTTTTAAAAAGAGCTTTTCAATTTCTAAGACTTAATTTGGGCATATTAATTATGAAGGCGATGAACCATTTCATGCCCTGGAAATTTACCTATCTGTAGCATCATGATTAACCAGAAAAAACTAAGGGTATACAGGTATATTTCTAAAAGACAAAATACACTGTATAATATTTAAATGAGAAAATACATGGCTGATAACAAATGGTGTCCCTGTCCAAGTCACTGTCATCTAAATGGGTCATTTTTAAT
Organism: Hippopotamus amphibius kiboko; assembly: GCF_030028045.1. Taxonomy (NCBI): domain Eukaryota; kingdom Metazoa; phylum Chordata; class Mammalia; order Artiodactyla; family Hippopotamidae; genus Hippopotamus; species Hippopotamus amphibius. The sequence goes on along the minus strand of NC_080190.1, from coordinate 151,574,273 downwards.
ATACAAAATAAATTCACTCATAAAGAATGTTTGGAGAATAATATCCTAGAAATATTTAATTAAGGATAACTATTAAACTAAATTGATTTATTTAATGATGAATGCAGATAATTAAGGAAAAAGCAAATGATAATCTTTAAGAGCTATTTCTTATGTATGTGAAATACGACAAATGTCCAATAGCCAGATAATGGTGTGATACACTTCCCTCATATTACATATGCAGCACAGTTTATTTTCTAGAGAAATTTATTTCTGAGTACAACCCATGTTCTTAAGCAGAGTTGAGTCATATGTCTTAAGGGAAAGCTGTCAACTCAGATAGGCTTACCTTCTTTAGGGGAGAAATCTCTCTTTTTTACCTTGTTTTCCTATTGCCTCCATGGATGATGTTTTTACTATGCTCCACAGTTTCCCAACACAGTTTTTGTCTTCCTTGGATGTGTGTTGGATCTGGTGGGTAATAGTGTGGGCTTTGAGGGAGCATAAGAGAGAAGAACTTGACTTTTCTCTTTAAAATATGGATTTTAATGATCTTTATTTTTATTTATTTTTGAAATATTCACATTGATTCCATTAGAAAGTGTTTTTCTTTCATAGGATTTTCAGAATGTCAGATTAGAATAGTCTTTATTATTTCTTAATAACGTGTTAAAAAGGGTCAAGAATATTTTCTCAGTTAACATTGAGTTTGTGGCTACTCTAGGCTAAAAATACAGAATCTCAGGCCATTCTTAACCCATCAATGACATTTATGAAAACGTGCCCTGATGTTATTTATATACACAAGTTAGGTCAGACTTGTATATGGGAATCTAAAAATCTACAAATATTACATTTGAGAGAGCTATTTGCTTTACTTAAAATTAATCATTTGCTTTAATAAAAAAAACCAAAACCTCAGTATGGGACTTTTAAAATTTCTTCCCTGATACCTGGAAAAAGGAAGATGTTTTTATTTACTTATAACTTTTTAGAAGCCTGTCTGTTTTGCAAAGCATGCTACATTTGAAGCAATGTTGGCCATATTTTAGAAGATACACTTGTTTGGTTAATCTAATTCTTCTTAATGTCAGGAATTTACAACCTAAAATTTTCTTGGTAATTCAAGAAAATCCGTTATTTCACCTGAATTATATATCTGATTCAAAGAAATTTGGAGGTTTTTAAAATGTGGATTGTTGAGATGATCAGTCTGTGGTCTACAGATTAACTATCCAGTTAATATGCCTCTCAAAACTTTATGCTATAACATATATCTCAGTAGGATTTTAAAAAAATCAAAATTTAGAGCTTGTGTCAAATTCACATATGATTTAAATATTTTTCAAGGTTCCAAAATATACCTGAATTATTCTTTAGTAGTGTGCCCAGAACTTTGAGGTTACAGTTGGGTTTGGAGGTGGGTATGTTCCACCTTTCAAGCCTGAATCACCAGAGGTTGTGATTCAGGCTTGACAGGATTTTATTTTCCAGTAAAATTATATTTTATGTTTTCCTTTTACTCTTCCCTTGTGATGTAGTGGAATGAGTAGTGGATGGGAGGAAAAGAGACTTTGTGTTGTAGACTTACTTACTTTGTGACTAACTAGCCGTGTGACCCTGGGTGAGTCACTCAATCCTGATGTCCTGTTTCCTTCTTTGGAAAATTATAGAGATAGAAGCATGTAATTGCTCACATCTCTTTAAAATTGCAAACTCTGGGGCCAAGAAAACTTTCTATAAAAACCTTAAACATTTAGACCTGTGAATTGATACCTGAGGCAACTTTAAGACAAATATCTTATATTTTAGACTAAGTGATGGTAGTGTCCAAAGAGATATCATATATTTGATGTACAAGTTCCTAAGTCAGATTTCCCCTAATGGTTGAGAACCCGTAAATTATAAACTGTCGTGGTCTGAGCGCGGGCTGGAAAAGACTTTCCAGACACAAGGCAGAATGCAGGGAAGATAGAGTTTGTTAGTGAGAAGGTCGCTGTGTAGAACAGTGGGCCGACTTCCTGGTAGCCAGGGAAAGCCGACCCTGCGCATGGGTTGCTTGCCTGTTTTTATAGCCAGGGAACCTGCAGTTAGTTATCTGCTGACTGGGCAGAGAATGTATACTTTTAGTGTGCTGAGCGGGAGAAAAATGGGGCAAATGTCTTTCCTTATATGGGGTGGGCAAGGGACATGACATGCTGCTTGGGAAAGTTTGGGACATTGCAATTGCTGCATTGCACAGAGTGATAGGAGTCCTGTAGCTCTTTGTTCCGGCAGTATTGGCCTTTTGAGTCTATCTTGTTCTTTGTCCTTGGAGCACACCACATTACCCCCTCTCTTTATTTAAGGGGCCAATACTTTGGCCCTAGTGGGTACCCCGCTCATGTCTGTCTATCTGCCTAGCTCCCTCTCAGGTGTCCAGGAACCCTTTTCATAAGGGAAAGAGGCAACAACCTCTCTGGCTGCTTCCTGCTGAGTAGGGGCATCATAGGGTCCTGGGTTCCCATTACCTGCTCTCTGTCAGGGTACACCTAGGGAGAGGTGGGGGCTCCATGGAAGATGATGGCAGCTCTAAGTTTTGTCTGGCTGATATTCTCATTGCATTACCATTTGGAGGTTTGTTTGTTGTACCCTAGAAGAGACAAACTTAACAAGGAGGTTAAAAATACATGGCCCAAAGATCAGTAGAAGTATGAAGGCTGCTACAGGACCTAGGAAAGGGGCTAGCTGGGCCCAGATATTAGTCTCGAAGTCCCACCAGTTGAATCCCCCTGAGGCTCCTTTCGTATAAAACCCGCTACCTCTTTTAATAATATCCCAAAGGTTAGTTTGAATTTTGCCCAATTGGTTGACAAAAAAGCAGCATTCCTCCTTTAACACAGCACAGGTCCCACCTTGGTTAGCTGTTAGTACGTCTAAAGCTTTCCTATTCTGTAAAACCACTCCTGCTAAATAATTTATTTGTTCTTGTAGAGTGTTAATTTGAGCTGCTAGGTTAGTAATCTGTTGCGTGAATTCGAGAGAGAGCTGTTGGGCAGTAAAAATAGCTGAACCTGTTGCCATCCCAATGATCATCTCTAGGACTGATATTACAGTGAGGGCTTCTCATTTCCGTCTATATGATTGAGAGTACGAGGGAAGCGGGATACTGTCATTTAAAAGGGTAAGGTTAGGAATAGTGTATGTAAGAGTACAAGCCCCCATCCAGTTGGCCGGAAGACATAAATATGCATTAGATCCACAGGGGAAATAGGTGTGGTTTGTAGGGTCCAAGCAGGTGTCTAAAGTGATGTTGAAGTAGGGTTTCCCCAGATGAGTACGGGAATGTTCTGTGCCCTCATAGGAGGTAGCTAAAATCATCCCAGCTAAGGGAGAGAGGCACGCAATCTTTGAGGGATGGTGGGAGAAGTTGTAAGCCCAATTGAAAGAAGGAAGGATAGGGTTCCACCCTATGTCATAGTTCCCAGGTGTCTTGAGTTTTTTGCAGTCTTCTTGCTTAATATTAAAGGGTTGGAACCAAAAATTATGGCTCTGGTATGGACAACTTGGGGATGGTTTGGGGCAGATGGAAGTCCCAAAATAGCTAGTCTGTGTCCGATTGGTGGTGACATTAGGAGGTTTTGGAAAGTAAATGTTGCAGAAAGGAGAATCAAAATAGTAAGTATGGGGATGGTTTGTTATGTCATCAGTTACAAGGGAAACCCATGTTCAGTGTGTGTCTATTGCTAACTTAGTCAGATATTTCTTGAGGGTTTGATTGGCTGTTTCCATCTTGCCTGACACCTGAGGACACCATGCTGAATGAAGATAACTGATTTGGCGGGCCTTGCTGACCCCTTGGGTTATACCTGAAATAAAGGCGGGGCCATTGTCTGATTGTAAAGAGTGTGGTAGCCCGAACCGGAGTATAATATGTTCCACGAGATGCTCTCTTGGTTTTAGTAGGGAAGGCCTCTACCCATCCTGTGAAGGTGTCCACCATGACTGGGAGCTATTTGAAGACTTTACAAGGGGGCATATGGGTGAAATCTATCTGCCAGTCTTTTCCTGGCTGGTTCTCCCACCTTTGGATCAGATGGGATAGCAGGGGAGGTTTTATAGCCTCCTCTGGGTTGGCCTGACATATACATTGGAGGATGAAGAAGATTCCTTTTCCTGTGAATATTGTCCCTATGAGTCTGTAAAGGGATTTGGGTCCTAAATGGGTAGCCTGATGAAGGTGGTTCAGAATCTTCCATTGGGAGGCTTCTGGTAGAAGAATTTTGCTGTCTGGGCTTTATAGCCACCCTTCAGGGGTTAGAGTGAACTCACAGTTCTGTCCCTCTTTAAGTTCTTATGGTGAGTACCATGGGGTCGAAGACTGTAAACTTGGGATCAAGGGGGCCTGTAGGACATTTTGGGCAGCCCTTTTGGCCTCTCTATCTGCCATATTATTTCCTTTAGTTATATATGATGGGTCTTTTTGGTGTGCCCTGCAGTGGTGATAGCTGTTTCCTTAGGGGATTTTATGGCCTCTGATAGGTCCAGGATTTCTGTTCCATGCTTGATTCAGGTGTTATGTGTGGTTAGAGTAGGCTTCGTGGTGGTTGTTAAGGCCACATTTACTGGAGTAAATGATAAAATAGCTTTGAGTTTTGTTAAAAGGTCTCGGCCTAACAGAGATGTAGGGCAGGTCAGGAGGACTAGAAAGGAGTGTGTGAATAATGTATTTTCAAGAGAACAAGGTAAGGGAGGTATGAGACGGCCATAAGAGGGTTGTCCGTCTATCCCTGTTAGGAGGATCGAGGAATGGCGGGTGGGACCAGAGTAGGAAGTCAGGGCTGAATAAGCAGCCCCAGTGTCAATCAGAAAGGATATAGTAGCCCCTGCCACATCCAGGGTTACCCGGGGCCCCTCCGTTCTTATGGGGAACATAGGGGCCTGTAGATAGAGCCCTGGGCACCTTTGGTCATCCACATCTAGGAGTCCCAGCTCTAAAGCACAATCTGGTTCCTGCTCCTGATAGTCAGTACCACCGCCAGGGGCAATTGGCCTTGATTTTGGCCCAGGGGGCCAGGTCCCGAAGTACCCCAGGTGCTGGATGATTTGGGTGTTGGCCTATCCCCTTGAGGGCAGGAGGGACAGCTCCTTTTCCAGTGGCCCTTTTGGCGACCGTAAGGGCATAGGGTATCGGGTGGCAGGGTGCCGCCGTTCCTGACAGTGCGCCCCTGCTGACCGCACTGGTAGCAGGTCAGCGACAGTCTCTGAGAAGAGGGAGGGATTCCCATGGTTCCCTGTCATGGGAGGGACTGAGGAATGGCAAGGGCCATATACTGAGCATGTCTTTTTAGTTTTTCTTCCTCTCTTAGTTCTCACCTATTCCTGGAAACCGCCTCCCTGTTGTTAAAGACCTTGAAGGCCGTGTCAAGTAGGACAGAGAACGGGGTTTGTGAGCCCTGTACTAATTTTTGTAATTTTTGTCTCATGTCAGGGGATGCCTGGCTTCTAAAGTGAACTGCAAGTATAGTCTGACCTTCAGGGGTCTCAGGGTCAAGGCTGGTGTATTTCCTCATAGCCTCTGCTCATTGGGCCTGAAAAAGGGCCGGATTCTCAGAGGGTTCTTGTGGAACTTCTCTGAGTTTATTATAATTGACAGGTTTGATGATTGCCTTTCTCATACCGTCTAGTAGACAGGTAAGCATGTAATTTCTCCTAGGGAGCCCTCCTGTTGGCCCGTTTTCATTTGCTTGATATTTCCACCCTGGGTCTGCCTGTGGGACTGCTTCTGCCCCTGTTCAGTTTTCGTTATGATTTCCTGCGTGTGCCTCGTCTGCAGGCCTGAGCCAAGGCCTAGATCCTAGTCTTTTCTTCATGTGTACAGCAGGTAGTTAGGACTATATGAATGTCTTGCCAGCTTAGGTCAAAAACTATGGTAAGGCTTGAAATTCCCTGATAAAAGTGGAAGGGTCCTGGCTAAAAGAGCCTAGTTTATTACCCTGGATATGAGAGAGATCAGACATGGGGAAAGGGACATGAACTCTCATAGTACCTAGGTCTCCATTAGCAACCTTTTGTAAGGGAAGCATATTGGAGCCTGCTGTGGAGCGCTGGGCTGTCCGTGTCCAAGTGTTGGGAGGGGAGCGGTGATTTGCGTCTGGGTATGGGGGTGGGGGTCGGGGAGCAGAAGGTTGAGGAGGTGAGTGCGACCGGGGACAGGAAGGGTCATCTAAAATATCTGATAGAGGGGGAGAGGGGCAGGGTAGTGGAGCTGATGGGAAGGAGGAGGGGGAGGACGAGGCGATAGAGCGGCGGTGGAGAGACACGTGCGACAGGAGCCCCTCAGGCTGGGATTCTGACCAAAGGCCATGAAGGCCTGGATGTATGGAACCTCAGAATCCTTTCCTAGTTTCCGACAATGGAGATTAAGTTGGAGGGTTGTGTTATAATTTAGTGTCCTGTTAAGAGCCCATTGTTCTTAGTCTCCCAGTTTGTCTTGGGGCCAAGCCTTGTTGCAAAAGAAAATGAGCCTCTCCTTTTAGAGGTTGTCCGGGTCAAACTTCTTCCATTTCCTGAGAATACACCCGAGAGGTGAGTCTAAGGGGATAGACATGTTTGACCCCATTCTTAGCCCTGGTGCCGTAGAATGGGGGAGGGGTACTGAGCATCACTGACGGGCAAAAAGGCGTCCCCCTTTGTCTCAGGGATGTCTCCGCGCGGCTGTGGCACCAGAGAGAAAACCGTGCAGCTGAGGCACAAAATGCCAACGGTCTCAGCCGTCGCGTCTGACTGAGAGAGGTGGCCCTTGAGCAAGCGTGCGTCCGTGGCACCTGTGAAAGCAGACAGGGGAGTTCCCGGCGGTTAGCCGGGCATCAACTCACCGTTAGACGGTCCTCAGGGGTGGGAAGAAGTCTGCAGGCTGGTCTAGAGGTGGTGAGATTCTTTGGAGTCAGTCCGGGCCGGAGGCGAGGAGGCAGAGGTCATAGGGAAAGAGGACCGAGGATCCCGCCTTTGAACCCTAGCGAGGAGGCGGCGGCCGGGGCCCGTGGGCTTCATGTTTTGCTTCCACCACTACGTGCCTCGCGTTGCGCGGACCTTGTCTTGCGGGGGGCAGACGCTCTAACAGCCTGGTCTGTCCGTGGCCCCCTTATCCTCTCACGGGAGTCTTCAAGCGGCGGGCGCCCTAGTGGCTTTTAAACGCCTGACCCGTGCCCGCACAATCTCAGTTGGCTTCGTCCTCAGTCAGAAGGAAGGCAGAAGGCCCCTCACCCATTCCGGGCGGCAGTTACCGGGGCGAAGAGAACCGGGGGGCCTCTGGAACCCACCGGGGTGTGGCCCCGGCCAGAGCTCCTCTGTGGCTTCCACAGCCACCTGCCTGTTCACACAGGGTCCCAAGGAGTGAGGAGAGGAAGTGGGGAGGAGATCTTCCCCCAGGAGAAGTTCCCCGTACGGGCCCCCACATGTCGTGGTCCGAGCGCGGGTTGGAAAAGAGTTTCCAGACACAAGGCAGAACGCAGGGAAGATAGAGTTTGTTCGCGAGAAGGTCGCTGTGTAGAACAGCGGGCCGACTTCCTGGTAGCCAGGGAAAGCCGACCCTGAGCGTGGGTTGCTTGCCTGTTTTTATAGCCAGGGAACCTGCAGTTATCTGCTGACTGGGCAGAGAACGTATACTCTTAGTGTGCTGAGCGGGAGAAAAACGGGGCAAATGTCTTTCCTTATATGGGGTGGGCAAGGGACATGGCATGCTGCTTGGGAAAGTTTGGGACATTGCAATGACTGCATTGTACAGAGTGATAGGAGTTCTGTAGCTCTTTGTTCCGGCAGTATTGGCCCTTTGAGTCTATCTTGTTCTTCGTCCTTGGAGCACACCACACAAATATGTCACAATACAGTCTAAAATCTTCCACAGGGGCTTATCTTATACAAGAAAGCTCATTCTTTGAAAATAACTTTGTTTCAAAGAATCATTGCTGTAAGGGGCCACTTATGAATGCCGATAAAGGAAGTCTGCACAATGAGAAATAAAATAATTCTGGTGAGAATATGACACGTTTAAAGTCTGTTTCCTCAGTTTCTTGGCATTGAGCGACGATGCCTGTTTTGTTCACAGTCAGATGTTCAAATCAGAATTTTGGATGCAGAAACTAATTTTAGTAGGTGGGGTGCAAATTTCTTTTGAGTCCATGAATAGACTCTAATCCCAGCTGTTTCATTACAATTATAAAAATAAAATTGGCTGTGAATCATTCAAACTCTGTTTAATGGATGTGAATAATTCAGTTTTGTCCCACTGAAATCTTAAAACTATAAACCTATCTTAGACTCTTTATGCACCTACTGCATCAATATCTCATTATTCATATATGAATTATTTGAAGTATTGGTGGTCAGGATGAAAATGACTATATTTCCACTCAGTTCCTGTGGGTTTCAGGAAAGGAGGTGGCCTCTAGGGTGGGGCTGGTGATAAGAAAGAAATTGGGAAAAGTCTATGAAAAGAGAAAAGGATGTCAAATTAGTATTTGTTGGCATTTTCTTTCCCATTAAAATGTATATGTTCATTACATACATTTTAGAAAATATAAAGAAGCAAAAAGAAGAAAATGACTAAATACTTTACTACATCCCTTTCTGGACACACACACACACACACACACACACACACAAAGACATGCACATACAAACATAGACTTATATGTTTATTAGTAAATAGCCTTCAATTTCACTTTATAATAAATTGTAAACATTTTCTCATATTAGTGTTTATTCTGCTATATCACATTTATTGACTTCATAGTATTTTATTGTGTATTGTTCTAGTTGTACCAGAAAAGACGATTATTGATTCCTTGTTGTCAGATGTTTAAGTTACTTCCAGTTTTTGCTATGGTAAATAGTGCTGCGTTGAGTATCCTTGTGGCTAAATAATTGTGTCTTGCTTGCAATTTTAAATTATTAGAACTGGCTTCCCTATAATCAGGTTCCTCTATGGGGTGATGCAGTAGTAGAGTTTATTTTCAAGTATAGGTCACTTTACCGGGCTGTGTGTATATATACATTTGGGAAATGGGAAAACATTTTATTGGTGAGAATTGCCTCACAGTGGTAGCTAAGAAATGGAAGCTCCAACATTTTCTGTAAACACTATTATGGGGGAAAAGTTAGTATGACGGTTTGAATAAGGTACGTTTCTGAAGCACCAACAACAAAGATTCAGTGAAGTATCTATTTCACTTTTGTAATCAAAAGATTCCTTAGTCACCTTGACATTCAAAGAGTATTTAAATAGTATAGTGTACTGAAATGAGTCTTACAAGGTAAATATATATGTATATATATGTATATTTAATGTATATGTGTATGTATGTATTTTATAAATATATGTATTTAATATATAAAGGGGTTTCACTGTCTCCAAAAAATTCTTAAAGTTCATATGCTTTGGTGATCACATAAATTTGATGCCAGCAGCTATTCAGTGAAGGTCTTGGCACACACATAACTCTATTTTGAACTATTTGAATTTATTTTAATTTTCTCAAGGTCGTTTACATAGTTTAAGGTAAGGTAAGAATGAAACTCAGGTGTTAAAGGAAAGTGTAGAAGACCATTCTAAATCCGTTTTCATTTTCTTTTTCAAGCATCTCACTGCTATATGTAAAGTCCTTTCAAAGACTAGAAACTCTTTGTATTTATAGTTCATGAGATTTGTTTGGTGGATTTGAATGCATAATTGATTGTATCTAAATTTAAATACATTAATACTCAACTGGGTTCAGGTTTTATTTTCAAAGAACCAACATGTGTTAAACCAAACTAACCTAGACTCAGACTTGCAAGAAATAGAAATCCAAAGTAAAAGATAACTCTGTAGAATCATTCCCTGATGTACTGGTCTCTAACTTTTCTTGTCCCACAAATAATAATTTAGCATCCACTTTGTTTCAGGAACCATGAAAGATCCTGAAAAGAGTATGGATATAAGTAAATCAGAGTTCTTGCCCTCAAGTAATATACAATCATGTATAGACAATAAGCTAAGTAAACAGACAATGATAATAAAAGTAAGTCTTCCATAAAAGGGACAAGGAGAGGAGAGCAGTGGTCTTTGGATGTTTAAAGAGGAACAGATCACATTCAGTTGAGTGATTGAAAACAGTTGTCATAGAGTTTTCTGAGATGGTTTTGAAAAAAAGACTAGGCTTTCTGCAAGTGAATATGACTGCTTGGAGGGCAAGCTCTGTAGAGAGAACAATGTGAGTTTAGCTGAGAGCATTTTTGGGATATAGATAAGGGAAAAGCTTGATCAAAAGGTATGTGCAGTCTATTTACAATAGCCAGGACATAGAAGCAACCTAAATGCCCATCAACAAATGAATGGATAAAGAAGATGTGGCATATATACACAATGGAATATTACTCAGCTATAAAAAGGGATGAGATGGAGCTGTATGTAATGAGGTGGATAGAACTACAATCTGTCGTACAGAGTGAAGTAAGTCAGAAAGAGAAGGGCAAATATTGTATGCTAACTCACATATACGGAATCTAAAAATGGTACTGATGAACTCAGTGACAAGAACAAGGATGCAGATACAGAGAATGGACTGGAGAACTCGAGGTATGGGAGGGGGCGGGGGGTGAAGGGGAAACTGAGACGAAGTGAGAGAGTAGCACAGACATATATATACTACCAACTGTAAAACAGATAGTCAGTGGGAAGTTGTATAACAAAAGGGAGTCCAACTCGAGGATGGAAGATGCGTTAGAGGACTGGGGCGGGGAGGGTGGGGGGGACTCGAGGCTGGGGGGGTCAAGGAGGGGAGGGAATACGGGGATATGTGTATAAAAACAGATGATGGAACTTGGTGTACCCCCCCCCCCAGAAAAAAAAAAAAAAGGTATGTGCAGTATAGTTCGGGGTGGGGGGTGAGACCTAACATATAGGTTAGGAGAATGTCCTTAAATGCTTATTTGAAATTTTTATTTCAGAAGGAAATAGGTAACCATCACAGGATTTAGATCAAAGATATCTTGAACAAACCTTTAACAAGGTTAATATCTATCCCATTTTACATAGGATGGTTTGGAAGGGAGTGGATAGGTGGCCAGAATTGGGATAAAGGAGATTAATTAGTAGGTTATTCCTTTACCCTATGACTGATAACAAAGGCTACCCTAGGATAGTGAAAATGAGAAATTATTTTTGTAGATATGCTAGATGTAGAATATTCAAGAGTTGGCTTTGAGTTTGGATGATGGGAAGAGGAGACTAATAATAGCTAACATTTGATAATCACCAACTATGGTTCAGGCTCTCCTTTCTATTTGTAGTAACTCATTTAATCTTTGCAGTGACTCCATGATATAGAGGACATGTGTAATTCCATTTTACAGAGGAAATAGAACCTCAGAAATATTAAGTCACTTGCCCAAAGTCACCCAGCTAGTAAGTGACTGGGTCGTGCTAGACCATGTCCATATTGGCTGGCTTCAAAGTCCACAGTGTACTAAATTGCTTTTTGATGAATGGTAATGCCATTAGCAGAACTCTAGCATGAGCTTTTTTGTGAGTGTTAAATAATGAAGCTCGTCTTACACCTACAAAGTTTGCAGGGCATTCAAATGAAAATATCTAAAGGAAAGCAAGAAATGGTATCTCTTATAGGGTACAGAGGAGGTGGAATGACTTCTAAACTAACCGACATTTCTTTAATCGTTGAATTTATATTGAAAGCCTGGTTTGTACAAAATATCCTAGGAGTGATAGCTCAACATGGGCAGTCTATAGACACTGATTCTTTAAATAATTTATAAACCAGTCTGGGAGTTAATGTTCAGAAACATGATTATGGTATAAGGAAAGGAGTGCCAAGTGCCATGGAGTGGAACAAACAAAATGTAATATCTTATTTTATTTAATTTTTAGCATTTTTGATTGAAGTCTAGTTGATTTACAATGTGTTAGTTTCAGGTGTACAGCAAAGTGATTCATATATATATATGAATGTGTATATGTATTCTTTTTCAGATTCTTTATCTTTATAGGTTATTATAAAATGCTGAGTATAGTTCCCTGTGCTATACAGTAGGTCCTTGTTGGTTATCTATTTTATATATTACATATATATGTATAGTATATATATAGTAGTGTGTATATGTTAATCCCAAATTTAATTTTTTTTAAGAGGAGGATATTATCTCTTCTAAATTGAGCCATCAAGAAAGGCGTACTGGAAGAGGTTGCTTATTGGTTGGTTCAAAAAGAGTTGGGGTTTGAATAGATGGTGATCGATGGGGCAGGGGATTACTGGGATGCAAGAACGAAATAAACCAACAAAGAACTTTGGTGTTTGTAAAACTCGAGGAACAAAGTACAAAAGTCTAAAGATAATCCAAGTCAAAGGTGAGCTTTGTAACTCCAGTTTAAAAAAAACCATAGTAGGTAAGTTGTGCTCTAGAGAGACAGTTACTATTTTGACATTTATGAGATTAAATTTTAAGATGCTCTGTATATGGCAAACTCTTTTGTTAATTGATAGGACTGAGCAATTTGCAGAAACATGCATACCTCAAGGATCTTATTATTTGCATGATAAACTCAAAGGAAAGAATAAGTTTTAGAGCAGAGTTGGGTTATTTAAGTCAGTCTGAAGTAAAAATTTAATAAATTCTTTAACTAGTGTTAATAAGCATCAGAAAGTTATTTTTAACATATATATAGTTTACATAAGTGTATGTATAGTACATATGTAAACTATTCTTTTATTCAAATATAAATTAAAAATAATTCTACATAAGGCCATACCATGCATAGGATCAAAAGAAATATAAATGAAAAAAAATTTTTGAAAACCTGTTTAAAGTGTATGCCATACATACTATACTAATTTGATTGATTCATTATATTTAAGAACTATTGTATTTTAGGTTTATATATTGGTATTCTGATTTATTCACTAATCATTTCTCTTAGCTTTAATCCCTTGGCTCATTTTCATGTCCTATTTAATGTCTTATTTAGTCATTGAGAAGAAAGAGAAATCCTTGCTTGTAATATGTCACCTGTTGTTTAATGGCTAAAACTGTTACATATCTTAATACTGTATTACATTAAGTCATTTTAAAAGCACTGCTTTCCCTTTTGTTTAAAATTCCTGCAGTCCCTGGGATATTGGTAGGGGGTTAATGGAAGTCTTGATTAAAATCTCCCAAGCTTCAAGGCTTTCAGTTTTTGTAAACAATTTGGATGTGAGAGATAGGCTTATGTCTTTTTACTAAGTCTATCCATTGATTTAATGTTAAGAAAAATCATAAGCTTTTTTCTTTATTTTTTTGTAATATGTATAAATTCAAATGCATTTAAAAAATCAACCACAGTCCATTGTGGATCACAGAACTCATGGCAGTTCTTTCAAAAATTCTCTGTAGACACAGCATCATCATTTAAAAGTAAACGAGCTGTCTTCAGTGTACTGATTTTCCATTATTAAAGATAAGCCTTTTATGTTTTACATCTCCACTGCTTCTAAGAGATTCTTTCTACACTTGCAGGACCGTGAAGTCTAATCATGACTTAATCAATCTCACTTGCTTCTTAATTGCTAACCAAACTATAGGTGGATAAAAGCTCTGAAGTAAAAATCATAATAAGTTGAGGTTTACACTTGGACCCACAAGCTTAGATTCATTAATTATCCATCTTTGTGATCAGCCCAAACCGGCCCTACCTTTCAATGACTGGACCGTGACTGCGCAATATTCAGGTTCAGTCAGATGTCTTAGTTGTTCTATATTTAACATACCAGATGAGTTTTAGCCATGGCTTTGAGTTGGGATTCCCATGGAATTGAGTTGGCATGTCTGTCCTTGTGATTTTAATGTATGAATTTCATTGCAATGTTGTGATATTCTCTGGACCTGAAATTGAGATCCACTGAAGTATGTGTGTGTGTTTGTGTGTGTGTGTGTGTGTGTGTGTGTGTGTGTGTGTCTGTCTGTCTGTCTGTCTGAGGTTTTTCCTCTGAAAGCAAGGGGTATTTGGACAAGTTTGGGACACAACAGAGCAACGATATGACAGAAACAGCAAATACCAAATCTTATAATTTATCCCTTTGCGAATTTTTCTCCCTTAATAGATTGTGAGCTCCTGAGAGAGAAGGGCTCTGCCACTTTTATATTTCTATTTCTCATCGGCCCTGCCATACTGCTCATCTCTTAGGAGGTCTAGAATCAATACATACTTAATTGAATAAACTTCTATGAGGATATATGCACAGTTTTAAAATTTGGAAAACCACCTTTTAATTTCTGTGTGAGCCTATAATACTGCTTGTATAATTTTTACCATTAAGATTATAATTGCAGATATTAATATCTGAATACTCTTTTTAGGGCTAAAGGATTAGGTAAGTTATTACTTACATGTAATTTTTTCTAATAGCCTGTAAAGTATAATACTATTTGGTGAGTTGTTTACCCTGGGTAAAAATATCATAAAATTATATAGTTTGGGGTTTATATTTTATAAAATTGAGCTTTACTGGACCATTTATAAATTTGAAAATTTTTCTGAGTTATCTGGTGAAACAGATTTCTCAGGGTTGACAGAGTTTTTTGATACAGGAATCTAGAGAAGTAATCTGCCAATGTGTTTCTAGGCTGAAAAGAGTTCCAGTAAAACCTGTTTATTTTTAATTCACTTATCCAAAATTTATTTTCTTTGTGTAGATTCTTTTTTTAAATAATAACTCTAAATCCCATTTTGGTTGAAATAATCTTTTGTGCAGCTGTTGTTTTATAGAGCATGATACTGAACACTGCTGAATCTAAAATGTGGGAAGAAATTTCACTATTCAATATTCTGCACTCTTCCCTCGAAAGAAGGGAAGCATTTTAGAACATTGGGTACTGAGTTCAAAATAAGAGGGAGTGGACAGTGGGGCCATTTATTCCAATAATTTTATAATCAAGTCAGGGAATCAAAGGCTTACAAGACTAGAAAATGTGATGTGAAGAAGAGAAAGATAGCCTGAAGTGTCCCATTTGCTAGAGACAAACCCAGAAAGGAGAATTCGAAAGCTTTTGTGAACTCAGGTGTTGTATGTACTACAAACCCAAACTCATCATCTTAATCTCCTTGTCTAGAAGAAACGAATGAAAGTATGGGTTGTGTCTGTGGAATTGAAATCTATAAAGTCAGGGAGCTTTGTTCTTCGAATGGAGTTCTTGTTTGTTGTCTTGATCCTTTAGGGAAGTAGTAGAGGGAGAGGAGAGAGAAAGGGTATAGCTGTATGCAAAAGAATGCTTGTGAATTACCCTGTTCTTCTTAGCCCTGATGTTGTTAAATTGTGCCTACATTATGGTATGGCTCTGGTGCCAGATTTATTGCCTTTCAGGGTTGAGGAGAGGAAGGATTCATGGAGAAATAATCAAAATCAAGAAAGTCTTTTGCTGTAGTCTTGCTCTATACAGTCGGTTATTTTTGTCTGGGTGGTTTACAGAGATGTAACTCCTTCAATCATCTAAATGTGATGTAGTAAAAGTCATTTGCAGGAAGTGAAACTCCACTTTGTTACTTTTTTTCCACTCAAAGGCTAATGTGATTAGCTCTAAAACATTTGTTCATCTTTTTATTCAGTATTCGAACTATGCCTATGGAAGACATATGGATTTAAATAGTACTTGGCTTACCATCTGCTGATAAGGGAAAGTGAGATGCTAAATCAGAGTGGCAGGAAAGTCTATTTCAGTAGAAGCTATTTCGATCTGAAGTACTGTAGGCAGTCTTACAGAGTATTTTAATTGGGATTATATTCATGTGTGTTGGTAAAAGGGGTATATTTGCTGGTATGGCTCAACTTCTATAATCATTAAATTTATATATCAGTTTAGAGATGTGGGGCAATGCAAGATTTTGATCCCATTAATTGTAGCCTTTTTTATAGTCATTTGTGCGAAAACCTTTCTGATTCATTTATTTTAGAGCATGGTACGTTTTATATCTCATGCCAGAAATCAAAACATAAAACATCACCTTTTCAGATAAATTAATTAGAAATTAAAAACCACAATTTATTATTTTAATACAGTGCTCATTTGTTGAAAATTTTTATTGTAAACTGCATTTTGAAGACCCAATTTAACCTTGGGGAGATTAGAAGAAGAAAAAGAATATCTTTTTATGATGATAAAATTCGGAAAAGTCTATAATTGTGTCATATGTATGTTTCAGGTTAAAATTTCGAGAATGTAAAGTCATCTAGGCATTAAGAATTCTAGAAAATATACTATAATTTGAATCACATTTAAGTATATGCATATATATGTGTGTTTATATAATATACATATGTATATAATTTTGATTAACATTTATACCAGGTTTATTTTTGTTAATAAATAAAGTTTTCAAGTTAATCTGTCATTCTTTCGTAAAACATATGTCTGGCACATCACTTTTGGTTGGAGTAATGCAGGGGTCAATAACACATAGTTTCTGCCTCCTGGGAGGAAGAACAGTAAAGGGTACTTCACTATGTCCAGAGGTATGCCAAGAACCTTCACAGGCATCATCTCAGTTAATTCTCTGAACTGCACTGTGATGCTGAACATTTGCAGCCCCACTTAAATGAAGGCACAAAGGTATAGAGAAGTTGAGTAATTACCCCAAAATAACACAGCTAGTTGAATTAAGTTTGAAGTTTATGTAGCAAGATCCCATTGTTCGTTGGGCTCTGTGCTGAGTGCTAAGTACAAGATGAATAAGACAAAGTCTTTGGCCTTGAACAAAATCTACAAGATGACAGAAACATAATAGGGTGATTTTTTTATGCAAAGCAGAACGTGCAGGAGCAGAGAAGGTGGTGATGAGGGCAGGTCTCTCTCTTGGCCTGGCAGGTCCTCAAAGACATACTGGAGAAGATGATGCCTAAGCTGAATTTTGGTTTGATGCATAAAGATGGAACAAGAGGCCAAGGAATCACAGCACATGCTTGGTGCTGGAGTCATGAACATGTGTCTTAGCAGTTTATCTAGAGCGGCGTTGTGTAGTCCAGTAGGAACTCACCACATGTGGCTGTGGGGCGTCTGAAATGCTGCTAGTCTGAACTGAAATATGCCAAATTTCTGAGACTGGGTGGGAAAAAATCAATGTTA
The DNA here is from genome assembly GCF_030028045.1 of Hippopotamus amphibius kiboko. Taxonomy (NCBI): domain Eukaryota; kingdom Metazoa; phylum Chordata; class Mammalia; order Artiodactyla; family Hippopotamidae; genus Hippopotamus; species Hippopotamus amphibius. The sequence continues at coordinate 151,557,161 of NC_080190.1, read as the reverse complement.
AAACTATCACATTATATAATTTTATATTGATTACATTTTGAAATGATAATATTCTAAATATATGTACTCCACTAAGTATACTTAACAAATTTGCTTTGATTGAGTGAATTTGACTCACTGATTTAACAAATCAGAGATGATTTGATGTTTTGGGAACTTTAGAATTTCTGCATACTGTTGCTTCTGTTGATTTTTTTTACTTTTTTTTTTTTTTTGGTGCATTTGAGTTATTGAATTGACAGATTTTGGATGCGTTGGCCTTATTTTGGGCACCTCATCAGTTTATTTCCACAGGAAAATATGAGCAAGGTCCTGAAATTGTATACATAGTGCATCATTTCTTAGAACTAGTTTCATTTCAATTTGGAAACTTTGCATTTAGTTTCTTGCAGGTAGGTTTATGGTTCTTAAAATATTTAAGACTTTCTAGTTTGCAATAATTGCTATTTTGAACTTAAATATTTTCTAAACTTTTTTTTCTGCAAAAGTATATTTTTTTCAAGACATGCCACCTCAGAAATTTCTGTTATACTTTGTTTGGTATCAACTTTTTTCTCCCCTATCATGGAAATTTACTACATTAGTTTTCTTTACTAAGGAGCTCATTAGGTCTAATTGAGAAATCTAGAACAGTCCATAACCCTGAGATCTCACAATGTGATTGGCAAAACATGGGTAAGCACTGCAGATTCTCCTGAGAAGCTCTCCTTCCATAGATTATGTGATGCAGCTTGGAACTGAATGAACCCCATTCAGTCAACTTTACCGGATTCCACAATCAGGTCTCAGACATAGAAAGTTTTTCTCAAAAGCAGGTATTATATTTATTTTTGTAACCGTTCACTCTTAGAAAGACCACAGTTAGTTAAGCAGCACAATAGTGTCATTGATTTATTACAAACCACCCCAGAGTTACTGCAGAGTTAGTCATGTCCTTTTTATATATCAGAGAAGAGCACTCTCCTGTCTCCTTAAGTGAGGAAAAACCAGGTTGCCATGTCAATATTTTAATGTTGGTGATGGCAGATGGCCCAATCGCAGTAAATGCTTTTCTCATTTTCCCCCCTCTTTCTTTCCCATCCCCATTCTTCCTTTCACTCCCTTCTTTTTAGCTGTTACATTGAGTAATTCTATAAGTACCCAGAAACTCCCTTTGCAAAGGAATGATTTGAGACAGTATTTGAGAGGAATTAAAGCCTAATCTCTTAGAACTAGAAAATCATTGTACCCATTGTTCTCATCTCTGCCCCATCGTGAACACTGAAAAAGGAGTCATTTAACTCTGCTCCACAGCCATCCTGAGATAGTTGCAGAAAACACAGGGAATCATATCCACGTTGTGGATTCTACAGTGAGAACAGAAATGGAACCAAGGATCACATGAGAAAGCCACCTTGGTAGAGAGAGGTGTCTGCCATGCGCTCTCCTCTTCTGCCCATCTTATGTAGGTGTGACCTGGTGGGTGGAACCTTTCTTAGCCAGGCTACGTCCCTCAGGGATTTGGAAGATTTTATGTTATCAAGCCAGTTAGAACTTAAGTCACTGTATCAGTGTACCAAATTCTCTTTATTTTCCTTGAATATGTTTCTGAATATATAGGAAGACTGTCTTGGATGGAGAGTTACTTATCTTTTGGAAAAATTTTGATTTGTAACTAAACCTGGGCAAACCAAAAATGTATGACTAGCCCAGATTTTATTATCACTTCTGTAGCTGTCTTACATTTTTACAGATAGTCAGAGGATCACATTGCCGTGACTTCGTGAAGAGTCATCATCCCTATTTGGAAGAATGAGTGGCAAAAGTGATGACATTCTGTTTCTTCTCACTGTTTTCTGATTTCTGGAGTACTGCCATTCTCCACATTTCCTCTGGCCTTAAGAATGCCAGCTGGCTATTTGAAAAAAGAAGAAGAAAGAAAGAAATACGAAAACAACAACAAAAAACCAGAAATCGAGGCTTAGGGACCCTGGACGCAGCCCCTCCCTTGGTGCCCTATAGCCTTGAGCTCCCTGGCCAGGCTTTTTCTGCTGTTTGGATACTCTGCACACCTGGATACTTGCCATTTTCTGTTCTGCCAACTGGCCTTGGGCAATAGATCAACTGTTCTCCTTTTCACTCCAGGCTTGGAGGAGCAGAAGTGTGGCTTCGTTCCACATTTCTGACCTCCCTGCTTTGGGGAAGTCTTGTTGGAGACTTTATTTAACGAAGCCAGCCTGTCTGTAGATTGCTTACAGGCAGCTTTTCTGATCATCTGCTAAGACCTTAAACAAAGGGGCTATATGACATGTAGACAGACACACACACACATGTGTATGCACACACAGATTTGTGCCAGTGATTGTATGGCTAGATACGGATGCGCACAATTCAGTATGTCCATTTGGCTTGAGGATCGCATTTGACCATGTACTTGCCAACACGTGTCATACTGGAAGTACACCTTATAGGAAAATAAAATTGCAAGATTAGGTAGTCAGTGTTGTTCTTATGTGAACTTAAAAATTCCTTCCTTTGGAAGTTTCAAGTAAATGTTTTTGTTTCTTTTAATTTGGTGTGATAAAAAAAATGTTGCCCTTTGGTGAAATCAGAATTATGGAGCATATGATGCTTTTCATTTCTTGGTGCTGTTATTTTTACTACATCAAATACGTATTTCAGATGGCATTGTGAATTACCTTAATTGTCAGTTCAGTCCGTAAACCCATGATTCAGTTATATTGCTTTTGCTCATAGGATCGTTTTCTCAGCTAGTGCACCTTGGAAAGACAACTTCTGCAGTTTCCACCAAATTACAGCAGCCGAGACAATTGGGTGGAATTTTTTCTTTTCGTTTTGATTTACTTTGTGGTACTTTGCTTTGTAGTACTTTGGTGAGCTCACTAACATATGTATGAAAGCACAGGCTCATGAAACGGAAAATAAAATCAAAACAGGAAACTCCAGTATGTTTTGTAATAAAGAAAACAAAAACGCATTGTCATTTTTTCCAATGCAATTAAATAAAAAAGAGACCGCTGATATTACATTAGTGTCTGCACTGTGAACCCTTCATCTTCATCCACTTCTTTTGACAGGTTTGTATGCTGTCAGACTTTACCAGCAGAGTACACAGTTGGGATTTTGAAAATAGCCTTTGAATCTTGTTGTAGGCCAGCCTGCTAAAAGATGGTGTTGGAGGACCCACTTGTGAGCGCCTTCTGAACTTAAAAAGAAAAACACCTGTGCTGTCAGCACTGCTTCCAATCCAACAAACAGTTCACATTGTTATGCGTCATTAAACTACTTTCTGTCAGCAGGAGTCTTTGTTTCACACCTGAGGGTTGTCAGGTCAGAAGTCAGAATAAAAGCCCAAAGTCTCAGCTTGAATTTCAACAGCGAAAGAAGATGAGGATTTTTTTAATACCAAGCCAATTTAGCGGTCCGATGTGTACCCAGGGGCATCTTATACCCACGTGGCAATGACGTGTTAAACATTATTTTTTTCCCTAAGGATCCTCTTTCACTCAGCTGTCTTCTAAAAACCCAGATGTTTATTAGAAACCTCTATTTATATATTAAAGAGTATAGAGAAATGTTTGACTGTCCTTGGTATGACCCTTTTCTCAACATTCAAGTCTATGTGCCATTATTGAGAAACCTGTGAAAGTTACCTCCAGTGGGGTTATGTTCAAAATACACCATGGGTGTAGTTGGTGGTCAGAGAAGTAGCCTTCCTCAAATGGACGGAACTGTCTCATCAGTTCATGTATTGTGGCCCCTTGCTGTAGCAAAACATGTTCCTCTCATCCAAGCCTGCTGCAAGAATGGACAGAAATCTTGGGGTCCCAACATCATGAGGGGGTTGGTTGAATTCAGCATCTTGGCACCAAAAACTGGAAAGAGATAATTGATGGCCCATACGGTGTGTGTAATGGGTACTATCAGCTGTTTAAACATACACCAGTTATTTTCAAGCTTTCCAAACCCATCTGTCACCATATTGTCCAGTCACATGAAATGAATTGTCATTTCTCTCTGTATAAACTGATATAGTTCTAATTGATTTCTGCTTCAAACTTTTGTGTAAATAGACTTGTGTCATCAGGCTCTATTGTTTATTTGTTTCTGTGGTTGTTTCCTCTATCAATAATTTATTGCACAATTTCTGCATATTTGAAAAAGGGGGAAAAAAATCAGGTATAGCCAGATGGCCACATCATTAGAAAGAAAGTGTTAAAGACACTTGATGCAGGATTAAAAAACACCTTGTAAAAACGACAGCATAGCTTCTTTTCCAGTGTGTACAGTTGAGTCAAGAAAAGCATAGTACGTCTTTATTGTAAATCCAAGGAATATATCTCATAGAGTCTCGCTGAATCGCTGATATTTTCCTCTTTTCTTCTTCACAATGCAAAGTGTGATTTGGCATAAATTCCTGGGCCTTTCGGCAATGTTGGCCTGCTCACTTGGTACCTGGGGAGAGAGGTGTGAGCACTTCTCTCAGAGAGATCTGCACACTGTGGCGGATGCTTCCAGTTCTCTAGAGACTTCTGTGGGGCATTAGGAGGTGTGTAACCGAAGAGGGAAGTGCACATATTTTTTTTTTCCAGTGGTAGTAAAAGCAGCAGATTTCTTAGTAACTGATTCACTGATTCCTGAATATGTTTTACCTCTGGCAATGTTAAATAGACCCAAGATTGCATTGGTTCCCCTAGGAGATATATACTCAAGAAATACCCATTATTATTGCATGAGTTATCATAACACCTAATACCTCAGCTGGAGTTTAAGCATTATGACAGTTAGGGGACTAAAGTGAGTACAGTAAAGACTTGGGAGGGCCTGTGAATACAGGTTAAAAATCACGCAGTTGGATCCCATAGATTTAAATTATTACAGTAAATGCGTATGGTCACTTGGAAGCGTTAGATTTTCCAAGTAACTTAACAAAGAGTATATCATTCTCCTTGAATTTCTATGAGTTTGTTTCTTTCTCTTTCGCATTTGCATAAGAGGAAATGAAACAGTTCAAAGTTTTAATTCCGCCCCCCTCCCCTCCAGCTAAACCACGGGTTTAGTGATTATCAGAGGAGACTTTTATATTATGTTGTGAGCTCAGTTCCCTGGCTGCAATTCACTCAACCTTGACGTAAACCTGAAATAAGTACTTTGTAAGGGGTTAGCCTTTTGTGCTGGGTGTGTGAGAAATCCTGCTGGACCAGGTTGGTTACAGAAAACAGTGTCAAGTTGCCTTTCCTGAGGGGTGTATAGGAAGTGCAGACAACAGAAAAGTAGGGGGAAAATTTTTTCCAAAGCACACCCTTACCCCCCATTTCCCAAAGGCTTGTTGTTCACCTTTGAAGGACTCCCAGTCCGGTTTCGTGATAAGTATGTGTTGGGTGGGTTATTTTTGCTTTTTTTTTTTCGTTTTCAGAAATTTCCAGTCATTGCTAGTGGGTACAGTATGTCAGTACAGTAGACAAGAGTTCCATTCACAGAACCCACATTTTGTGTGGTGCTTGTTGAGGCTGGTTGCCTTTCATTTAATCCATTTGATCGTGCTATTTGCCTTAAGTGTTCACCAACCTTTAATGTAAATCCTAGCCAGTCTAATAAAACTAATGGAAAGAGAGAGACTGCACAGGCACACACACAGGAACTGTAGGCATGCCTTCACTGTTTATGTCTGTGTTGTCCTAGAGCATAGACAAATTATATATCTCCTCCCACCTTTGAAACATCTACTGTTTTTTTCTTTTAATTTTTTTTAAAGCAAGTACTTTGTTGTTTAGAAAGAGATGTATATTTTCTTATCAGTGCACTGCTTTGTACTTGGAAACTGTAAAAAAAATTCAAAATTTTGTTTAGTCCTGAATACAGTCTATTTCCAGTTAGCCTGAAAGTTGTTTGAAATAAATCATGTTCCTAAAATCCAACCAAAAAATGTTTTTTCCCCTTATATAAACTGCAGCTCAGTGTTGGTGAAGCAATTTTTTTTTCTTTTGGCAGTCACACTGACCAACTGATTGAGTTTCAGTTATTTTTAGAGAAAGAAGAGGGAATTATTCTTTGATAAGTCCAATTACAGATTTCTAGTAAGTACCAACACTAAAATGTGATTTTTTTAATGAGAAACTTTTTAAAAATAGTGATCAAAAAATATATTTTAAAAAATCCACAACAAAAGTAAATAGCCATGTTCTTTATCCATCAGAACAGTCAGAGTAAAGGGGATGTTGAGAGCTTGAAAATATAGGGAATGGTCTCTCTGTTTCACATAAATACTTTTAAAGGGTCCTGCTGAGTTAGGATTTTCATTTTTAATATCATTGAGTTACTTTAAAAAATCATAATGTTTGTTGAGAGTATGAATTGTACCTGCCTGCAAAAAAATACCTTCTCATAATTACCTTCTTTGATCCCTTTATTATTGTTATCAACTTTTTTTTGTTTTTTTTTGTCCACGCTGCTAGAGTCTGGATGTATTGTCATAGCTTGTTACTCAGGGAACACTTACACAAGCACCAAGAAAATTTAAATCCTTTTTTGTAATTAAGTTTTGAAAAATATTTTCATATTTGTTGATCAAGATCTGCACATGATTAAGGCACTTGGCTTCCCTTCCCTCAGCAAGCTCGGTTTAGGTTGGTAAATAGCAGGTGTTTGTTTTTTACTAGCAATTGAAGACCTTCTTAGATGGTGTATATATTTTTCAGTACTTCAGGACATGCTTGGGAGTATTGTTAATGGTGATCAGAACAGGTTAGGTACTTTTCCTTGTTTTTCTTGCTTTCTTCCTTTAGTGTGTGATTTGAGCCAGGAACTGAAAGATGTATATTGGGTGTGGGTGGGTCTTGAGACGTTATTCCTGTTATCCTTCTCACCTGTAGCCAATTTCATTGAATCCATTTTATTCAAAAGGTCACCAGGGGTAAATTTTATTTTCATTACTTAATTTGTGTTTTTGTTTTTTATATGCCCTCAAAATTGCACCCCATTTTGCTACTGGGGTTCTGCAACAATTGAGGAAAAAAATAAAAACAAGATAAAGGAAGTTGGGGGCAAAATATCACCTTTCTTCTGATAGAGCTAATATAGAAGAATGTTGCTTGTCCGGTATTCAGACAGGCTTCCTAAAGTTGAACCACTTGGCCTTGTACAAATAGCAAGTACAGTGTGTGTGTGTGTATGTGTGTGTGTGTGTGTGTGTGTGTGTGTGTTTCTGTGCAAACCACAGAGTATATACAAATATCCAAGATGAGTCTTGCCTTCATGGTGTTTTTAGTCTATTAGGGAAGATAAGCCATGGCACAAATGACCAGAATATAGGTTAATATTTGGTAAGTGTCAAAAGCAAGGAATAGGCATTTCAAAAATAGGTCTAACATTCACGCTTATCTCACTTTGCACCATTCGGAGTTTTGTTTATAAAATGTTTTGAAACATTCAGATAGAAAAAGGTCGTGTTAGTACAAAGTAATCATAGCATGATTAATGTTAATGTTACTTTAGTCTTTATGAAAATAAAGCTGTGCCTTTTTGTATCTTGAGTCTTAATAGATGTGTTAGAGGTAATAAGGGGAGAGAATGTTAATGTCAAAATGGTAAGGAGGGTTAGATTCCTTCTCCTGTTTTTTAAAAAAAAATTATTGGCATGTACTTGATTTACCGTGTTGTGTTAGGTCCTGATGTAGAGCAAAGTGAATCAGCTATATATCCTTCTTCTTTATCTCCTAAAGCAAGCTTTCTGCATTTGGGCTGAGGGTTTTTTGGTGTTACCAACTCAGCAGGGACTTTTTGTCTGTTAAGCTGATGGTTCTTAATACTTGTGTGGTCAAAAGGGGAGTGAAAATAGTTATTTGTTTCCTCACCACACTGTCTGCCAGGTAGCATTGTGAAAACATAAATATGCATATCACTCCAGGGTGTTTGTCCAGTCTAGTTTCTAAAAGGCCGCAAGTTCTGCCTAGAGTTGATAAAAGTAAATTTTATAACGTAACAGGCAGTTTACACCAGTGTACAAATTATTTTACCCACTCACGGTTGTCAGCATTTCTTTTAACTTTTCTCACAGTGCATGTAATTTTGCATTTGGGACTTCCCCAAAATGGATTCAGCAGCAATTCCCTGGAATGTTCAAAATAGTTCAAGTCACAAAGTAACCTAGATATTTAAATGGCCCCTTTACACCTTAGCAACGTGGTTGTTATGATTTTTTGAAAACAGTCTTTGTTTCTTTTCTCTGCTAACTCCTGGCTTTAGTCAGCAAAGATTCCTCTGCCTCATTAATGTTGTAAGGGCTCTAAAGAAAATTTTTCTCCATGGATTGCTTTTGGGACAGGCCAGATATTGATCGCTGATTTTAGTGCTTATATTTTTCTGACCCATTTTATAGTTAGATTTTGAATGCCCCACAGCAATCCTTTTTCTATCTTTGGGAAATGATTTATATAAGTATAAACTATTACTAAAAGAATTCTATAAAGAGACTTAAAAGGCTGCTACCCATCACTGGCTGTTATTAAAATCAACAGTGTGATGATTCAGTTTCATACTAAGGATATACACACAGAAATTTAAAACAAAACTGTAAGATTTTTTACAGGAATTTGAATTTTTTTTAAGTGTTTGGAAATTGATGTCAAACGTTATTTTATTTGTAAACATGGCATTGCCCTAAAAATAATGTCCTAATATGGCCTCAGATAGGTTGATGATGTATTTATTCACACATTCGATAAACACATATCAGTGTCTACTAAGAGATAGTTGGGAGTAAACCAGAGAGAAATATCCCCGCTTTTTTGGTAGTTACTCTGTTTCTTTACATCTGAACATTTAAGGGTAATAAACATAAAATATTTGTGGTACGTGAGGCTTAGGAATAAATCAGAATTAGCTCACACCTACTTAATTCTTATTATAGTCCTAAAATTGACACTTTATGAATTTAGTGTTATCCAAAGAATAATTCAGTATGAAGAGGAATATCTAGATTTAAAATGTTAAAACCTGGTTTTATAGTATAAGGCCAGTAAATAACATGCTCTCACTTTTGTATCAATACTCCAAGTACTGCTGGGTAACATATTGATATGTGGACACCAACCATGGAAGATAATAAATACGATATTTTTATTCATATTAATAAACTGGATAAAATAAACAGTTCAGACATCCTCAGGTTTTCAGAATGGATTTTGTCATACATAAATATGGATATATTTTGCAGCGCTGAAGAATTAGCATGAAGGAGTAAAAGCAGGCTTTATCTTGAGATTTTATACTGTTTAGTAGATTTTAAAACATGGGTATATTTTAAATAAAGCTCAAGCTCTGGAAGACCACAGGTATTCCAGTAGGAACGTTATCCTTACAAATTAAATCTTTAGGTAGAAAGTCTTTGTAAAAACAGTTGTTTTTAAACTCACCTCCCTGTCCTTTTTCCTAAAAAAAAATCATATTAGCATTCCAAAGATTCTTTATCGTTTTTAGTGCCAGCAGTTGTTTTTACATTAACATGGTACTTTCACTATATCTAGCAGGTTTGATTCTAGATAATTTGATAACCCTAAAAGCACATGCAATCTGTCATAAAAATATGTTACAGAAATATATTTTTACGGATTTGAAAAATCTTAATTGTACAGAACTCCACTGACTAGATAGATGGTGAGAAAAAAAAAGCAGTGATTAAGTACAGGCCAGTAATGGAGGAATATAAGTCCATAAAGTGAATCTTATGCTACCATGAGTGTTTTTTTGTACTTAGTTGCTAAAATGCTTTGCAGCGTGGAGAAATACTGAGGAACAAGGCTCCTTATGCCAGACTTTAACTTTGGATTCCATGTGAATCTGGTGCCAGGGTGCCTGTGTGGCACAGGCTGTGCTCTTGGGTCTGGTTTTCTCTCTTTCTGGGAGAGCTGGAATAGCTGGGTTTAAACATTGAGTTGCCGTTGTTTCTCCTCCTCACTTGTTTTCTGATTCCCATGTATAATAATCTAAACATTCAAGAGCTTTCATTAGAAGCCAGTAGGAAGTTTTATTTTATGAGTCTTTCCCAGTGTTAACAATAAATGACTGTCTTTATCAATTCTGTAAGTTAAATTACTCAAATATTGTTTACCATCATGTGCCCATTGATCCCTGGTCATAGGCTGTAGTTTACAGACTACCCCAGAAATTTTAAGTATATAACACTTACTCTTTCATTTGTGTCAGTAAGAAGAGCAAAACCATTCCTTCCTCTCTGTTTTGTGGATTGAGTTTAGGATTGCCCTCATGGTTAGGAATCTGGTTACTTGAGTCCGCATGTTCGATTTACTTGGTCATCCCCACTTAATTATGCCATGATTACTAATATTACATTAGGATCTAGAAGTTGTGCTTTTGTATGTCTTCGTGTCACTGACAAACAGAACAATTTTAGAAATATGTTACTCTTCCCAACTCTGAGATGAAAGGCAGACAGTAGTTATGATGCTTGAAATATGTGCTGTGACTGGGGGATAGTAATAGCATTTTCTGCTTAAGGGTCGTGTTTGTGCATCTTCTTGGATCTGGTGCACGCTTTTATATTTTGGGGGGGGAAGGACAAAGTTTCAGTGTGTTTATCATTTATCCTCCTGTGAATTTGAGACACATGAACATGGGAAATAGGGTCTTAAGTAACCAGTAAACTTCAGTGCTGAACCTGTCCTTTGCATGGGCTGACATATTAATTACTGGGGTCCCAGGTGCCAAGGCTTTGATTATAAGCAGCTTGGAAATGTGGGATGTCAGTGTACTTAGCATCATAAGAACTTTAAGATGCCACTAGACATGATTGAATTTCTGGCGATCCTAGACAGAAGATTTCCCATATTAATTAGGTTACCAGATTTGCCAAATGGATGTTTGTGTGTGAAGGAACAAAAAATATTAGGAATATGATAACAATAGGATGTGCTTCTTGGCGTAAGAAGCATGCAGTCTGTTTTGGAAGGAAGAACACAGGCCCATGGATTGGCACAGGAATGGCAGTGGCCGTCCCTTTTGACGGCTATGGTTTCAGTGCACCATATGAATGTGGAAAAGACACAGAATAAAGGACATTGATTTTCAAGACCTCTACAATTGACTGTGGGATTTGCAGCGAGGGTCAGTCCTACTAACTGGCAACGGAGGCATTGTAGAAGTAGTAGTAGCCAATATAAATAGGCTACTTATGTGTCCGTGAAAAGAAAAGTTGGGGACTCAGAATATCAAGGTTTTTCAAAGCAACCATTCGGAAAAAAGTATACCCCGCAGTCTCTCCATTATAAAAATATTTTGGCAACTTGTCGTTTTTAAAAAAATCTCATTATTCAGAAGACAAATTCAGAACTTTTGGGGGAAAGCCATAGTAGCCAATATGAACCTTGATACCTCCAGGTCGCCAGTACACTGGGTGTTCTGTCTTTGAATGGTTAATCTTTTTTTTCCCCCTAATGTTGTAAACATTTATTTAAAAAGTACTGAATGGTTAATCTTTTACTATCTCTATGTGAGATCAGCACACGGAGTGGTTGGAATATATCGAGATCACACTTATTCTTTAAAGTTCTGTGAGAGGTTTAAGCGTCGTCTTAGCAGGTGTTGTGTGCTGGCTGCTGGTTTGCATATGAGGAAATAGGCGGGTATAAGCTCCGCCCACCTGCCCATATGCTGATGCTGTGTGTCGTTATCCTGGCCCCGTCAGCCTTCTGCTTCACATGGTCTTGTCTGAAGAGTATGTATCAGCAAGGGTGGGCGGCGGGGATAAATACATGCCAAACAAATCTGATTTTTAAAATCCACGGAAAAGGTCACTAGTGCTTGAGAGCATATTGGAAACGTTATGAATAACTGTGAGTTTTCCTTTCTCATTTTTAACAATTACAAAAGAACTCCTGGTGTTGAAGGGAGAAACACAAATGTTGAAGTAAACTGTTTCATTTACCCTATATGCTCCTACACTTGGAACATGTAACCTGGTAATGAGAACTCCAATTGAAATTCTACTTGGTATTTTCCTGAAAGTTTTAACAGCAAGGTTAGCAGAGAAGAATGGGGAAACAAAACCTGTGTCATTTTAACTAAATTGTTGGTTTGGAATCATCCATTTGGAAGAGCTGTACCTGTGAAAACTCTGCCTGTTGTACTGTGTTTGCTTTTGACAGTTAATAGCGTCTAGGGTTTGGGTGTTTAGGGAATGAGACTCCCGGAGATCTTTTGGGACGAGATAAGAAGGTATCTGTAACCACGAAGTGGAAGAATAGCTCAGTGTTTGAGGTGGAACCATTTATTTTCACCTCTTTGCCCTGTTTCATTATACTCATTATCCAGCTGGTCTCCGTCTCCCTGGTCCTTCCTTTGTCCCTCTCCTCACCTACCCCGGGCCTCCTGTCTCCCCGGTCACGTTGTCACACCTCTCAGAGGGCCTTCTCTGAACCTGTGCCATCTGGAGCGGCCGCCCCTTATCTCAGAGCTCCGTTGACTTGCCTCTTTTTCTAATCTCTTTGGAAGACTTATCTCTTCTTTTGGCCTCCGCTCTGTTAATTTATTTCTGCTTCTATTATTACGTTGATAACTCACACATTTCACCAGACACTGAGGGGTGTGCTACTGAACTGATGTGAATCTTTAATTCGAGACAGCGTTGCCGTCCTCATTTGCCATAATGTGAAGCTGCTTTTGCATATTGTAATACTTGTAGGCGTATCTCAGTTTAAAATTTAAAAATGAAGTACAGTTCAGGTTTCTCAGCTTAAATTGGTCGTTTTATTTGGCATGTTGTTTTATCATGTTTTTGGAGTGAGATTGGTTCTGAGAAAGGGGTGGTTGTTGAATTTAGGGCCATAGAAGTGCCCTCCTACAGGTGCCTTGGGTTTGGAATGGGGCTCTGGGTGGGGCTGGGAGGTCTGACCGTCCTGTCATTTTAAAAAGCTCCGTTTTAAGACAGGCAGGGCTTCACCCTTAAGTCTACTCCGAGGGCTTGAGAGGAAAAAGAATCCTCTCCTATTATTCATTAATGCCTAGGAATGCTGAGCCAGTTTTACAGATTTTCCTTCGTTTGTTTACTTTGCATTAACTTTAAGAATGCTTTTGAGGAACTAGTTAAGTGAATGAGAAATAACATATAAACACTCACATGGAAATCTTTATTAATATTCCATACTGTTGAACACGCCACAATATTAGCATTATTTCTTTAAAGATGTTTTCCTAAAAGTAGTATGCAAAGAAATTTTGAGGATTTTAGGAGAAAATTAGTGCTTAATAAAGTCTATAAATTTAGAAATTGAGTTTAGCAAACATTTAGTTATCAATCTGATAATAAGTTTATTAAAGGAGTAATTGTATAAGGAAGATGGTGAACCCACAGTATTCCCCACTTATAATCAGATCAGAAAATTAGATACTGTTCTCCAAAGGCCAGCTCTTATTTGTTAAAGGATTCAGTAATTCTAATATGAATTTACTTACTCCTATGCTGCTGTGAAAATGAGGAAAAGCAGTCAAAGTTTCTGAATATCAGTAATACCTATTGTCACAGTATTTTAACCTAGAAAAATAAATGGATTGAAAATTAATCCACTTAATATATGTAGTAATATTTACATTTTCCTAAAAATGTTGTCTATTTTTTATTGCTATTTTCTTATAAAAGTCACCTCCACATTAAAGAGGAAAGTAGAATATTGCAAAATAACATATATTATCATAAACTATAAATAGCAATAATGGCTTCCTATTCTAGAAAGGTTTTAACAGCATATTAGCCTAAACTTCATGTTGGTGTATTAGTGTGTTAAGTAAGAAAGGAAGAAATATGAACTACTTTTTGAAGAATTGACATATACCTGTATTAGGAGTGAGTTAAATATTAGGAATATGGACTAGTCTTTATTCATTCATTCCTTATTTATTTTAACGAACAGTTTTTAGAGCATTTCCTCTAAATGAGCCAGACACTGATCCAGGCATTACAATTACAAGTTGATATATACAAATACACAAAGTCCCTGACCTTATAAAGCTTACATCACAATAATCTTTGTCAAAGGCTATTTGTTCTTAAAAAAGTATTTACTCAACTATAACAATGTAATAGAAAGTATATTATTTTGGTATTATTTAAAAATAATTTTTATATAAAGTTACAATTGTCCCTTTACCATTAGGACACGTGCTTCGAGTTCTTTTTGCAGTAGATAGAAGCAACACACTTGTAAAGATCCTTGTACTCTCTGGGACACCTTATTTCCCTCTTAGATGGTGATGCCTTCGTATGCTTCAGCATCTGGAACCAGGGTGGAGGGGGTGTAGTCTGTGACCACTGTACTAGGTCAAATTTAATTAGTCATTTCTTGGATGGACCTTCCCCTCTGGATATTGCCAGGATTAAAGTTTGAAGGTGAGAGTACTTTGAAGAAAAAAAAAAAAGCGCTGACAAATAGTGTGTCTTCAATTAGTTGTGTAAAAGGAAGAATTTAAGCTTTATAAGAACTAATGGGAATGTTTTTTGTAACAACCAAATTATTATAGAAATTAAAAGAAAAGTGTTAATGGTATAGCTTAATGACCATGCAGTTTGTGGGTTATTTTTAGTTAACTGTATAAAAGTTACTGTGCTGCAGTTTTGAATTAAAAACCCTAATTTATTTCTGTACCCTAAGAAAGGGATGTATTACTGTAAACCGCTGTCATCCACTGTGTAATATGCTTAGAAATTTCTGTTGAAAAATTATCCTTAAAATTCTTAGCTTAACATGCGTTTTATTTTACACTCATGGTAACTGATCTTTGTATGGAAGGTAGCAGAATTATTATTTTCTTCTGATATGAACAAAAAGTGATAGTAGCAGACAGCAGATCAGAGTGTATCCAATGTGTCTTTTTCTTTTTTAAAGAGAGATGAAGTAATTCTCCCAAGAAATCCCAGCATTTTTGGATTATAAAGCACATTATGTAACTTCATACACTAGCATGGATGTCAGACAGATTCTTTAATTTTTTTGGAAAGGCCTTGTAGCACACTTAATCTGCAGATCCTTTCCGGGGGGTAGAACTGTATCCTGTTAGATTTGGTGACATAAAGGTCAAAAGATAAACTGTAAGTGATACCTATGTTTATTTTTTTGACAGTGTTAAATTAGCAACCCCTCAGACCTCTCCTGGAGAAGTACAACCTGAGTAATTGAACATGTCACTAGGGAGTATGCTTGGTTAAGCTGATTCCTATTATGTTGACTTGTCAGGGGCCAATAATTAAAGCTGAAGAGCGATGCTCATTAGTGTCTGCAAGATGATTCAAAGAGTAAGAGGGAGAAGTCCTTGAGGCACACCTGCAAAAGGCAGGCGTTGCATGGAGGTGAGAGCAGACGGATTGGCTTGCTTTTCTGCTGTGTTAGCAATCTGGCTCTAAAAGGGATGCACTAAATTAAGTGTTGCAAATGTATTCTCCTCAACTTCGATTTTAGAATGCATTTTACTTCTGTCTTTGAACATAATTTTGCTCCATGTAATCATATTCTGCTCGATTATGTTTTTAATGCTATATACGGTGTTTTAGAAAATACATACAAGTCTATTCAAGAGCACTTTGAAAAAATTTTATACGAGTAATCATTTCATTCATTTTACTGGAAGCATCATAATAATCAAAATCTGCTTTGCTTCTTTGAATTCTCAATACCCTGCACGTAAAGCATGTGAGTTATCCAGCTTTGCCAATAAAGGCTTTAGCAGCATACATTTGTCACATTTACTTTGCAAAAACGGAAATTTTTAACGTATATTTAACGTGAACCAAAGCACATGTACGTGAGCTTTGGCTCTAGAGAAACCTAGAAGAAAAGGCTACAGAGGATGTGTAGAATTTAAATGTGTTACAACTTGAGCAGCAAAGCTGTGGGCTTTTCTGGAACAACCCATACTTTCTAGCACTGGAATGATTATGGGAACTTGAAGCATAAAGCCATGAAGAGCTTGTATTCCTCTTCTTTCAAAGTTTGCCTTCAACAGGCTCAGGTTTTGCAAACCCATCATGGAATCGTGGAATGCCCTAATATTTTTGGAAAATTAGGACAAATAACTTGTTGAATATTTTTTTTCTATAATCTGGTTTGAAAAAAAGAGGGTTTTGAACTGATGAACTGGCCTTTTTGTTTCCAGTGTTGTGTCTATGAAATCCATCCTTCACACTTCAGCAGGAGGGATGCATGTGTCTTTTACAAGATTTCAGAATGAAGGCTGAAGTCTTTAGCTTAGCACAGGGGTCCCCCATGTTATGTATCCTCAGGATTCAGCCTTTTTGAGGAGGCTCTTTGTGAACCCGAAGTTTGTGGAGATTGTATCACTGAAAAGCCATGTTAGAATGAAATTATCTATGTTTCTCTCTCCTCCAATTGAAGGGCAGGGCGCTGATCATTGTTGATGTTTTCATGCATTAACAGCAGTTGAAACTCAGTACAGGTTGGTTAAACTTAATTTAGTCAAGGTGCAGAAGAGACCTTCAGGGATAGTTACATATTTCCAAGAATACCAAGGGCTTTAGAAGTCATGTAGAACAACCTCCTACCCAATGCCAAGAATTCCTTACATGATGTTCTCTAACAGATCCTTGCCAGGCTTGGTAGACGATTCCCTGTATTAGAGAGATTATTGCTTTGCAAAGCAGCTGTTTCTAGATTGGGCAACTCCAGTTAATTACAATAATACGTAGCAGTTAAAAGGGCTGTACTGTACATGAATTTTCACTAAGGCGTGAATTATTATCAACTCCCTTTTAGAGATGAAGATGCTGAACTTCAGAGAGGTTGAGTGACTTACCCGAAGTCCCACAGCTAATTAGTGCCTGAAGCTGGCATGAGGGTCCAGGTGTGTCTGACTTAAGAGTTGGAATGCTTGGCTGCTAAACCCACAGCACAGCTGCCCTTCTCTCTGTTGTCGTTACAAAGCTATTTTTGATTACTTTTCTTTCCAAAAGCCCACTGTGAGAGATTTTTAAAACTCCACAAATCGTGTGTTACCACTAGAAATCATTCTTGATATTTTTTTTTTAACAAGGAGAGATTTTTGCAACATTTGTTACTCATCCAGGCTTCTGAAGTCAACATTGTCCATCAGATTGTTGTGACATGAAAAGCGCTGCCCAAAACAAGCGGCTTCCTTGAGTTTCTCCAGTAAAGCTATAATTTACATTTAATACTTCGTGTATCTTAAGTCTTACTCTGAAGGGCTGCTTTTAACAAGGTAGTATACGGGAAAGTCTACTTGACGGAGATTCCTAAATCTGTCCTAAATAGCTGGAAATACTTGGGTGAGCCACACAATGGAAGTATAGTTCTTTTACTGTCAAATGGAGGGTGGGGGAATCCTTTTCTACCAATCTTCTAGGGTTGATATTAGAATAAAACGGCCTATATATGAGAATGCTTTTTATCAATGCATGTATCGAAACCTTTTGCTCTTCCTTAGAAGTGTCATATTGGAAACATAATCAATAAATATTGACTCTTGTGACAATGGTATAATGCTAAATACATGCTTATTTTCATGAAGAAGATTGACAGTGCGTGAATTTAAAAAGGCTCTGTCCAAAGCCTTGAGCATTTTTTCTTAAAGCTTCCTTATAGTTGGGGGAAGGATGGAGAGATATCTAATTACACATTTTGATTTTTTTAATGAATTTATTGATTAAAACTAGAAACGGCTCAGTTTCTACATTAACTCATAAATTTCAAAGATTTATCTGCGATACGAGATAAACGGATTACATATTCTTCTCAGTATCTCATCTGTTCCTTTAAAAAATGTTAAAGCACCATTGAACCAATTTTTACAGTACTATTAATCAGTGTAATCAGTATTAATACACTACTTTACCAGCTCAGTGCCACTTGTCAGTAATATGACAGGGCAAATTTTACATCTTCTTCACAAAGGCTTTCATCTATTGGGGGGAGAAAAAGGAGATCAGGATTTTAATTGTTAGCAATCAGAAGCCTATGTGATTGACTGGCATTCTGAACAAAACACATCAGAGATTTTGCTGGGAACATTTTTCATCCCTTACTAATTCTTTTATGAATTTGAATATAGTCTTATTTACCAATATCTTGAAACTTTAATTATAGACCCACTAGAAAGTAATATGCCTGTTAGAAAGATGAAAGAATTTAATGTTAGAGTTCAGGGTTTTCAAATGTGGTTTCAACCTGCCTCCTTCCACCTTATGTCTTGATTTGTAGATTTCTGAAATATATGTTCTGCTTCCTCAATCCTCCAAATGACTCTTACTGATTTGCTTTATAATAGTCCCACTTTAAGACTTGATTTCTTTGGGTTTCAGCTTGGTATGAGTGTTTTCTGTGAAAATAGAAGTGATCCTTTGAGGAGTGACATGTTAATTTATTTCTAACGTTTATACCTCAGCACAGTTTAGTTTTTAGGTAATTAATTAGCTGTTCGAAGCACAGAACACGATTCAAGAGAAAAGTCCAGTTGAATGCAATAGACAAGGAGTGATGGAGAGATGGCTAACATAAAGGCTACCACTTTTCAGGGGTGAAGCCTTTACTGGGATGACAGTAGATCCAGATCTCTTCACAGGGAATCTGATGGGAGAAAGCAGGGAGAGAAGAGGGGGCCAAGAAAGTTCTGATTTTCCTGAAGCTGATTATGATGATTGCTTCCCATCTGGACCACTTAACAGTGTGTGATGCTTTTACTGACCAGAGGACCAAATCCCTTGCTTAAGATCCCAGAACTAGTGACAAGCATTCACACCCAAATCACCCTGCAGCACAGCCCATGAACTTAAACCTCATGCTTCACTGGCCCAGTGAAAGCTAGAGAGACTCATTGGATGGTTTCAGTTTAGCACAGAGAATAAAAAGAAAGGGAGAAGGGGAAAGAGGAAGTGGAGTCATCTTTTATACTCTTCCTTCTTTGATTAAAAAAAAATAGTGATACTTAGAAAGTCATTTTAACAAAGTATGGGTAATAGAAACATCTTTTGAGGGTTTGCTGTTTGATATGGCATTTTCATGATTTTATCAGACATGAATTATACTATTTGATGTATTTCTTAATATAATTAAAAAGTAAAATTAAGTAAACGTCCTGTAATTTGGATGCTAGATTAAAACCCTAATTTCTAGGAAATTATAAAGTCAGTGATAAACTTCAAATGCAGTTGACAACTATACTGACAGTTTTATTATTTAAACATTTGAACTGGGCCTTTGTGGGGAGAGTTAACATGGGATTTGGGTTTTTTTCTCAGAATTATTTAGTAACTTCCTCTTGTCTGTACTTGTGGACATCTGCCCTTCTTTTCACCACCCTAGGTCTAGATCTAGAATGAACCTCTGCTCTGTGTTTAAAAGTTAGCAAATTTCAATCAAAGTAGAAGTTAATTCACCTCACAGTCATGGCGGTTATGCATGCCCAAGTTTATGATGTCTGTATTAAATAATTATAATTGTAGATAATTTGAAAAAATTTTAAACCAATTTATAGAAATATTAAGTTAGCTAAACATTAAAAACTCTGTATGTGTTAGCTATATTTTTACATGCCAAGATCATTACATTTACATTTCTTTATCCAGTGGGCATATAGTGTTTTCTTTTCTTGAAGCACTAAGGATAAAACATGTCAAATTCAGAGTGACTTACAAAACAAATACTGTTATGTAAGAGCTATTATATTTCTGAAATTAAAACAAATAGCATCCCAAGTGTCACATATATACATTATAATACTGATTTGATTGTTAGAGGAAAGTCGCTGATTGGTATAAAGTTTTTATGTTTTTTTGTTTGCTTGTGTTGCATTTTTTGTGGGTAGCAGTGGTTCTTGTTCAAAACATATTGCAAATGTCTTTTAAATATATATGTATACATGCATTTCGTTTATACATAAATGTGTGTATTACATGAAGTGATTTAATTTTATATTACATATATATTTCAATTTGTGACATTTTATTTCTTTTGAAAGTTGCTTTCTGCCTACTCTTGGCATTTTCTAAATAGGTTCTGGCATATAAATAATGTCAGGTCAAGTTTACAATTTGGACAATTTGAAAAGGCTTTTTTGTTTTTCCTTAAGGGAGAGATGGTAATAAATTAAAAATATTATCATGGCATTGTTGTTTACATACATTTTCAGATTAGAAAATGTCTTATTTTGTTTTAAGCTTTTATCCTATTCTGTGATATCTGGAGATAAAAGACCGCAAAATTGCTGAAGTGAGTTGTAAATATGTGCATTTCACTCATATAACTTTGTATTCATTTTCACTTCTTTGAATCTATTCTTGAAATGAAACAGTGAAACCATTTGTCCTAAAACTAACTTTGTATAATGGATTTTAAATGTATAATTAAAATATACTCTGAGGTTGACTGTTGAGAGATCTCCTAACTGAATCATCTATAACATGCATAAATAAATACTACCCAGCTTTAATATAATCATTTTTAGTAAATATAGAATAATGTATAGATCTTTTCAGTTGTTTTTATTTTGGCTTTAGTTTCACATAGTTTCAAAAGTAAGATAACTGACATCACTGAATGTTTTCTGGTATTTTAATGACTGTTTGTTCTTTAAGATTATTAAATAGTGTCTACCAGTCATGTTCAAGGCCCTTAGGCATAGTGAAGAAGAGACATGAATTATCTAGATGAGAATTAAAGACGCATTTAAGAACACACAGTGTTAACCACTGAATAAGCTTGAATTCTTTGACCATCCAGTCAAATACTGCTGAGTAGAGGATAGAAACGTATAATTCATGTGCTTTAATCATACAGGTTACCACATTGACATCAGTAGAAGGAACTTTAATATTGGATCCACAGAGAGCAGCATCTTAGGTTTCTTAATTTCAGCATACTTACTCATCAAGATGTTATTCTTGTGTTGGACTGCATGCGCTAGAAGTAGTTTCTGAAAGAGTGAAAAACAGTGAAAGCATTGTGAGGAAATACCTTCTCAAATCATGCATAAGCATCCGCTTTAGAAATTACATATAAGATCTGCAGATGATGAGATTGATAAAGAGGATTTTGTTTGGAGAATTCTCAAAAAAACACAATTTTTAAAAGAAAATCCTCTCATTTTTAAGGGACCGTACGTAAGCATTTAGATATCATGTTATCGTTTATCTGTGTTTTCAAATGGCTGTATTTAATGGTAAGAACTTTAAACAATATATGAAAAGATGGAAACAAAGAGGTTATTTCTTCTTTTTCTTCTCCTTCCTCTCCACCCGCTTCCCCTTCTCCTGCACCTCCAATTAGGTTCACTTACTTGTAAGTTCTGAAGTTTTGTGTGGTTCACAAAAAGCAAAAACCAAGAATCCCGCAGAAGTTACACTTTCCTGGAGAATGAAGTGATTAAATGTGAAAAATGAGGCATTTGAACTAATACAGATGTTAAAGCATTAGTGGACTTCAGTGCCTCTGTCAGGCAAAAATGGTTGTGCTTAAGTTCATGTTGGTCTAAATAACTGGATGTTATTTAAATATTGTCCATGAAGTGGATTTTCTGAGGTTGCTGGATGCCTGTTAATTTTACTGAGTAAAACAGGAGAGTACAAATTTTAGTTACTCTTTTCAGGTATAATTAGAAGAAATTCTTCCTGCACTGGGATGTTAGCTATAACACGAGCTGGCATCTCAACTGATGCTGGGGAGATATAGGAACTAGAATTCAGTGCCTTCCTGATACTCCCACATGTGTGCAATCCAGCATCATGCAGGTCATGCTTACAGAGTTCCCGAGGGACAGGTGGGAGAATATATTATGTATGAATTCATCAAAACTACACAGCAATCGCATGAGTTAGATACTATTGCTCCCATTTTACGAATGAAGAAAATGAGGCCTGAAGAAGGCAAGGGGCTACTTGGTGATGGGCTGGAATTTGAACTTGAGATTTGGTACCAGATCTTTCCTCTTAAGCACCAGTCTCTTCTGCTTCCTTCCCATTGTTATAGCCACCAAAGTGATGCTTCAGGGATTGAGAATTATTCCTCTTTTGGCCTGAAGTTTCCTTTAAATCCTCTGATATCTTATTAGGATTTTATTTCACCTTTAAGGTACATTTTTGGTTCATTTTGCCTTGATGAATTATAAGTAACGATTTGAAAAAAAAAAATCCATGTCTTACTGTTGAGGATATTTGCATTTTCGTGTTTTATTATTAAGGGCCATGTCAGTACTGTGTTGGATGGGAGCATCTAGAACATAATGTTGGGGCAGTTTCAGGGAAATCATTCCTCAAATTATTTTTGTCACAGAAAAACCTGAGGATTTTATAAGATGAGTAAATGATCTACACACTGATGAGAGGGCCCTTTTAAAATCCAAAATAAATTAGACTCAGTTATCTTGAGGCATCATTTCATTTTTGCCTCATTTTAATTTGACCTCATAGTGCATGGAAAGAGAAAAGGCTTTTGGCTTTAAATAAGTTACTAAAGTGAGTCTTAATGAAGAAAAAAAATAGAGTCACCATTTTTCAATTTGATAAAGAGTTAGCCTCAACTTTTAAAATCTATTTTGGTAAAATCTTTTTTTTTTGTTTGTATTCACTTGCGTAAATTAAAAGACCTAGTATTTAACACAAAGTCAACACAGCTTTTTCAAAAGAAAAATCATAGATGGCTAAAAAATTTTAAAAAGGAATTTTATGGGGTCTTTGAGGAACTAAAAGTCTTGGCAATTTTTAAGTTATTCCTAATCTTGAATGAAACAAAATTTACAAAAACTTGATATTGGATGTGTAACCCAGCAACAAAAGCAACAGAACTCACATAAACTCAAACTTAATTCAGTCCTCATCACCTCAGTATGGTACCCTAAGATCTTTGAAGCTATCCTTTCTATTGATATAAAACCATGCCTGCCTCCATAGGAGAGTGGTGATGGAGGTAATAACAGCTGTACAACTTGCTCATTTTCCACACATGCTATCAGTGCTATTGAAAATATCGAGTCTTTTTTTTTTTTCTTCCCTCTCTCTCCTTTGGACCTCCACATCCCTTAGGACACCAACCTGCTTCAGAAACTGCTATAATGACTTCATAATATTGTTTGTGTCAAGCTTTCAGAGAGTATAGATTCTCTGCTTTTTGCAAATAATAAATAAAAAGGCATAGGTTTTGTTCCTGGTTTTTGTTCAGTAAATTGAAAAGAGAAAGCTAGAGCTGGTATTTTTCCTTGCGATCATTTTGGAGTAGGTCATATTGTGAGACTTAAAATTGTTTAATTATAGCATTTGACAGTTCTCTCATAATAATAATAATAGTTAGTATTTATATAGCCCGTTTCATCTTCAGAGCATTTCACAAGCACTAATTAATTCTCACAACATGCCTGTGAGGTAGGTAAGTATCATCATCCCCATTTGACAGATGTGAAAGTCGATGCAAGCAAGTTAAGAATCTTGCCATAGGCCATAGTGGGAAGTCAGAATCTAAAACCAGTATACAAACACAGGAGTGGCTGGCGCCTAAATCCCCTTCCTTAGCCCTAAATTAAGCCTCCTCCCTCTTCCTCCCCATCTTCACATCTTCTTTTTTTTTTTTTTTAAGTCCTGGAAGGGACTCTGTGTGGTGTTTCCTTTTCAGTCTTCTTCAAAAGTAGTTTTTTTAACACTGCCCCAGAAATCAATAAATCATCTTAGTATAACAGCTTTAAAGACCTAGTATGTCTAATCAGGATATAAATATTTCGGAAAGTCAGGAAATGAATTAGGTTTGGGTGCAAGAAAGGATTCCAAATTACATTTGTCTAATAAATATTGCATCCATAAACAGTAAAAGTAATGATAGTGATTAGTTAACAGTATCAAATAAAACGTTCATTTAAAATGAACCTGACTGGGCATTTTTGTGTCATCCTGACTGATGTGTACACAATCCATTCTTTGAAAAAATCAAGGCACTCATTTGAATTGTAAATTGCCAACATTGTAAATTGTAAATTGCAGGAGTCTTATTGTGCTGAGATGTGACAAATTACAAATGGAATATTGGCTGGGCTTCCGTATTCGTGCATTTCTCCTCCACGAGCTGCTACTGTCATCATTAATCTCTTTTGCAGAAGCTGCATAGAGAATGGTTCTGGACATGGAAAGGACATTAAGTTGCATTGTTGGCCTTTGCAGGGCTCTGTGTGGCTTCTCTGACCTCTAACTTTTCATATTGGTGTAATTCAGTGCAATGCTGCTCATGTTGGGCCATGCTGTGTGTGGATGTAAGAGGTTCTGGCACAGTTTATGCCTGGCAGCTCACTTAATAAATATTGTGTTACAGTCCAGAATTTTGACTATACTGTGTCAAATATATCTTAAAATAGAATATGGTCCTTAAAAACATCTGTATCAGAATCATGAAAGGTATCAAGGATGAGTGGAATCTTAGTCCAGTCTCTCATTTTACAAGTGAGGAACCTGAAATTGAATGCTGATTGGTTTTTGGATATGAGGCAGCCTATGTAACTGTCAGAGCTAAGCAGTGTAGTGCTTTCAAGTGGAATGCTTGACCTCTGTACCTATTTAATTTTTCTAATTGTTGCGTTTTCATCTTAAAACACAAATAAATTGTGCATATAATTTCGGAAGCAGGTCTACATATAGAGGTTACATTTTTGTTGGGCAATGTAAAATGGTTCTACTGCCTTGGCATAACCCATGAAAATTGTTTACAGTAGAATAAAGATTATTATAGCTTTTTATTTGTACTGGTTCATAGTGAAAGCATTAATAGATATTGAGTGAAGGTGAAGTTGAAAACTTTGCTCTATGGTGATAAAGTAAGATGGATATAAAGATGCAGATGTAGAGAACGGGACTTGAGGACATGGGGTCGGGGGACGAAAGGGAAGCTGGGACAAAGTGAAAGGGTAGCATTGACCTATATACACTAACAAATGTAAAATAGATAGCTAGTGGGAAGCTGCTGCATAACACAGGGAGATCAACTCGATGATTGGTGATGATTTAGAGGGGTGGGATAGGGAGGATGGGAAGGAGTCTTGGGAAGGAGGGGATATGGGGATATGTGTGTAAATACAGCTGATTCACTTTGTTGTACAGCAGAAACTGGCACAACAGTGTAAAGCAATTATACTCCAATTACAGAAAAAAGAAAAAAAGTACAGTAGAAACCCTCTTAACCCATCTCTATTTAACCAGTGCTCCCTGGATCCTCTTGCAAAATGCATCACCTGGGGAATTTTCTCTCAGTCCAGTGGTTAGGACTCCGAGCTCTCACTGCCAAGGGTTAGAGTTTGATCCCTGGTCAGGGAACTAAGATCTCACAAACTGTGCAGCGTGGCCAAAAAAAAAAAGAAAATTAAAAAAAAAAAAAAGCATCACCTGGTGGCCACAGCATGCTGAGTGCCTCCAGATAGTAGACTGTATTCTGTAATGTAATCTATTGACACTTCTGGAACTGCTAGTTGACTTGTGTGTCTATCAAGAGTCTGTAGGGATTGTTCCAAACCTGTTATGGAATTTAAACTTATTATATATTTTTAAACTTATATTATAAATAAATGAAATTGTATATAAAGGTATTACATCTGAGAATGAAAAGAAAGTTCTTCCATAACGGAACGTGAATGCTTTAGAAAGATTTAATAAAGTATATCACTTGAAGTATCAAATTAAATGTGGGTGAGACGATTGTAAAGATTAGGGAAAAGATCATAAACATTCCGAAATCTTAAAGGATCCATTAGGCACATGGGTTTATGTAAGAAAGACAACTTGGCATCTAATGCAAAGATTGGCAAAAAATACAGTTTATATGTTTTAACATATGACAAATCATTTAATTGACTACTAAAATAACCAATTAATATAAAAAATAACACTACACATGGCACTTTTTAATGATTCCCCTCTTCAACTGACTTTTTCAACTGTGCTGATCACTCAGCCGATGAGGTGACCTTTACAATGAAGATCAAGAAATGCTACTCACTGGTCTTCTTTACTTCATGTGCTTAAAATCACCAGTCATCAGCTGGTTGTTTTGAGTGTACGTAGCTTTATAATATTACTGATTTTAAAATATCCCTTGATATTTACATTTTCTTACAAATTATATACATTGCCGCTAGTATTCTGCTTTGACTATAACACTTTTGTGTTTTAGAATATTGGTATTGATTAGAGTGTGCATTATGCTGTTTTGCTATTTTGTACAAAAACTTAAAGATGTTAGTATTTCTTCCCTGATGGAGTTGATAATCCAAGAGACATCCAACCAGATGATAAATGCTAGATTCTGAGAGATGAAGGGAGATTGGCAGTCTGAGGAATAGAACAAGCATACTGCAGTCGAGAGGTGGTGTGTGGAATTTGAAGGTTTCTTCTGCCAAATGGTACCCAGTTTTGAGGAGTGAGAGAAACGTGATTCCTAGGAGCAGATTTTCAGATGCTAGATGATGGATCATTGAGGGCATGAATTATCCAGGAAAATGAGAAGCTGGGAGAGGTTGGGATTAAACATAAAGGTTTGGAAGTGGTGGCAAAAATTGGATAAATGAAGCTAAAAAATCCAGGGATATTTTTGGAGGCTCTAGATGGGAAATTAGAGCGAGATTGATCCTGATCCCCTTACTTGTAACCCTTACCAGTGAACCTGTGGTGCTGTGTTACGGACAGCTCTTTGCTGATGCATCTCCTGCAATGGAGCGAGGAAGGATTCTTTGATTCCTTTTCCTTCTGTTTCTAATATCTGAGATTGTATAGGCCATCAGTAAATTTCAGCCAAATGCAGCAACAAATCAGAAACTAGAGAATTGTTTTCACATACTTACTTTTAGGTTGACTCACGTGTTAGTTTTAACACGGTGTGATATTTATAGGCATCTATAATTTAGTATATGTGCATTTGTTTTTTTTTTTCCTTGTGGTTTCCTTTGATGCAGATCTTCGTGGTAAGTGAATGCTTTACTTTTTTGATTTTGTGTTGGAAAGATTGGTTGAAAAAACAAAAGCTTAAATTTAGAAGAACTGAGCCCAAACTATAGATCTGCCTCTTACTAGCTCAGTGGCCATAAACAGGTTACTTTGGATTAATCATCTGTGAAATAGGAGTTATTATTCCTGCCTTTCAGTATTTTTAATACTTACAAATATAAATGATTAAATTAGAATATTACAAGGCATATGGTATCTGGTACATAGTATGTTCTCTGTAGATGTTTTCTGATCCTAAATATTGCTCACAGAGAAATGAATGCATCTCAGGAGAAATATGTGGAAGCTCACTTTTTTATTTTCTGAAATTATGGAGAATTTGACACTTGTTTCCACTCTTAAACATCACTTCCTCATGGTCATTTAGGTAATTGCATTATCTTCCTTATGATTTATATATATATATATATGTATTGAATATATATATATACACATATACGTACTTATATGAATACATGACAAAGAAAGACCTGAAATACTGCGATGTACAAAATGGCAATACTAATGCAATTCATGAACCTCTCCCAAATTTGCTGGCAAGACAGTATATAAAATGTGTCATGTGCACATCTTGTTCATAGAACAAACAAAATAATTCTTAACTATGTAATAATATACAGTATTAAATCCTCCTGGGAAAAGAGTTGGTTTTAAATACTTTGAAAAGAAACTTTCAAGTTAGTGATTTACACAGTTAATTATAAACAACAAGGCTTGTAATTAAGTGTTGCCGTTTTGGGTGGAATTGGTTTCACCCATCGCTAATCCGTCTATCCTTGTCTTTGGCCTTTGAGAGATTACGGGAAAATGCACAGGATGAAAAGTTTAACTTGTCAAGTATAAATTTAGATGCAAAGTCCGGAATATCAAACACCGCAAGTGATAATTATCACCACCTGGAAATAATTTGTACCGCTGAGTTAGTAGAGAATTCTCCCTTTCTGCTGGTGGGGAGTTTTTAACCTCCTGATCACTGAAGCACTCCCTGCAGTTTACAGTGATGTATCTTGTGGTTCATTCCCAGTAGTCAGCATAGCACCAAGCAATTAGTAGAACACTGGAGGATAAGTGTTAGCTTTGTAAAATGTGACTAAGATTAAACCAGGAGCAAATTAGAAGCAAGGATGATCGGCTGTCCAGTTTTTAAGTTACTTGAAGTCCATCCAGCTCAGTTACCTGTTACTTCAGGTTTCAACAAAGCCTGGACCTTTTGTTTAAACAAGGAATCAAAAATTTTAAATGACCAGATTTTACGGAAGGTATTTTACAGACATATTTTCACCTATGTTAAAAAAATCTTTTTGAAGTCATGAGATGTACCTATTTCATAGAGACAATTTGGAGTCCCAAAGCGTGGAGATCAGAGAATAATTTTTTTAATAAATAAATATGGATTTTAAATACATTTTGTGTAGTGGACCTACTTAGACTTAGTTAAGAGTTGAGGGCAGGGGGCAGAAATTGTTTTTATTCCCTGATGGTTTTTTATATATGATTGAGTTTCTTAGCTTTATTGAGTTTTTGTGATTGTTAGTGGGATTTCTGTATAGCCCTCTGTAGGCAAGAGTTGATTTTAAAATTTTTGACTGCTTGTGTTTAACAAGATTTGATTCCCATTCTCAAACATTTACATGTATAATTCTGAGAACACATTTTATTTAGCACAATATAGTAAACAAAATGAATCATAACTATGAACATTTCCAAAGGCCTTTCTTGAATAAGTTTTTATAAAAAGAAAAACTAAGCTACATATGAAAGACTTAGGAGTGGAAGAACTTTAAGTGTTTGAAGTTAGCTTCTGAGTTGATTTAAAATTATATCTGGCCTTTTCTCTTTAAGATAAGATTTTTTTAAGGAGTCATCTAACAGAGAATTTAAAACAACCTACATTTATCTGATGAGAGGGAGGAGATGGGGAAAATCAAAAATGTGTGAGCTGCCTCTGTAGCTCTGTGGTAGCATTTATTCACGATATATGATGTGACGTGGAAAGTTTTGCTAATGTGTCCAAACAAATTGATTTTTCTCCAAAGGCAATTTATAATTTTATTTTAATAGATTTTAAAGGAAGGACCTTCACAAGGTAAAATCTGACCTTTGAATTTGTGTTAATATTTTATACATCCGTTTGTCATCAGTGAGAAGGAAAGAAGCTTCAGCTGTGTTTAAGAAGCACTCATGTGTTGAAGCTCTAACCCCCGCCCTCACTTCCCGCCTCACAACAACGTGATGGTATTTGGAGATGGGGCTTTTGGGAAATAATTAAGGTTAGACATGGTCATGAGAGTGAGGCCCTGGTCTAAAGAGATTAGTGCTCTTATAGAAAGAGACACCAGAGAGCTTGCTTTCGCTCTGCGTGCATACCTACAAAGGAGAGGGCCTGTGAGCACAGAGCAAAGGGCAGCTGTCTAAAAGCCAGGCAGAGAGTCTTCACCAGAAACTGAACTCTGCTGAATCTTTGATTTTGGACTTTCCAGCTTCCAGAGCTATGAGAAAATAGATTTCTGTTGTTTAAGCCACCCAGGCTATGCTGTTTTTTTTATGGCAGCCTGACCTAAGATACCAGGTTCAGAGGGAATTTAAGATGAAAATTACTTTTAAATTGACCAAAGAATATAACCACTTTCAATAGTGAAGAAGAAAACTACATGCATAGTTGGTAGGAAATCTTTAGTTTTTTGTTCTACTTATGCAAGCATTATATCCTCTTGACAATTTGAACACTTAAAATATTTAATTTTGACTTATTCACTGTCTTTTGGAAAGCTGTTTTCAAAAAAGACAAGTTAGATAGAGGAAACAGGGCCCTTAAAATTCGGTCCTGTTCAGTGTCAAAGCTTTCACATAGGTACTCCATGTGTGACTTTATAGATGGGTTGTTTTTTTTTTTTTAATATATAGATGGGTTTTAATCATTGGCAATATTTCAAATATTGGGGCTCAGTTTCCACTGACTTCTCTTCACAATGGAGTGGGAAGGTATGGGGGAGGTATAATCATATAGTGGACAACCTAGCAGATAACCTCACAGTTTAAGGCTGTGAATCTTTCATCTTTGAGCCGTTACTAAGCAGCTAAAAGTTTTATCAAGCTAGAATTTACTCTCCCATCCTGGCGTTCATCACTGTTGCTGCAATATAAAAAATTGGAACATCCAGTAAAATTAGAGAGCAGAAAACAGAACTCCTCACTTTGTTTCTTTATCTTTACTCACATCTCGCATCCAAACAATCACTGATTTGTCTTCTCATCCACTGCTTTGGTTTAGACCATGTTCTCTTTTTTAAACTTTCACAACTGGTGAACTTCTCTTGCTTTTGGGTTCGCTCTCTGTAATCCGTCATCCACTCTGCCAACGGGGTGATCTTTATGAAATCGGATCATGATCCTGTTTTGCTCTTGCTGAAAGCTGTTTACTGCCTTCTTATCGAAATGGCATAAAAACCCCTTTGTGGGCTGGCCACTCTCTTCTCATGCAGCTCATCTCCTGACATCCCCCCTTTCATGTTTTGCAGCCCAGTGAGATGAACTCATTTCCTTATCAAAAAATTTAATCCCTTTTTGTGTGGCCAGGGATACTAAGATAATTAACACACTGTGCCTGGGTTCTGAAAGGTGGTGGTGTGATCGTATTCATGCTTTAGAACTCAGCCCAACCATTCACCATCAAGGGGAAGCTTTCTCTGACGGGTCCTACTGTTAAGGTAATATCTCTGTCTATGGACCTTACTGATAGTTCTAAAATTGCACATATTGTCTTTAGTTGTTTACAGCTCTATCACCCTTCTAGACTGTGAGCTTTTAAGACGGGGGCTATGCCCTAGCCATGTGTTTCTGATACCAAGCTTAGTGCTTGACTAAAATAGTCTCTTAATCAATGTTTGTAGAATTGATTGTACTAGAAAATGCTTGAAGAGCGTGTCTTTGGGTTGTAGCTTCTTCACCTATTCTCTGATTTATAGTGTATGTCAGTAAAAGTGTTTGGTGTATTCTTACCATTAATGGTAAAAATTACACTCCAATTTCAATTCCACCTCCTTCCTAGACTGTATAGGCTTGTTTTAGAAGTATTGACCCAATTGTAGCTAACTTCAAGAAAAAGTCATGGTTCATAAATGTACTATCCAAGGTCTGATTATCTAATCTGTGGATTATTTTGTATACTTTGTGACTCTTCCAACATCTTTTTTTCAGAAGCTGTCAACCTCCTCAGTGTCCGTAACCTTTACACTCCTTTCTCTTCAGCTTTTTGCAGGCATGCGATACCTCAGATTTCATCATTCCATATAAAGATATCTCCTTAAGACCGAGAACTCAGAAACCCCAGTCTTTGACCACATCTTCCCATTTTTTTCTTTGACCTCATCAGCTTTCTCAGTCTTTCTGAAAGGATGCGCGGTCTATTCATCATCAGATGTTTTCATGCTCTTTATCCCCTGCTGGGCCTCTACATATGTTTATACACCTTATACTGGTCTTTATTTGATTGCTTTTGGTTTTTACAAATGAGGGTCTTCTCTTTGTTCTACCTGTTTCAGTTATCCAGTCTAAACTCTCTCATTTTTTGTAAATAATCACGGCTGTTTTATTACAAGAGCTTCTGGAGCTTCATGTCATCCCATTAGGAAGAGGAGCTCTCCAGCTTCTTTCTGGCCCAGCTCTTTAATTCCTTTGCTCTGTTCTCTCCTGACTTTTTCATCATTCCTTCCTTTTCAGTCTTCCTTTCTACCAGTCCATTTACATCTGCATAAAAATATATTAAATTATCCCCTTATTAACGTTTTGTTCTGAAATTGTTTGGGCTTTTTGTTTTTTTCCCTTCAGTTTCCAGCCTCTCTCATTTTGAGAGATGTCTGGAGCTGAAAGTTTCCTGAAAGTTTAGTATCCTAGTTAATGGTTCAGCAAGGCCTATGTCATCAACATGTTACTTGAACTGACTAGTCTGTTAGGTGGCCCTACTTACAGACATCTTTGGTTACAAGAATCCTTTGCTATTAGTTTAACATTGATGATAAGATAGGAACTAGACAGCCTAATGTCCTCAAGAAACCTTCTCTGATGATTTCAGTCTACATGATTGTTTTCTTCTCTGCCTTTCTTTCAGTGCCTATCTTTTGCTAATTCAAAAAATCACTCAACCAGAAGTTCTTTAAGCACCTATACGTTTTCATATGAATATTAAGTACATAGTCTTTAGGGCAATTGCCATGCTTAATAAAGGGGTTATATTTCTAGTATCTTGATATCACTTCATGTTCTCACGTTGATATGCACGTGTATCCAAGTGTGATGAGCCTGATCATTCCAATTCTCTTCCTACTTACTGAGGACCGCGGAACTGATTTGTTTCCTCATGCTGGTTAAATGCTCTTTCTATGCCAGCTCCCTGGGTCATTCATGCCTAACTTTTCCCAAGCAGACTGCATGTTCTACAACTGTATGTTCTTTGATTCCTCTTATCTCCTCTAAAATATCCAGCACAGTACTAAATGTGGAGCTGACACTTGGTGATATATGTCATGATCCTCAGGAAATATCTAAAAACAAAGTCAGGTCACATAAATGTTGATATGTTCTTTGTGATGGAATATTATGATGGCATTCCAAATCAGGTTTTCAGAGAATAATTAATGACAGAAAATGGTCGGATTGTGAAACTTATTTAAAAAAAGAATGCTTCAGAAACTAGTAACTGGAGGAATTTTTTTTTCTTTACCATTGACATTTCCAGATTAGGAGGAAACTATAGGAATCAGGTAAGCAATGTCAGCTTTTCCTTATGTTATTCTTTCTTTACCCCTGCCCTCATAGATTTCAATGCCCACTTAAGTATTTATGCTGATTTAAATTTCCTAAGATCTTCTATACACATCTTCTAAAGCATCTTTATATGTCCCTGCCAGTTGCTGTTAGGTGTCTGTTTTTGTGTGCTTTGTATCCTGTGAATATTGAGGACTTGGGCTTTCTGCATGCTGGTTTACCAGATGCTGAAAATTAGTGTTATCAAGTGACTTACCTGGCATTGATCTCTGATTTTCTACTGTCTTGGTCAACATCATGGGTACTGTTTGCACAAAAATAAATACACCAAAGACTTTCTGTAATATAATACAGATTTCATGCTGTGGGAATACCTTGTGGATGTTTCCACTCCCACATGAATGGGGTGCAAAATTGGTGTGAAATCTTTCTGCAGGGTAAGCTTTCTATTCTTATTCAGGAGAGTTAGTTGTAGACGTTTACTGCATGAAGATGTCCTATAAAGGCACTTATTTTCTTCCATATAAGTTAAATGCTTAAAATGTCTCTTCTTTACCAATTGAAGATCTTGCCTTTTAATCACTATAAAAAATATGGGGACACTTTTAATAATGCAAATATATATATGTAATTTTCAGTGTATATGTTGTATGGGCAATTGTTATTCTAAAATTTTACTCAGATCAGATTATTTAAAGCCAAAGTAAAACTTGGCATAGGTGTTTGAAAGTATACTCTTAGGTTTCACATATTTGCTCACCTGACCCCTCTTATATGCACCATTTCTGTGCTTTCCCTGCTAGAAAGTTCAGTTATCTTTTATTTCATGCTCATTCTTGCCTTAAAGCCAGTCAGCCAATATGTCTGCTTTCTGCCCATCTTCATATCCGTTTCCTTTTCTTCCCTGTGTCACTGCCCCAACTTGGTTCTTTTTTTTTTTTTTAATAAATTTATTTATTTATTTATTTAACTATTTATCCATTTATTGGCTGCATTGGGTCTTCATCGCTGCACGTGGGCTTTCTGTAGTTGCGGCGAGTGACAGTGAGGCTACTCTTCATTGTGATGCATGGGCTTCTCATTATGGTGGCTTCTCTTGTTGTAGAGCACAACTCTAGGTGCGTGGGCTTCAGTAGTTGCAGCACAAGGGCTCAGTAGTTGTGGCTCTCAGGCTTAATTGCTCTGCAGCATGTGGGATCTTCCCGGACCAGGGATCCAACCCCTGCCTTGGCAGGCAGATCTTAACCACAGCGCTGCCAGGGAAGTCCCCACAACTTGGTTCTTAATCATCTCCTTCCTAGCATTGCTTCCTCAGTAGTATAACTCACTGTCTCCAGTGTTATTGTTCTTAATTCCGCTTCTTTACATATGTTTTTTAACTGTCACCATTCTGTATGTTGATTTGCACTCAATATTTAACTGCTCTGTGTTATGTGATTCCATTCTCATTTCACTCAAATCCTATTTTGAAATAGCTTTTACAAGAATTATAAGTAAATTACTCATTGCATCACCTTTGTATGCTGCATGTTGTATCATCTCTACATTTGAATAGTATTAGATATAAAGCTCTAGTTAACTTTTATAGGGGTTAAAGTGATTAGTGGCAAAAGATCTACCTGTTACCCAGACCACTGTTTATCCACTGGGTTACTTTTGAATTTTGTTTTTTATGTATCATTTATCCCCCTTGGATTTTAGCACTATTCTGAGGACAGTAGCTGGATTAATAGTTGTCAGTGAGATTGAAAGTATCATGTGAATGTATCATCCAGATATTAAAGTGAGGTCAAGAGTGTTTGAATCTTTATTATTTAAAAATGAAAGTCGTTTTGCTTCTGTATCGTTATGGAGTCAGACTTTCTTGTTTGTAGTCCTGACACTCTTCCTTCCTGTCTACAGAGAGGCTTTACTCTCTGAGTATTGTGAGGATTGAAGGCATGTGTATAAAACTCACTTTAATGCAGTGTCTGGTGAGGCTGAGTGCTCAATGCATGTTAATTATTATTGTAATCAATTTCCTATCATAAAGAGATATGCATTAGGCTTACAGTTACTTAACAAAAGATTAGTGTAACAACTTTTGTCACTTGAATTTCCCAGCTTATAAGTTATCAAGTTTAGTAAAGAGTTAGCTTTGAGTTTTACTTTCCCGTAAAAGGGCATATTTGTCTTTTGCGTTGTGTATTTGGGTTATTTATTTACTTGCTTCTTCAGTGATTGCAGAGAGAAGATGAGTAAGAAGATACTTAATAGCAGAGAGAAGATGAGTAATACTTAAAGCAGAGAGAAGATGAGTAAGAAGAGCCAGGAACATTTTAAACTATCATTTTGGGGGTCTACCAACAAGTAATACTTATGCTTTGATTTTCCCAGTTTTACCTATCCATTGAAATCTAAGATGGCTGGAAACAAAATTGTCCTTATTTCCTGGTAAAGGAATAGGAAGGCTCTAACTTTGGGTGCCTTAGTTAGATTCTGACACTTTGAGAATGGATAACAGTGACCATTTGATTTTTATGTAGAGGGAACCGTTTATCTCAACTCTCTTAGCTCAAAGGAGGTAATGTCAGCTGAAATACAATACCAGAATGGCTTCTTTTTATTAATGCTCAGTTATCTTGAGCATTTGCGGAGGTAAATATCTCCTCATCTATTAACTGCGTTTTTTTTAAGTTGACTTTTCTCCTTAGGACCATTTTCAAGTGAAGGTATAATTGGCTAGTGAAAGGGACCTTTACCTCATATAGTTTAAGTTTTATTTTAAATTGCCCATTAGTGTATTAGAAACAAAGTGAAGGAGTACAATTATAACTGTCCTTTTATTCTCTTTGTTCCAAGCCTGCCACTGAATTTTTCTTTCCTTCTTCTTTTTTTTTTCTTTTCTTTTTTTTTTTTTACATAGGAACTCGGCATGAAAGATGTGGGGAGGTTGAATGCACTTTTGGTTAGATTATCAGACAAAGTGTGGTTCTTAAACATTCATTTTTTTGATTTCAATAGTGAACAAAGCCTCACATATTTGGGGTTAAATTATTTCACTTTCTGCATGAAATATAATTTTGCATATCTGAAAAATAGGTGGTGATATACTTCTCTAAATGATGTCATTCTTATGCAGAGCACACATTTCCTTAGGAGACTAGAGACTAGAGGATAAAGATTTAAGTGACTGCTAAAAATTAAAAAGAAGGCTGAAGTCAGAATGAAAACAAATGGCTGAGGGTTGA
This sequence comes from Hippopotamus amphibius kiboko, assembly GCF_030028045.1. NCBI lineage: Eukaryota > Metazoa > Chordata > Mammalia > Artiodactyla > Hippopotamidae > Hippopotamus > Hippopotamus amphibius. The sequence continues at coordinate 151,521,170 of NC_080190.1, read as the reverse complement.
AATCTGTCTTTACATCACTTATACAATCAACACCTTCTCCTCAAACTCTTGAACCCACAAGTAATGAAAATTCAAATTTATTATGAAAGCTGATATTCCCTGGAATACTTGGATACAAAATGCACAGTCTTCTTACATTCCCAAAGGGTGCTGGACCCTTGGGAAAAACGCATAATATACACACTTTGGAGCGTAGGTAGGTAGCTGGAAAAAACTTGTAAGAGGAAGCCTCACATTAATATCTCTTTCCTATGAATTAAACCATTCAGATTCTCTTTACTAAAAATTCCTTGGTAGAAGACCAAATTTGAATTATTGTTCAAAATTGGGCTACTGGGCAGTGTTTCAAGGGTCAGTTTTGCAATTAATCGTTATGTGACTAGCTAATTTATTGCTAGCAGAAACAAATAGTCTGGTTCTTTGCCACATAATTTAAGGCAGGGCAAGCTGGGGATTCCTTTTCTAATGTACTAGAACTAATGTTTTGTCTTTAGCAAATAGTTTATTGCCTTCTCTTAAGTGAGGCATGCATTTGTGATTTTTAATTGTGATTTTATTATTTTTTAAATTTCTAGTACTAAGCTCATAGCCTCTCCTCTCTCTTCACTCTCCCAGAATGAGTTCTATTAACCCCCTTTTAACTTTGTTGTCTCTGTTGTCCAAATTATAGAAGTAGTGTATTGCTGGAAAACAGAACAAAGAGAAAAGAGATTCAGGCTCTTGAAAGATAATAACCTGGTGCTTTATTTCTGTGTTACCTACTGGTTCAAAAATCTTCAGATTAGAGAAAAATAGACCCAAATAGAGTTCATTATAGCATTACTGGTATAAATTATATGACCCAGACATTTCTCAAGTATTTTACATGTTTCCATTTTAGCCTGATTTAACCTGATATTGTAAAGTCTTTGCAATTAGTTTCCTGCCCCGCATTATTTCTCACTGTTTACTCTGACAGTTGCACCATAACTATTTTAGGTAAAAGATTTTGCTTAATAGATGACTGTCATTGTTGTTCTTTAAGTTTTATCTGTTAGTCATACCAAACAAATGAAGCCCTATTTTGGTTTCCACTCCTACAAATCCTTCTAAATTTCAGTACATTTAGGCTCTCCTTACCTCTACTCTCCAATACAGTTTTCTGTGATATTGGAAATTTTTTATAATCTGTGCTGTCCAAATACAATGTGTCTGTTGCACCAAAGGGAATTTTTAATTATATTTAATTTTAATTATTCCAAATTTAAGCAGCTGCACATAGCTAGTGGCTACCATACTGGAGATCACAGTTCTAGAAAAGTAATCTTTATTATCACTGTTTCTATTATGTGTCCACACTACTGAATTCATCATGTACTTTGATCTCAAATTAAAGCAATATGGTAGGTTTATAAGACCTAATCTCAGTCTCAGACTAATACACATTTCACAATCTTTTAATCGTCCTTTAGAAACAAAACACTGATGATCTGTGTAACACCTATGATATTTGTATCATGTAGTTAAATGTAATTAAAAAATGGAAGGTTCTTCCTTTCTGTTATACCATTTGCTCTTTCTTTCCCAGCCTCTTCTGAGATTTTGCTTCATCAATTATTTCGGCTTTGATGTAAGAAATGGGCTAAAGAGCAAATTGTAAATTGTGGCAAATAGTAATTGTCTTATATTTATTGAGTAAATGAGTGCCTTTCGCCAAGGTTACGGTTAGTATTAATTTATGAAATGCAAATGAAGTAAATTACAGTTTATGATGGTCGACTCTCATGATGTCTTTTATATATTTGTGAAAAAGATAAGTTATTATTGGGTTTTAAAAAGTATTGCTGTATTTAATTGAATTATTTTCATCTTGAGCAATGTATAATTCACATATGACATGATAGGTCAAAATCCATATCACGTGTTTTGCATCAGAATTTTGAAAATAACTGTGAAGGCAACATAAAAGGAATAATTATTGCTGTTACATCATTTTTCTTCCTTCAGAAGATTTGATTCTACCCACTCTCCCATGTTACTAAGATGTTAACAAAAATGAAAGCCATAATTTTCAGGAGTCTATCACATAATCAGGCTGAATGGTTATTACTATTATACCCATAAACCCATAAAATGTGTTTCTGTTGCTATTTTCCACCCCACCACCACCATTTTTTAGGAGGAAATATCTTCTATGCAGGCTTAAGTGGGCTGTGCTTATGAGCAAAATCTTCACACCAGGATGGGGAACTGTGTGTGCCTGTTAGAATACAGATTCTGCTTTTCTGGTTTCTTGATAACGCAGGCAAATCCCTACTGTATCTGAGTTTAGAAGTCAATCAAAATTGTACTTGAACTCAGTTCGTAGAGCACAAAGTTAATGGTGTTTTCTCTCATAGGCTTTCTGTGTTTTATGGGAAATTTTTGAACTGTATACAGCCCCATGTGTACATGGGAAGAAGAAAAGGTCTGATTTCATTGAATCCAGAGTACACCAAAATACCTAACCAGAAGATTGTCCTTAATACTCAATTTCTGATAAAATGGAGAGATTTAATGCTCAGATTAAATGCATCAGATACTTTCAAAAGAGTTTGAATGCATTTTTATCTTTAATAAATGAGCTTCTGTATATTGGCAAAAAACAGCCTTTAAAGGACAGAGTTGTTTGAACTTAGGACTCCTTCATTAGAAGCTATACTAAGATCTGCATAAAAGTTAGAGAAATTCTAAATTTTAGAATGGGAGTATAGCCACTATAGTAAGGTTACTGAAAGCTATAGTCAATTTTGATCACTGGTCTGAGCCAGTACTATTTTGTTGATGACCTTAAGAGAGGTATTGGGTGCTAGTTAATTTAGTTGCATTTGTATACCACTTTTCTTCAATGTAACCAACATTTTGATGCCATCTTTATATTATTTGAGAACTTCCTATCCATTGTTTACTTACTGCAGATTTGTGTTTGAGAGGAGGAGTTGATAGTAATACAAATGGCATGTGCCTCTTCTAATTTTATTCTTAGAAATATGAAGAAATGCAACCAAAACAAATGTTAGGATTATGTGAATTTTGCGGTATGAAACAATTCAGTAGTCTCTCAGCCAGTGTCGGTTATTGCTGAAGAATAGACAATAAAATGCCCGCTTAAAGCCAAATCCTCACGTAATGTATATACTTAGCATGTGCCTGGGCAGGTAAAATAAATTTTACCCACTTATCTGATTATTTTAATAACCTGATCATAGTAATGATTCAATAAATCCAATTTTTATAGCTTTTTTAGAAGCTGGAATAAAAGGAATTTTCTGGACTTAACAGTTTTCTTGGTTATGAAAATATTGTCATATAAAGGGTCCTGATAAATGCATTCTTTTTTAAAAAACTGGGGGATGGACCATTTTTAAAATAATTTTAGTAGGAGAACGGAAGATTCTTTTATGTATCTTGAGTATGGCAATAACCTTCTTAACCATCCAGTGCCAGCAATTCATTACAATTCACAACTGATTTGAGTACCATTCCCGGTGGTTCATCAGTGAGCTGGAAATGAAGCCTCCTCATTTACTAGCTGAACCTTAACTGGAGACTTACCCGTGTACAAGCAGCTAACATTATTATGATAACTCTTTCAGGTAGTGATTTTTTTAGGTTGGCTTTGCCGTATATTAAAGCCCTGGTCTCTAGAGAAACATCCCAATATTTACAATGGGATTTTAGTGATAGATTAGTGGTCTTTCAAACTAGAGTTTGCATAGAGTTTGGGACAACTTTCCAAGTCGCTTGCAAGGACAGTTTTAAGGGGCCTGGTTTCTAGATAGTACATATGCTTTTATAATCATTTTAGAAGAGAAAGGGATAGCCATCACATTTCCAAAATCTTAGCATGATACCTCTCTCTAGTTTATGACAACCTCCTGGACACCATACAATGGGGTAAGTCAAACACTGGTCTTCTTGGATGCTTCTTAGACTTAGCAGAGCACCTTAAATCTTTTAGCTTCCTGCTTTTTCCTGTCTTTTACATTTTTAGTGTATTTTCTGCCATGTAAAGCTTACGTATATTGGGCTTTGTTGGAATATTCTGAGTACAGTCTCTTTTCCCCCTGAATTTAGGATCTGATCTCTGAAAAGTAAAATCAAAAGGGTATCAGAGAAGCTTTGGGTGACTAAGATAGGACCAGGGTGCCTGGGAAACAGTAGCTGGGCTACCTGTTGACCAAAATGACAGTACAAATTTGTAAATAAACATAGAAGTAACATAATTGTAAGGAGCCAGAGATCTTTTAGAATCAAGGGCATGCCAAAGAAAGCTCAAAGCATAGAAACTTATTCTGTTGAACAGAATCTGTGATATCTGGATTTATTACAAAGAAGGTAAAAAATAACCTTTTACTAGCTTTTGCTCAGAGCAGACTAAATGCTCTAACACCAGTTTATCATTTTAGCAGAGATTAAAAATAGATCTAATTTTACATTAATGTACTATACAGTGGCAAAGGATTCACAGGCTCCTTTTTATTTTATATTGTTTTTTATGAGTAAGTCTATCAACTTGCCAGAGTTTAACACATTTTATTACCTTTTCAGGCTCGTTATTTGCTGGTATTATTCAACCAACTCAAATAACGTTTCCTTCCTTCAACTCTTACACAACTTATTGCAGACACTCAAGTTTTATCTTTTATTATATTTGGTCATATTATGGAGCAACCAGACACTTCACTTTGGAAACTACTTTCTATTTTTTTATTATTTCCCCTTGGTAGATAAAGAACGTATTCCATCACTTGCTTACACAGTTAGACTTTTCTGCCACTGTTGCTTATATGAAGTCTTAATCACCCATATCAACTATAACATTTAACCAAATTAAGTAATTTCTGTTTCACGGAGAGTGCTAAGAGGTAGATTTGAGATGTGGCTATTATTCACAGTCATTTTAGTAGATTTGCAAAGCTCACAAATGCCATCACACAGTCTCCAGCATTCACGTTCATTGACTTTACACTTTTGTTAAGTGGAAAATAGAAATACCTATATTAAAATGACTCACAGATATAGCAATGCTAACATTTTGACAGATTGATGATCAGTTTTGTAATACCCTGTCTTACTCACCAGTTATCTAAAGATTCCTCATTAACTCAATTATGTTTAGCCTGACAAACTGCAGAATGTAGTTAGTATTGATATAAAAATATTTTGGTTGAACACAGCTTTACATTTTTCACAATCCTAGACATAATGTTGGAAAAATTTTAACATTTAAATTTAAGACAGCAATGAAACTAGAGTCTTTAAAAATAAAAACAATGTTTTATTTGTTAAAAAATTTGTTAAAAAAACTAAATTTTATAAAAAAAATGAAATGTAAGCTTGAATTATACTTACCATCAATAATATTAGGGAAAGATATGTAGTATTTTCAAACCAAAATGATCACAAAAGTCATGGTAATCTAAAACTGTACCTCAATTATATAAACCTGGATTTATATTCTTATATAAAAATGCTCTGAGCTAGCAGATTCTATGAAGTTTACACTTTTCTTCTTAAAATATTAGCTCATTTAAATGTTAAAGTTCATTTTCTTTATTTTCTTAGAATCTGAGAACATTAGAATGAATGTCATACATCTCTCAAAAGCGATCATCCAGAACTCATTTAACTTAGACATTATCATATAATTATTAATACCCTCTGGATATAGGAAATTATTTATTGTATAAATTTACAGAAGTTAGTGAAGTCCTTTCTTAGAGAAACACAGAAACACAGAGAGTTTTCAGCTTCAATTCTTCAACCTCAGCTATGGGTCAAGAGTAAATAAACACAAAACTCACTGGTAGAGATCTGAAATTGTTGTTCTATTTTCTATGGGTATGAAATATGTTCTTGCACAAACAAATGAACATAAGAGACTGACAAAACAGAATTTCTGTTGTCTCACATCAAACAGAGAATAGAATCCGAGTACTTAGAGATCACCAAGTAGTCAGTAATAGGGTTCCCTGTCATTGGTATCTCCAAAAGGGAATAATTCCTTTGTAATGTGCACATCAGAACCAGAACCAAATAACTTGGCCAAGAACCAGAAACAAAACCAGAAAGAGAAACAAAGAACTATGAAGGTAAAGTTTTGTTGTTGTTTGGGATTCACTCCTGGGACCAAAAAAAAGAGTGCCTTTGGAAGGTGAGTCTGCTTGGGTATCTCGTTGGAATCTCCCAAACTGTCAAAAAATAATTTCAGAAAAGTTTAAAACAGCATACTTTTACAAATATAGGATAAACACACGTTAAAGATTTTTTTAACTTAGTAAGAGAGCCAGTAAGATGGCAAAGCTGCTTTGAAGGAAAATTAGAGGAACATAAGTTATATAGTCCCTCAGGAAATACATCCTGACTTAGGAACAAGATAGTTAATAGTGTTCAATAGGGCAATGGAACCGTAACCTTTGGGGTTATCATTTCTTTTGGAGAGAAAATTAACATGTAATTTCACAAAATCTGAGCCTTTAATTAATAGTAAAGAGCAAAGTCAAACGCAGGTACATCTCCCTAGATAGTTCAGTAAGCCTTGTGTGAACCTTTAAATAATCCCCCAGTATTGTAATGAAACCTGCTCCTTATTTTGCCTTATTCCCAAGTTTTGGATAATTTTTCATAATAGGCTAATGGAGAAAAATTTTTAGATGTCAGCTTAAAAATGTGCATGTTAAAATTAGGTTTTCAGTTTTTTTAAGGTCTCCATAAACAATAAATTTGTCTACTGAATAGGCTGTTCTTACTGTCTACACAACGGGTTAAGTGGTTTGACTGAGAATCAAGAATCTATAGCTAGTTATGGGAAGTAGAGTTGAAAGATACATGATCTGAGATGAGTCAGGATAACACCCAGTCTTGTGATCTTTCTTCCTAACTTTTCCTGCACCTTAGTCTGTTTCTTCTGGTCTCCTAGTGCACAGTGTATGTCTGTGCATGTATACAGAGCATTCCTGGAATTTAAACTTAAGGATAATCATCTTGAAACTGCTGACAGAATAAAAACCCCATATAATTAACACTGCCAATCACAATCAGGACATATATTAATGTTGCTGTTTTAAAGTGTTTCCACCTTTTCTGTTGATGAATTAGCAAAACCATCATGATTATGTTGACAGTGAAGAGGTATGTATATGAATCAGTGTCTAGAATCTAGATGTGTGTTTCCCTCTTTGCTGAGTTGAATAGTTTAGATGGAATCAAGTGGGAACTAGAAATACCATGAACTGCTGCCAAAATATAGTTAGGAATTTTATAAGAGGCATTTCTTGAAAAGCACAGTCTAGTTTTGTGTTTAATAATTAGTATTTTTGAGTTTTGGAGAAACCTTTTATTCATTATAATTGACCCTTCTTTTCTTTTGAAGTGTCATAGAACCTTACTCCTTAATCCATGTTTTTAATAAATATGTAATTCAAGTAACATCCTTTATTTTGTTTTGTTTTGTTTTTAATTCTTGTTACATTATCATAATTGTTGTCTGCAGAATGTTAGGCAAAGCTTTAAAGTTATAATATAGAAAACATTTTTATGTCTACTGGATTTCAGGGCCAAATAATGTAGTATTTTTTGTTGGCTTCATGTCTATTGTGTATTTAATACATTGGAAAGAGCAAAATGCACATACTTTTAAATTGCAGCTCTTAAAGTTTTTATTTAAACCAATGATCATTTATAGAAATAAACTTAGAGTCACTAAATAAATTATCCTGAGAGTCTTTTTATTAGATTTTAGTTTATTCCAAGCCCTTAACTGGAACATGATTTCTAAAGGCAACATATTTCAAATTTACATTGTGGGTTTCAAAGTTAATTAAAAATTTAAGTTCAAAGGATTACTCTAATGAGCATTTATGAGAGTAAATCCTCCCTAGGAATATTGTTACGAAGTTATAGTCATCTGAAGGATGTGCTTCTATGTAGTTTGTACGATGTATGCCTTTATGACTGAAATTTGGCTGATTTTTCATGACACATTTGGTTTTTTGGGTTTTCTCCTGTCAAGTTCACTGCCCATGAAAATACTACTTTTAAGTTAACAATGACAACAACAACAAAATAACAAGCAGAGAAAGTTGAAATATATTACTGTAAAAATAATACATCAAAAAGTTTTAATGGACTTTATATCATACAGTTTTGATGGACACGAGTACGAATGTACATTGAAATGGTTCCTGCCTTTTAGGAAAATGCTGCATAGTGACACATAACATACATGACCTTGACAATCACAAAAGGTCAATAGTATTCATGACTGACATTTTTACACGTTATATCTGTGTATGAACAGCTATTTGTGTCTGTCGATGTTATGAGAATATGTTTATATTTCTATCTGATTATTTGAATTTGGCGGAAAGTACTACAAGGAAAATATCACCATCGCTCTTCCAATCTATTAATTTTTTATAGTAGTTTTTGATGCCTATATCATAGTTTATTTAAGCAGCCGCAATGCCCCCCTCCTCCCCAAGTGTCCTTAGCACACTCTCAGAAGCTTAGACCCAATGTCAAGAAACATGATAGGTGGAAGAGAAGCCAAAATTCCCTGAAATTAAGTGCTGTAATCTTGCCTTTTAAAATGGAAATTAATCTATTAATTTTTAATTTTTTTCAGGTGGCCATACTGTTTCTTTAACTTAATGACAAGTATATCCCCTGTCCCTAGTAATTTTCAATCTAGGGTAGATCTAGGTTTTGTGGGACCTTAATTAAAGCTTATAAAATTTGGAGGGCCTCCTTTAAGAAAAATAATTCATAATAATGGATACACCATTAGGCTAAAAATGAATATTTGTTTAGAATGAGAAAGGAAATCACAGCACACTGTAGAATTTTAAAAGTTGACAAGTCCCATAACTATCATGAAGATCTAGAAAAATAACAATATTTGTGTTAATTGTCTTCCTGACCACCTCTCTAATCCCTTTCGCTTACATTTTTGTCTATATGATCTTTGAACACCTCATCACATGACAAGAATTTTGTAACATTTTCAAGAGAGAGAATAGTTTTTGCTTTACCCCGGATAATCAAAATTTGTTTCGTATGAATGATATTATAGGATATTTCCTTTAGCTTCTGCTGGATTCAATCTCATTATGATCTCTTGGAGTCATGCTAAATAGTCAAATAATAATCATAGTTAACACAAATATGGGTCTAAAAACAATCTCAGAAGTAAGTGCTAAGTAGTTCAACAACCAACGAGGCCAAAGAAAAGAGGTCATGGTGAAGAGCAGAGAGTCTGGAGTCAACTGACCCCGGGTTGAAACTGATGAAAGATTGTCAGGTCTTTGAGTTCTCCGTCTCTGCAAAGTGGTCTGGAAATCAGAATTTGGAGCGTTAAACTTTAATACAGTTAGGATACCAGACATGTTTAAAGTTGGTTTCTTTCATGCAGAAAGATACAATATTTAGTATATCATTACATTAATTCAAACCACTTATCTGACTTTTTTTCTCTATGTATTGAATCGTGGAAGCATCTTCTCACACCTGTTGTTATTGTTTTAATGCTGTCCTTACTAGTTAGGTCTTCAGAACCCGTGTGACATCCTTTGGCATCTTTACTCTGTCTCATTTTAATAGCAACTATTGTATCAGAATTCTGTGAGAAAAAGGTCCTCAAGTTGAGAGCCTTGATCTTCTTTCCTCCTATGGGCAGAAAAAGCAAGTATCTTCCAGGGAAGGTGTGTGTTTATGCAGAGCCTTTTGGGGGCTTTTTTAAAAGTGAAGTGCACGATTTGAATAAGAAAATAATTAGAACATCTATCTAAATGATAATAAGAACTCATTGAGTACAGACTGGCACTTTGAAGCTTATGGGAAGAAGTAGAGTTCGTATTTTAAAACGATTTGTTAGAAATATCAAAGCAGAAATCTTTCCTGTTTTTGACAAACAAGGTGATTGTTCTAGATTTAGATGAACAATCATATATTTTCATTGAAAAGCGCAGAAGTCTCCAGTTATCTTCTTGCATTAGGGATGTACATGTCAAAGACTATGGAAAATGATTTTTTTTAACCACTTCCTTTCTCCTGCAAAGATAAGAATGAAATAGAATGTTCTTCCCCACCCTTTGCTTTTTTAAATGTAGGATTCCATTCATTTTTCAGGCTCTCTATAAAATATTTATAAAGTTGCTTCAGTCAGTGATGTAACATTATATAGTAAAAAGAACACTGGACTGGGATTAAGAATATCAGTGTTTTAGCCTGAGCCTCAAATGACGGTGTTCATACTTTCCCCTTGATGAGCCTCAGTGCTCTGCACTCGAAAATGGGACTAATTATATATACCTTGCTTACTTCTACGTTAGTTGTGAGGATCCAATGATAAAATATGTGTGAAAATGACAAGCAAATTGCAATTACTAATGTCATCCCTGCAATGGCTATTGTTATTTAGAGAGATTAGCAAGACATTAAACAATGATTCAACTTTTAAATCCTGTTTTACATGATTTATCATTCATCATGTTCTTTTTTTGTTTGTTTTTTGTTTTGTTTTTTGGTCGCACCAAAGGGCATGGGAGGATCTTAGTTTCCTGACCAGGGATCTAACCCACACCCCCTGCGGTGGAAGTGCGGAGGCTTAACCACTGGGGAATTCCCGGATCATGTTCTTTGTTGAAGTAAAGTTAAGTTCTCAATGGCAGCATTTCTGACATTTTAGGCCAGATCCTCCTCTTTTGTGAGGTGATCTCCTATGCATTGTAGGGTGTTTGGCAACACCCCTAGCCTCTACCCACTAGAGGCCAGTAGCACCCTCCCTCCCCAGTTGTGACACTCAGAAATGGCTCCAGACGTTGCCAAATGTCCCTTTATGACAAAATCGCCCCAGATTGAGAGCCACTGGAGTTCTGTAAAGTGGAAGGTCTTAGATCAGTTGGTTATTAAACAGGCAAAAAAAATGGGTTAAAGCAAGCAACCGTTGAAAATGTGAATACCTTAAGCATGTCATTGCAGCTGAAACAAGCAGAACATGTGCTGAAATAGAAAGTTTCTCTGAGTCAGCTCTACTGATTGTAGTCGTACCTCCTCTTTTCTCCTAAACCAATCATGTGTCTTTTCCAGTTTTGGATATCCAATTTTTAAAAGTTGGATAAAAACAGAAAGACAGTTATGAAATAATTTCAAGGTAAAAGTTGTAAGAGAGGAAAAACAATTTTTCCTCTACCCTTCCCGGTCTTGGATGAGACCCCCCCTGTAATAAAAGACAGACTAACAAGGGGAAAACAAACAGAAGTTTAATAACACGTAGACCTCCTGTATACATGGGAGATACCCAGGAAAACTAAGTAACTTCCCAAATTGCCCCAAATCATTACTTTAAATACCATCTCCAGCTAAAGACAGAAGATGTTGGGGGGTGGGGGTGGGGGAAGTGGGGGAGGAAGCCAGTTTTGAGAGAAACCAGGAAAAGCACAGTAAACAAGGCAAAGGTTGTTGTGCAGATTCAAGTTCTTGCCTTCTGCATTGATCAGTTTCGGGAGATTCAGTGTCATTCTTCCCTTCCTCCAGAGAGACACCCCTATAAATAGAGATTTCTCTTGTAAATATAAATACCTTTTACAAAAGGATAGCTTCTACTCCATTTTCAGAGCTTCTTCAGTGTTTACTGTTTAAAGAAAAAAACAAAACAAAGAAACAGTACAAAGTAATCCGTACACCAAAGAGGCATGTTTTGGAGTGGTATATTTTGCTACACTTTATCCTCTAGATTTTATAGTGTTTTTTTTTTTTAGACATATCTTCTGTATCCAAACTAATGTTAATTTTATGGCAGCTTGTCTTTTTTAAGTCTTTTCAAAGATTTTAAGTTACTTTTCATAAAAGTATCAAATATCAGTTTCTTTAATTTCTTAGGCGTACTGACTAGAGGTCTACATAAGATATACAATTTACAGACAAGTATAAAAATATATTTAAGATCCAATACTGAATATTTTAGATTCATTTGTTCATTTGAAGCTCACATAATTTCAATACCTGTAGAAAAATTCATTCATTCTCTAATCAGATATTTTAAAAATGCCTGCTGCCATCGTTTTCTTCAAAATTTGTCTTAACACTGTTAACACATTTATAATAAATGGGTGTGGGTGTGTGTGGGTGTGCATTTCCTTTTTCCCTCACTGTGTATACCATTTGGTAATGACAGTGGATGTCGGTATAGTGTATCTGGTAATTTTTAATGATGTGCTGTAGTAAGCTTGGATTAAAGGATGCTTGCCAAGGTTATTTGTCCTACACAATATCGTTGGGAAGACTTTGGCAAGTTTTCAGGGAATCAGAGAAAACTGAGTTAAAGAAGACAGTGGTCTGAGAACCCAAGTTGATTTTTACTCTGTCAAGTAACGAGTGGTACCTGACAGGCAAGCTTTAATGTCTATCACCTAACGTTGGCATTCTGTTTTATGTGGTAACTAGCTACAGCATAGGCATAGGTACGTAAAGTCTCCTTCGTTACTTTATAAAGATATTTAAGGCATAATCAAAGGTGAAACAGCTGCTTCGTTTTCTACCTTTTTGTACCCACAATTGCTACACAATAGACATTTCCTCATATTAATATTCATATGAAAGAATAATCCTCTCTTGGTACACATGACTTTTGACATTTATGTATTTGTTAATCAAAACCAGTTTATTCAAGGAAGAATATAAAACAACATTTAGAGCATCTTATAATTACAAAACGTGTGATTCTATAACTATGAATATGAAACCCTTTAAGCTTATTAAAAGATTCATTACATCTTGATTTAGGTCAGTTACGTTTTAAAAAAGGTTGATTTGTCTGTGTAGACTAGTGCTACGCGCCAAACTAGTTACATTTAAAGTTATAGGAAAAAGACATTTGACATTTAATTCAATTTATTCTTCATAGGAAAATGCATAGAGTTGAGTAATCTGCAGATTATTAAATTCTTTCCACATAAAATGGTAAGCTAATTCTAACTTTTAAACTAAACTTGTTAATGTCACTGCATTAAGTTTCTGGATCTATTTGGATAATGACTCTCAAAGAGGAGTTTAGTCTTTAAGAATGTCAGATCTCCTTGACTTCTACAAGATGTCTGTCAGAGGGGTGACAACAGTAAGATCTTAGTGTCATTTAGGCAACGTAGAAGACAAAAGAGTTTGGGCAGTGAAGATATGTCTTTGTATTCTAGCTTGACTTTCTCCAACTTACTCCATGGCCCTGGAAAAGTTACCTCATTTTTCTTGACTCCTCAACAAATTTCCCTTATATACCAGCTTAATTATATCAAGTATATATTTGTATGTACTTGCATGTCATCTCTGGAGATTCCTTTTAGCCTTTGGCTCTACTACTGCTTGTCATACAAGAATCACATTTTTAAAAAGCCATCAAAATATATCCTGTTTTTCTTATATTGAAATTGACACATGATAATGTAAAGATCTTGTGATGGTAGACATCATGCATTTGAACATGAGAATATTAATGGAACCGCAGTCATTTCCTATCTTTGCCTGAGAAGTGATTTTTCCTATTCAGCTGTTTTTTGTGTGCCCCCTCTTTATTTGAAAGGCTCAAGTGGAATGTGTTTAGAATTGTGGCATAATGTGTACAAATGAGAAATAGCATCAGTATGGCAAACTCAAATCACTGTATAAAGTAATGATAATCATAATAATTTAAGGACATTTTAAAAACTATTAATTATATAGATGAAATTATTAAAAATCATAATAGCTTGGACCATGGGATGGACCATGGGATAAGAAAGAAAGGAAGGGGAAATTCATTTTAAGCATGTGCTTCATCTAATAAGAACAAATTTTAAACACTCGTTACACTTACTGCTGTATTTTCAGTGAAGATCCTTGAAGCAGTCACAATAGTTTCACTCTGATTTTGCGTTTGATTTTTACATCAAAATAGTATTTTTGTTTTTGCTTTATTTTTAACATGTTCACCTCCTTTTCTTGTTTTGAGGTTCTTCATATGTTGATCTGTCCATTCAGTTTAATTCTTGATAGGATTTATTTTCAACCGGTTTCTCATATAAGTAGGAGGTAAGTGGCAGTTGTGAAGTAATTGAGGTCATGGCTCTATAGAGAAAGTATTAAGGCTTGAGCCTTGCATTTTGGAGACACTCTGGGGCTTGGATAACTTAGCAAGACCAAGGCAGCTCACCAGGTCAGGGGAGGGAGCTGAAGGCTGACCCTGAGTGAGTCAGTCAGACTGTGGAAAGAGGTCTCAGACTGCGGAGTGGCATGTGACAGGGCCATTGAAAGAGAAAAAATTAGAAAACTCACACACAAAAATGGACTTTAGGTTTCAGAGTTCTAAACTCTGATAACAAAGTCCCAAAGGCAGAAACGAAACCTCCGAAAGGGAAGGAGAGTGAATTCTGGGAAGAGCAAGGGAGGGTCGGCCGCTGCGTGAGCAGGATTGACTTGTTTCAGGAAGAGGATCACTGTGGACATGAGGGAAGGGCTTGGGCTGATAAAAAGTGCTCTAAAACCAGACTGTGGTGATGAGGTTGTGTAACTGTGTTCTAAAACTCAATTATGGAAGAAAGACAATAGGCCTGCAGAGGCCATCTTTTTTGGAAAAAAATTTCATAGGGAATTTGTGTAAAAGGGTGTGGATACAAGTGTTTTCATTACCTGTGTCTGGATCCACAGTTAGATTATGGACATCTTAGAAACAGGAACCAGGCCTTATTCATTTTTGTGTGTGTGGCATTCCCATTCCTTACAACAGCATTTGGGACAGAGCAGTTAGATATTCTGAGAGATGAAATTAAAATTAATTAAAATTCTCATATATATTGGGATGTGTTTGATGCACTAGTAGACCAGCCCTATTTGGACATTTGTGTAAGATATGTCATGTTTTTATATGACATACAATAACTTTACTTTTCCATGCATATATTTATGGAATTTAACATATGCACATAAAATTCAAGGGAGCTAAATTCTGACCAAAATCTAAGGCTATGGTATATAATGACAAATAAGTAAAATTATTTATTATACATATAAGTGTATATATGTGTGTGTGTGTGTGTACGCATGTATATATTGTATGTATGTATGTGTGTGTGTATATATATATGTGTATATGTTTAAATTTTTGGTGGAGGCAGAGATAGAAAATATAGTATTCTCTGACCAAAAATATGATCATGATTCATTGAACTTTTTCACTCATGAAAATAGCTTCTTTAGCTCAGAAAAAAAATAAAAAAGAAGTGATGCATTTATCTTTCACATCCATATTGGAGGGAAGGACGGTATAGTTATTTCTGGAAACAGTTTTCTGAGAACAATGAGTTTCTTCCCGTCGTGATGGGCTCCATTTTAAATTATTTTAATTTATATCAAATTCATGAAGAAATAGGGCCAAAGTTTGAATTTATAGCCTGCAGATTTCCATTTTTAAAAACAAAGTAGTTCCTGAGGAATGCGGATTTTTTTAAAAAGGCAACTAAAACCTCAAAAATTCTCTCCTTTTTGTCTTCTGATGCTTAAAAAAGTACATGAACATACTGTTTTTAAATTTAGGCTTTAAAAAAAATGTCCTCATGCTGAATTCTTGTTTGCCAAGTTTCAGCTTGGAGAGAATTTTTATAGCTTTTATAAACCCCTGAAAATAGAAAATTTTAAGTGGAAATCCTTACACACCCTTAGTAGGGGCCACAAATCTTGCCACCTTTTGAGAATGAGGGTAACTTTTCATTGTTTAAAGATGGCAGCAATGACTTGTAATCATAGTTTTTCTAAGGAGGAAACTTTTGTTTAGCTGTATATATTTTTTTTAATTTTGAATGATTTTTTTATTAGTTATCTATTTTATAAGTATTAGCGTATATATGTCAACCCATCTCCCAATTCATCCCACAGCTGTATGTTTGATATGTTAAATTTTGCATGTGATATAACATTTAAAAATTTTAAAATGCGTCTGCCTTCAACCAAGTGTAATTTATGTGTAGAAGCCTTTGTCTTATCCATCTTGTGGATGCCACATATAATTTAACTTGTTAATTAAATATATCTTTTGATTTAACTGTTAAATGTGGTTTAGATTCACTTTGGAAGTTGGATTTGTTGTGGTCGTATTAATCATGGCTGAATATCTTTGGAAGTATAAAAGATCCTCTATGAAAATCTTTGTCCTGTCTTTTTTATCATGTAAACCTAAGGGTCCTTTGTTCTTTGGGGAAACCCAGAATATGTAAGGTCTTTATTGGGCCCCAAATCTGTGTGGGGATTTTAGGCCATTGAAACCCAACGTCTCACTTCCAAAGTGATAACATGTGTTACTTTACTGCAAATAGGGATCAATTTTAGATTGGCAACAGAAAGGGAAAGAATAACTGATTGAAACTTTGGGCACAGAGGACGTGCAGTGCTGGAAAGCAGATACCCAGCAGCGAGGGTTGGTCATTTTTCCATGGACCTAAACAAAATTGAAGACATACTGCCAAAGACCAATCGAATGCATGCATACTATTTTGGTTACCTACCTCCCCCCCAAAAAAAAGATTCCCAAGTAGCAATATATATTTATTTTGAACAAAACCTGATAGAGCAGAATGTTAGTCATGTAGAAAATTTCTAGCCCTCTGCTAAGTTTTGTTGTAGCAAATAATTCAGATTGAAAGAGACAAAAGTCCTTGCTTTTCCTGGTACATATCTGTGGTTTTTGTGTTTCACCGGAAAGACAATAATTTCAGATTTGGCAGGAGGTCTGCTTTCTAAACTGACATACATAGCCTTTGGCACAAATGGCCCTAAAAGAAGACCAGTTTGATGAAGGACAACGTTAAAGAAAAAAAAGAAAGTAAAACAAACTACTCTAATACTTAGTCCTTGAAACAGGTGCATGAATTAGTGATGCAGTATTGCTTGACTACATCCTTAAAATCCTTTACATTTATTTCTTCAGTTGAGTGAGGCTTTCTAACATCTGTATCTGGAACTAATTCTGATAACCTTGACATTCAAAATGGAGATAAAGAATAGATAGCTTTCCTCAAAATGCTTCAATATGGAAGGAGAAATTATCTAATATTGATAAATAAAGCAATGTGACATCTGTGTTGAATTCTGAATCGACTTGTTGAGCTGTGTGAGAGGTAAAAGGTGGACTTATTTTCAAGATGTGAAATGCATTGGGAAAAGCCAAGGTCAAAGCCAAAACAGGCCTCCCTTGCAAAAGATTTTTGCTCTTAATGAAAATCTCTTTCAATAAGAAATTGACAGTTGAGGAACAATGTCATTGTCAGAAGTTTAACACTTTTCTTAGAACCTAAGAGACAAAGTCTCAGAGAACCGAGTTGTATTAATAGCTACTTTAAAATTTATGGCTTGGGAAGAACAGATTAATAGTTTTTGGAGTAAAGCCTGAATTATAGAGGGGTGACCTGAGCTCTGGCATCTGTGATCAATGAGTTCAGTGTCTGCAACTGCAGGATTTTAAGAACTCTTTAAAGGTTCCTCATTGGCCACTGAAAAATGCATCACAGAGGGGAAATCTGTTACAAGCCAAGTTTTATATGATGTGTTTATGTAGCTATATAGGTCCAGTGTTTCTTGAAAGAGGAGAAGCGAGGGGTAGTGGCACATGGTGGGTTGTTTCTAGATCTGTATGAGGGGATGTGACTGAACTGGGCTTTGCGGAAGGATGAGGGGGAAGACTAAGTGGGATGGATTTGGTATAGTGTGGATACTGCAGGAAGTTGGAATCTAGTTTGGATCTAGATCTTTCACTTTAAGGAAACAGAGTTGAAGACACAGAGGTAGAAACCTTGCATATCAAGCTAAATGTATTGAACTTTACTTATGGGTAAAGCCATTGATGTTTGCAAATGAGAGTAATGTTCCATGCAGGTTAACCCTGCCATAGTATTAGGGGAAGGGAGCAGGACCCTGGAAACCCATTTGAATAGCAGGTATTACTGATATAAAGCACAAGCAAGGCAGCAGAATGGGGGCCACGGCGTTGGGGAGAAAGGCAAGGATGTTTCACAGATGAAAGGAGAATTCCCAGGACTCCAAGGCGCACTGTATATTGAGTAAGAGAATGCAGGGAACAAAAGATCCTTCAGATTGAGTTCCACTCACTAGGATATAAACAGGTTCCTTCTCTGTTTTCTGTAATTCACTTCTTTTGGAAATGGATCAACTTCTTTTAAACTTCCCAAGTGAAAATTCAGTTTTGGTTATTTTTTTTTTTCTTCTCTGTAAAAAGAACTTTAGCCTTGAAGGAACAGTAGACTGCACTATAGATGATAGAAAGTTGACAATACTAACAAAAATGGAATTGGGATTGTTAGGTTTAATAGTTGGCCTAAACAAATATGTTTCACCTGCTGTGTGCCACCAACATTGCAAGGTCCCGTGGTATTTATCAAGCCCTTGCCCACACTATCAGCAAATTCCTTGTTGACAGAGATCTGTATCTTGTCTCTGAATTCTTAACCGTAACCTCATACCTGGAACCTAACAGATGCTCCATAAATGATAATTAAAAATAAGTGGAAGCCTATCACGATGTCCAGCATTGATTGGTTTCTCATAAGCCTTCTCACTGGAATGGGCCTGTTCAGTTGGGAACTCTTCTACTTCTTTAAAGAGGTGATGAGAGTTTGGCTTTGGGGAGAACATCATGTAGCTTCCTTCAGCATTGCTCCTCTTCTATGTGGTCATACCTTGAAACATTTATTACTAGTCCTTCGCATGCTAGGATTTTCAACTCAGCATAAGGAGTTGCTGAGAGGAATTTTAAGACATAAAGGAGAATATTTAATGGCACAGTGTTTTTGTTTAGTTCAAGAGTAAAAAGGGCAGGCCCCAAATGCTGCAGAATTTAAAACTTGTCTTAGAAATGACCAGTCTTTCCAGGGTATGCCCGACAATGTATCAGACATAAATCCTCCCAGGAAAGTAGATCAGGAGTTGGAAAGCATTTGGACTCACTTGCAAATGGCTGTGGCCTCAGAGTTCTGCAGTAGTGAGCTAAAATTCTAGAAAGGTCTAGGGTCGGAAACCATAGCAGAGTTACAAGAAAAGGTTTTCTAGCTTCTGTTTCTTATGCCATTCAACAAGATTTAGAAGGAAATGCAGCCAAATTTAATGGTCGTTACCTGATGAAAAACAGACATCCTTTGGTTTATCCTCATGCAGTACCACGCAGGACTAAATGCAATTAGAAGACTCCACTGAGGCCAAGATGGTTGAGGAATCACAGAAAAACTACTGCATATGAAATATGGCCTCACTGTGTTAGGTAACCCATGCGTTTTCAAAATAGTATTACAGGAAAAGTATTAGAGCAATTGACTGTGTTGTGAAGAGCACATTAGATTCATCAGCTGAGTATAACATTAAGTCAGCATTTTTCAAGAAATTTGGAAAACTTTGCTTTCAGTCAGCTCCTCGAAGAATGGAGGAATTCCTTAAGCTGTGCATATACATTCTCTCTGAATATGCTACCCCCTTTAATCTTTATCATGACATTGTTTTTCTCAAAAGAAGATTCATGCCATCTACATTGATTCCTTTATATTTGTGATATATAATATTCTTTGTTTTTAAAATGACAGATTCCTTGTATATCTTTATAGTAAACTTGGATTTAGTCCTCATGTGGAACCATACAGTAATTTTTTGCATGAACTGAAATACAGGACCTATCTATCTAATTTAAATAAATATGGTAAGGTGGTCATTGCTATTCAAGAGAAACTAATGTTTTGTTTTTTTATTTGGAGAAGGCAAGTTATTAGCATTTTTTTCCAAGGAAGAGAGTACAAAACTTGTAATCAGAACTTGCTTTTGAAAGCTAGACCAGCTCTTCCCAGTATATCAACAGTGGAAAGGCAATACAATTTAGTAACTTAAGCAGTCATTAGGATTCACAGCCTAAGCAGAGGCTTCACCCTCAGGCCAAACCTATCGTAGTTGTAAGAAAATGATTTATGTGTCGTAATAAACGTTACTTCTCAATCTGTTTGCTTGTTCAGTGGTTGAGGTCCCAAAAGAAAAGGTCTATCTCAAATTAGGACTGGCATGTATTATCTGTCAACTTTATATAGTACTGTAAAAGTCATTCAGCTGACAGTAATATTAGCAGAATGTTTTATAGGTTTTGTACTGTGTGAAGCTTTGTATGGGTGAGGAGAGGCGATGGGTCTGTGGGGCTCTGCGGTCCGGGATAAAGTTGCGTGTAGATGAGTCGTTTCAATGCTTCTCTGTAAATGAACATCTGGCTCGCATATTGATTCCATGTGTGAAAATGAGATCAGCCCATATAATGACCAGAATCAATCAGACTTCAGCTGAGGAGTAACATACACTGGCCTTGATTTGTTAGACAACCAGAATTGGCAGCACCTTGCATAATTTGGCACCAATTGACAAAGATTAGGCTGTTTGGGGGCCTGGGTGGTTATTAATTTGAAACCCCCCTTAAATATTTTGCAGAGTAAAATCAGCTGTAACTTATTTGTCCCAACCCCCTCCTTTTCATACTAGCTCTAATTGTTTTAGACAAACAAGTGAGCTTGCGGCCTGTTCACTTTACACAGGAAGACATGAATTCTTTGATCCATACAATATTCTTTAGCTCAACCTTGGAGCTATTTACTGAGGAGATTTATTTGCAGACAGACAGTAGAACAGTTCTTTGTGAGCAGAAATGAGTACAGCTTCCATGGGTTTTCGGCTCACGTTTCTGCTACTTACTTGTAAGAGAGATAAAACTAAGCCATCTTTATTTTTAACCTGAACCATTCTTTTTTTTTCACATTTATAAAAACCAAATTAGACTCTCGACCTTCCCATTTTCTCCTCACATTTTACAATTATTAGAGCAGAGATCGAACCCGGAGAATGACCAGATACCATCGCATGTTTGCGCTTTGCACAATCGTGAAGAAAAAAAATTGTAAGATTTGAAACAGGACAGATGTTGATTGTGAACATTTTACAAATAGGTCTCACTTCTTAACTTCTGGGTACGAAGGAAACTACCTGTGTTGTATTAATAGTAGATATTTAAAGAAAAGAGATAGCTGTAATCGGCCAAATGTAATTTTAAAAATTGATCTTTGCTGCCAGTTTTAAAGATACAGACTCATTTACTTTGAATTTAGGTCGTCTTATTTAGGTAAGTATCTAAACCAATATTTAATTTTTTCTCCAATTAAATGAGTTATCTGAACAAAGCCTCTCTAAATGCTTCATATATAATGGGCCAGACAAGGTAATAGTAACAATAACAAGACAGTTCGACAAATATGTCTTTTTATCTGCTGTAAGATATGAGCTCCATTAAGACTCCTGGATTTCTACTTAGAGAAATTTGATTCACAAGATCAGTTCTAGGGATAATTCTCAATTCCTAATTATCTCTGACAATTTATTACTAAACTATATTCTCTTTTGTTATCTCACAACTTCATTTGCTGGAGCTCTTGATAACCGATATATAAAAAGTCTTCTCCCTGCCTTAATTTTTTTTCCATACAAATTTGTAAATTATAATTTAAAATGTGTTTCTAGAGAAAAGTCAGGATCTTCTGATTTTACCCCCTGGTCGCTTAGGTTATCAACATCATATATGGCATTCTTTCCTTTACTTTTTCTTTTGAGTAATTGACCCACAACATTTTAGAAAGCTATGAGAGGCATCATATAAATCTTTGTAGTTGATTAACAAGATAAACCAAAACTATTTTGGTTCATCTCTCACTGGAAAACCAAAACTATGTTGACTCCTAAAAAAAAATCATATGTTAATCAAAAGTTTTATTTTCTAAAATACATTTTTAAGTCATAGATTAATGTTGATAGATTTTCTGATTTTCATTATACTTTTGAAATGTACTTCTTTTCACCTATGTAAAAGTTTCCAAATAAAGAATTATAACTTTGAGAGAAAAGCATTTTCAGACACTTAAACATGCATTTTTTTTTTTTTTTAATCAGGAAGCTTTTAAGTCTAAACAAGTCTGTAAGTCCCAGTTTTTCAGAATCTTTCAAATTGCCTCCATAAGGCTTAAGACCTAACTTTGGTAAACAAAAGTTCCTAAGTTTTTGCCAAATGCTTTACAAAATCACTTTTTAAGAATAATGTCTAAAGACATTGGAACCAAATTCATACCTCTGGTAAGTAATTTGTTATTTGTTAAAAATAAAAGGATTAAGAGAAAGTTTTAAGAAAGAATGCTTGTATGTATAGGTAGAAATGGGCAGGCCAAAAGGCTTTAGAATTTCAGACCATTAAATAACACAATCACACATAACACTTATTATAGAAGATACCCTATCAAGACGTCACCTGCAATTGACATTTTAGAAAAAAGAGAAATGTGTGCTTGTCTCACACATTAAAACAATTTCGGCACACGTGAATTTTCCTGTCTCTTACGACTAGCCTCAGGTAAGAATTCTTGCGTATTAAAAATATTACCACCGTGATTTCAAAGTGAGGCCAAGTCCTGTTAGGGGAATGTGTGATAATTTACCGTCCTGTCTGCACTGTAAGTGAAACCATGTCAACAGCAGCCGTGCTTAAACATGGTTTTCGTTATATTTCAGACATGGTGTGGACAGCTTTATATTTCATAAGACACTTTCTTGTCTTTTTGGTACATTGGTTGATTTGGCATAATTCTTTCACTGAAATCATCCATAAACACTAATTGATAATGACTAACCTTCAGAGCATTCTACCAGATATCCTGAGGAGGACTGTCTTGTTTTCACTTTTACTTACAGAGGCTTATTGAACGTGGTAAGATGTACTTTTTGCCTGAATAACAGATGACACGACTCTCATCTTGGATCTGATGGCATGTATCTTGTGCCTTAGAAAAATGTCAGCCAAAGTCCCCTACAAGATGAAAGATTTTCTTACACCTGAAAAAGTTCTCATTTTTACTTTATTTCAATTTTATTTGAGAGGTCACTTGAATATATCTGAACTGTGAATGAATTCTTGAGGTAGGTGTTCATGCATTTCAAAAGCACAATCTTTGGGGGATTTCAGAAATGAATATGCCTAACAGATAAGAATTTCATGGAAAATGACTCAGTGCTATCAGTATCACTCATAACCACATGGCTTGACCTATGCTAAGAAAATTATTTCCCTTCACAAGATTACTGAAGCTGCCTATTCTACCACTTGGTTTCTTTTGTTGTTGCTGTTGTTGTTTAAACAAATGTATTTAAAGGTGGGGAAAGAACCAGCTCTCCAGTTCAGGGCTTTGGGTTTTGTGCATGAGAGCAGTGAATGACGTGAATAAAAAGTTGTTTAAGTCCTAATAATGGAGGGGGTCTTGAATACACTGAAGTCATCTGAACTTTATGTTTTAGGCGGTACGAGTCATAGCTCCTGGCCTTGTTCTGCCCATGTATCATTCAGTAGCTTAAAAAAAAAAAAAAAGAATTGTGGACAATGGTTGTTTTAGTTTGGGGACTAGTTGGGTCGTCCCCAGACATTCCAGAGTTTCTCAACCCATTGTGCCTGGTTCTCATTTCTTTTGTCCTAGGATATCTTGGGCCTTGCAACTCTTCTTCCCACAGGACAGGCTAAAAACAAAGTAAATATATATATTTTTTTCTTTTCTTTCTTTCTTTTTTTTTTTTTTTTTTTGATAGTCTAGGTAAGACCTAGTAACTTTCTGAAGTGAGAGCATTGTAGTGGGGTTGACCCACAGGATTTGGTGACCAATTGGCAATGAGAAGGGTTTGGGGGATGATGAAAAGGATGCAAGGAAGTTATCCTGCCTGAGATGGGACTATAAGCAAGTTGTGATTTTACAAAGGCTCTTGGAAAAATATGTAAGTTGTTGTCTATAATAATAAGGATGCATAATTTTCATCTACCATCACAATAATACCAAACAAGGGAAAACATGGTTTTCATTGCAATAATAAGTTGGTGGTACAAATTATATTACCATGTTAAGAAAAGAATGTTTGTTCTTTTCTGTCAACCCAGAAATAACTCCAGAATCAATCAAGATGATGACAAAATGCACATTATTTGTAGGTTTACATCCTTGCTAATAGATGAATACATTTTGCCACTTTCAGCGTTATTTTTAACATCTTCATTTTGTCAACGTGAATTACAATTTTTCTAGAGCTGAGGCAGCTTCAAAAAGCCTGACCCAGCCATCTAATTTTTAAATAAAACTGAACTTTGTCCTATATTTTAGTTTGGAGACTTATGCTCTAAGATACCCTATGTATGTACATATATACATATTTTACCCTATATTTTGTTCTATTTCAGAGTATTTAAATTTATTCCATTGTGGTTTATCAATTATTCCTAGTAATTTCGAAAGAGGCTTTGTCTTAAAATGTAGAAAATAAAGAGAGCTTTATCCAAATCCATGATTAGGTTTGAACTGTTTTAACTATTTGTGTCTTTTTTTAAAATTTATTTAATGGCAGCCTTTTTGACAGCCATCACTGAACTGTAGTTGAATTGTCTAGTAATTCACCTGCTTTTGTGTGGCATCCTGTCAATCTTAGAATATTTTACACACAAAGAGAAATGCCGTCCGGTTGGGTTTTAGCATGATGTAATGAATCAAGGAAGCCAGATTATTTCTGGTATTTACATTGAAGACTTATGAAAATAAATTATCTACTAAAATCTTCACTGTGAGTAATGATGAAAATGCATCTTACTAATATTAAACAAATGAGATGCCATTTTAAAAATGTGTGTACATGTTCATGTATGTGTTTATAAATATTCTAAGCATGATTAATCAACTTACCATTTTGAACATTTTCGCTACTGTTTCTAGTTGGCTATTCAGTGCTTGAATAATTCATACACCACATTTTGTGGAGCACCTACTGTGGGCCAGACACAGTGTATTGTTTCTAGATATTTTATTTCAGCTCTGGACGTTGGTGTGTGCCTGGATACCGATAAGCCTGGGTATCAGAGAGCCTGTGGGTGCTTTGACACCTCAAGCCTTGTAAATATCCACATTTCTGTTCTGTGGCTTCTCTTTTCCTATCCCTTGTGTTTTGCCCAGATCCTGCATCAAAGAGATAAGGGGGAGGGAGTCAATGATGGGTGGTAATAAGCCTTTCATTATTCTAGTTTTTGAAGTTAAGGCTGGTTAGTGCCGAGGCCCCCAAGGTGTTCTTATCTGCTTTCAGCTGCTGGATTCTATCCTCTGTGGACTTTCTCCAGTTCTGATCACTGTGCTTTAGAAACTGTAACTCAGAGGAACTGTCGAGACTTAACTGATCTTGCCCTGATCTTGTGACTGTATTTTGCTCTATCAAGAAAAAATGGACTCAAATCTGCAGCATATCCTAAGGGAGTGACATTTTTCTAGATGATTCCATTCTTAACTCACTTGTAATCCATATAGGAGAATTTATTTCCCATATAGTTAAGTATGTGTTGACTCTATAATGCCAGGAAGGTAGACTTGAAAACCTTTGCGTGATAGTAAATCACTGAAAATGTTAGGGGGACAAGATTTCTGCATTTTAGGATTCTGCCGGCAGTGAGAAAGGTATCCAGATATGAGGAGGCCAGTTAGAAATCAATTGAAGACCTGAACTAAGGTAGTGCAGTAAATTTAGAGAGAGGTGGTGTTTCAGGGAAATTTAAGAGGTTAAGTTACCTAGCATTGGTAAAGATTAGATACATTCTGTACCAAAAAGGGAAAATGACTTCCTATTTTTCCCTGACTAACGGTGTGAAAAGCTGTACCATTTACAAAGATAGAGAATTAAGACGTACCAGTTCTTTTGTGTGTGTGGATGGGTGTAAATCATACTGGTGATAATGATATTGTTCGCTTGTCTTTGAAATTCATGTTTGGGTCCACTCCTTAAAACGGTAAGCAGGTGAGAATGTGGCTCCAGTAGATATTTTTGTTTTGACCGTACAGATTTGGAAATTAGGGGTACTTAAGTACTAGTTGAAATCATAGGCATAAATGAGATTTCTCAGGGTTCAAAGCTCCCATTGGAGTTTGTGGATACCTAGGTTACAGCAGTTATACTATATCATCTTTTTTATTGCACGTTAATCTCCCCACTAGAAGGTAAACATCTTGAGGCCAGAGTCATCTTTCTTCCTTTTAACGTTTCTAACCCCCTACCATAGTACCTGGAACATGGGCAGGTATTCAGTTATGTGTTTAGTGAATGAATAAATAAACAAACATATGAGTAAACCCAGGAAGCATAAAGTGAGAAGGGACAGTGAGGAAAATACGGTTTGGAGTTGCAGAACTAATTCCGAAGAGTAGTCTCACAAGATTGATGACAACTAGAACACACTGTAGCCAGAGGGGGAGTTAAGAATTCGCAGCTCCTGATCAGAAGGCTACTTTAACTCCCGCACCTCCGATTCCATGAGAAAGAGCAATGGAAGAAATTACCCCATAAGTATATCTATACACACATTGGGAAGATGTTTGGTTTCATACGCTTGAAATTTGGGATTCTCTGTCACTGTCAGGAACATATGCCACAACTGTACTATATGGGCATTAAAACCAAGTTCGTCATGTGTTTGTATTCAATTTAGCTGAATACTGATGACCTCTTATGTCTTTCCACACATTGAATGGTCAACTGGCAGGAATGTTTTTAAAAAATACTGTTTCTACATCTGCGGAAATTATTTGAATGTACAAACATTTAGCACGAAGCGTGAAGCTTCTTACAGAATTCAGTGAGGATGTATTTAATAATACCACGCCAAGCATTTAGTTAGTTGCTGTTGCAGTAGCAGTGGTTGATAGCTGAGACAAAATCCTGCTCTGACTATTTTATAATGACAGAAGGATGACAGTGAACTTGTTTAAGTAACTTAAGAAATAAATCCAGCATTTCCCTTCATGTCATAACCCAGTGTCACAAATAACTTCACACGATATCCTAGCTTCCTATATTCTGCCCAATTGTATAAAAATATCTTTACACTGTCTAATCAGTTATGTTGCTCAGACACAGAAAACAAGCTCAATAATTTCTCTTAATCTGTGTTCACTAAAATTTTTTTAACCTACAAGAACACTGAAAGCAGCATTTCTTCTGCCCCGAGGAAACAGTATGGAAACACTTCAGATATACTGACTCCATTTCTAAAGAAAACTGTGTGTTTCAGAAGACACTCCTAACTTATGGTTTTGATTAAGGATTCTTCTTACATTCTCATTGCTTTTAACTTTTTTGTTGTTTAGAAGTAAAGCCCCATCTATAAAAGATCTCAGTTTGAAAATTTTAGACTTTTAACAACTAGAAACTTTTGCCTATAACAGCTAAAGTGAATGTTCTCTTGAGATTAGAAGGCACACAAGCAAAAGAAGAGGGGGGAGTCAAGGAGCAGAAGAAACCTGGTATTAACACAGAAAAGCTATTGGCCCTGGTAAGTCTTATTTTTGTGTATCATTACGAAAACAACCAAAAATTATTCCGTTTTCCAAAGAAGCAGGGCATATTGATTCATCAATAATACATACATATCACGAACATAGCACCTTCCATTTGCTGAAAATTTTTGCTCAATAATCTTCAAATGTGTTATAAAGAATCAAGAAGAATTTTATTGGTAGATAAATTGTGGTACATTTGAGTCAGCTGCTTTTTGTTATTTATCAACGTAATTTCAGAGTTTAGAAAATAACTGAGAAGTGTATCATCTCTGAACCTACATAATCCTTGTGTCAAAGTAGCTCTTCATCCATTCCTTAATTTTTTCTTCTCTCAAATAAAAACAGTAATACTAATAATTATATCGCAGGTTCTGCTTGAGACATAAGAATGTTATCGAATGCCAAAAAATATTATATGGTTTCTGAGAACTTTTATCTTTTTGGTATATAAAGGTGTTTCATTTTTCAACAAACTTCAGTATTGTAATGAGTAGGCTAAAAGGGTAAATATTTCTAGTTTATGTAATTTATTCTGAGGTCTACCCCACGTGCCAGGTGGTAACTACTTGTGTTAGAAACAGGTTGCTTTATTATAACTTCGGTAAACAACCAGGACTGGCTCATTTCTGTCTGGGGTTTTATGTATTTTCTTTTAGTGACAAGAAGTATATTGTGATGAATCATAGTTCCATCAATGCTGGCATTTCCTCAAAGAACTACATGGCATGAAGTTCCTTTTGGGTTTTCAAGCAAGGCTTGGTTTTCTTTCCTTTGTGTAACATAAGCCCTTTGTTTCAAATACATTAAACTCCACGTTACATGACTCATATATTCATGCCTTCTATGACGTTTTTCTGCTTATCAAGTCCTAACACATAAGTGAATTCTCCAAATTCTGAAATCACGCTCCAAGCTTAAAACTGCAAAAAACAAAAAACAAAACAAGACAAAAAAAAACAGCATTTTGGGGGTGAAGTGTTCATAAAGTATTTGATAAAGTACCTAGTTGAAGTCAGTGAATCAACTGTAATTTCTTTTGGGACTTTGTTGATTCTTAGTATCATAAGGTAGCAAGCAGTATACATTCCTCTTCCTCCTTTCACCTGTCTTATGTTTTTTTGTTTTTGTTTGTCTTTTTATTGAACGTATGACTAATATTTCTGCCTTGCTAGTGATGTTAGATGACCTTCCCTACCCTTCACCTGTGCCTTTCTCTTTTGATGTCTCCAATCTGCTGAGGACTTCGGAGAAAAAAGAATCTGATCAAGGACGCAGTCAGTTTTATTCTTGATAAAGGCATGATTTTCATGTTTCCTTCTGTCTGTTTTGACTGAGAAGCTTTTATTATCTTTTGGACATTTATCTTAATTTTGGAGAGAAGAATTTATTTTCATCCTTGATTTTGAACTTCAAGATTATTATGGAGAATAGGGCTAGAGAACCAATATCATTTTCAATCTTGGGATCGATTGTCTTCTCAAACAGTAAGACTTTGCTTTCAGAAGAGCAAAGACCTCTCAGGTGAAGCACATTTCACTTACTAATTTTCATAATAATCTGCCAGCCTTTCTCTGTAGTTCTTAAACACTGGCTTCAAGTAGCTTAGTATAACATAGACTCAGGGGGTGGAAGCATGCCTAGGGTCATGAATTCTGATTTCCACTGTTAGATACTTAAACTCATTTGTTACTAATCTGATGCTGTTCTAGGAAGACACTGGGGACACGAGTGAATTAAAAAATCCTCAATTTTATGGGCCTCTTTTATATGCTGAGACATCACCAATAATATAAGTTCTTTTCCTTTGAATGCTTTTGTTCCTGCTCAGATTAAGATCATAAAGTTAACTGAAAAAAACCAAGCAATAGTAAATGCTCTTCTTGGTGAAAGTCTTTTCTCCTCTCTTATCTGTACTCTAGGAACATTTGTATCTCTCTTAATGCCTTTGGCAAACTCATATTTATTGTAAATAAAATTTTATAAATCTTCAGCTTCCTAGATTCTGAACTCCTTGTAGTCAGTTTCTTAAATTGTAGTCCATCTCTTAAATATCCCCATATTTCCTATAAGGTTTTGTATAGGGAATAAGCTCAGATATTGGTTGAGCTCAGCCAGGCTTGTAGTTCCTTGACAGCATTGAGAATGTCTTCTTTTTTTGGTGCCTATGGCATCTATTAACACTCAATAAATATTGATTTAATATGTATTCAAGTAATATTTTAATATCGCAAGAATGCACCTTGTTGGCATATGCCAACCATCAAAACCTAAGCTTACAATAGAGGCCTTTTACAAAGGCTTATTCATGTACCATAATTTTAACCTCTGATATTTTTGTGTCATGTATATTGTCAAAAATTGAGCAAGCAGATGGTTTGTCTTCTTTGAAACTGAGCAACATGAAATGGGAGAATTATTGTTCAGGCCACATGATTATTCCCCAAACAGAACTGGTAGAATTATCCCTTCCCTTTCATCACTTTTTCTATCTGGCTTCTGTATAATTTCCTCTGTTTTTCTCAAGGACACTGAGCCCATGATCTCTAGACTTGATGTAAGCTGCAAATATCATACATGAGAGAAGGAGGGAGTGAATATTTTCTATGGCACAAATAAGCACTCAATTAGATTAGTACTTAGTAGTTCACGTAGAGAAATATTCTGTTAGCAAGGCGAAGATAATATTTGATGCCTATATTTTTACCTTCATTTTCTAATGTTGTATCAGCAGGTCTTTTCTTCCCCTTGCTTAGTACCCATGGATATACTACTTGAGATAAAAGATATTTTTGAGATTGACATTTGGTGATTTAGCATCAGAACTTTAAGCAGCAAAATTTGGGGTGGGAGGTGTGTATATGTGTAAAAAATACATTTTTATACACACAAAATATATTAAAAAGTGTGATCTAAAATTGAGATACAAATGTTGGAAGCTGCTGTTATAATAAATATTTATTGAAACTCCATGTATGTGCTGCTAGTCAGTTTGAAAATGTATACTCCAGTGGGTTTGTTGTTGTTGTTGCTTTTTCTAATTATGAAGTTGGCATTATCTTTTCTTCACAGTATTGAAAAATTCACCCTACCTCATGTTTTTTGTAAGATCTGACCAGAAAAATTGCTGACAGCAAGTTTTAATTTACTAGATTTTCTTCTCCCCTGGTTATCTTGTAGTAAGTGATGACCATTGTATTTCAGGATGAAAAAGCCCAGTACTTGCATACTTTTTATGCAAACAAACCTTGTTATAGGATATTAATCACAAATAAAGTCTCTATCTTCTTGCTGCCCAGAATGATATATATTTCTGTCTTTTAATATCAATGTTGATATCGAGGTAGCAAATTAGTTACCCATTCGGAAAGGAAAGAAAGTTTATGCAGATGTAGGCTGTGTTTTTTATACTTAACAATTGCTTGTTATATTTAAAGCCTTTATTACTTATCGTCATAATACAAGAACTGGAAAATGCTTATTTCCAAGGTGATCCATCACTTAGAAAGAGCTAGGGCTTTGGAGATTAAATAGGTAGATTCAAATTGTGTTCTGCTAATTGGTACCTGACTCTTGTTGAGAGTTTCTTAGACTTTCTTAGTTGCAGTTTTATTTTCCACCTAGTGGAAAATTTGTGCATGATTATTGTAAGGTCTTTCAGACACAGGTTTTGACATGTTGTAGTTGCTCAAGAGATATGGCTATTAATTTATTACATGAGTCATGAGAAACAGTGGGAGGAGTTGATGGGGTGGCGGTGGTGGGAAGAAGACTCTACGATGTTGGATCATTGACTTTACTATAAAGTGACAACTGGAAATAATCATCCGAGAAAGGAACTAAGGGGCTCCAGATACCCCCTTTTTGAAGATACCCCAAAATTGAAGAAACACCATGCTCAATTCAGCTTAAAATTTGGGCTCTCTATAGAGTTTTGTTTCAACAGTGTGATCAGCTCAGTATAATCCAGCACTTGGGATAAGCTGGTCCTCTGGTTTTTCCATAGCCCTTTCATAGATTTTTATTTCATGTTGCACAGGTGATGGCGAAAGATGTTTAGTAGCTGGGAAGGTAAACCAATACCATTTTGCATAAGCAGTCACTCTCGTGTAAAGTTGTTTCATTCTTCAAATGGAAAACACTTCAATTTCAAATTCTCTAGGAATAGGAAAAAGTTTCAATAAAATTCCATTCAATAAGTGGTTAATTTAAGCCTATGTTATTTTTTCTCCTCCCGTTTCCACCATAATTTAGCTTTTATTTTTCTGACATAAGATCTCTTAGACTATAGGACAGGTTTCATCACAGAAGTAAATAACAGCATGTTTCCTTGGGAGCAATTGAACAACAGACTAAAACAGTACTTACTGTTTTTTGAAAGTTGTGTCAGATTGTCATGGTAATACAGAGTTGCATTATGTTGTCATAGCAACCAGAATTATAAAACGGATTTAAAGAGAATGAAGAGATACCCCTTGGTGTTGTGACTCCTTTAACTTTAAAGATTTTATTCCTCCTCTACTTCCATTTATTTCATTTCGCTTCTTTTTTGTAAAATGTGGAAGGGGAAGCGTGGCTAGAGAGAATAATGGGAACCCACCCATACCTCTTCCCAAATGAAGAGTTGCAGCATAAAGGCTTAAGTCGTCACATGCTCCTTGAGCCAGGTAGAATTCAGGAACCCGGAATCAGATAAACTGCTGTGTCAAGCCGTCTCAACCCCAAGCGGGAGGAAGTCTCACTCCAAGTGGGTTGAAAAGGTATTTCATCTTTCTTTATGATCATTCATGGCTTTTCTCTCAAGTAAAAACATCCCAATCTTCCTCTGAACAAAAGCATTATTGAGCTTCAGGAGCTGATTCATCAGCTTTATCAGGCTTTGGGGAAAACTGTTTCTTCTCTGTAATTAGAATGATTTCGGTCATTAGACTTGTTCAACAGGTTAAACTTTGACCCTTGAGGTGAAAAACTAATTTCAATGCTAAACCATTTCCATTATTCCACAGTGAGGACCAAAAAAAAAAACTGAAACTTTACAAGGCAGTTGAGATATTTGTTGCTGGAATACGTGCAATGAGAGATTCTACAAATGATAGCGACTGAAAAAAATTACATTTGTTAAACGTAAAACTTTGCTAGAAATCAATTGTTCTAAGTATGTCTTCTCTTAGCTCAGCCCTTACCCTCTTGGCATAAGCAGTTTGCTCTCATTCTCTTTGTTGCTACATTGCCTCCTCTCAACTTGCTGTGTAACAAACTCTGCAAGTTGCAGCAAGTTTTAGGCATTAATAGTGGCCAGGTAGCATAATACTATTTTTAATGAATGTCTGTTTTCTATTCTTCACCGTGCTTTCTTTGGAAAGAGGCCCACGAAACAAAGTATTAAGAAAACACACTGCTGCCCTGGAATGTGTGTATTAGCTGCAGATTATTTCCTATTAGCAGATTAGCTGCAAGGCTATTGGCTCAGAAAGGTCTTTGAGAGTATTTTGTTTTGTAACTGATTCAAGCCATGGGAGAGAATTGCCACCATGATTGGAAAGAAGAATTAGCTACTGTTGCCATGGACACTGGAGTTCACAGTCCCATTGTTAAATCTAGTGCTTGAGAATGAGATGCCCCAGCATGAGTTCAAGCTTTGTTAATGAAATGATCGCATATATTTTTTTCGGAGCTGTGACAGAATCTTGTCAAAGATATGTAAAATACATTTGGGCTACAGAAATATTTAGTTTCCTTTATAAATCACTGTTTTCCACTAAAATAAAATACTTCTGTGCTACAGCACTCCATGGTAACTAATACCTGCATCTCTTTAAATCTTTAATTACCTTTGTAATGCATAACCATTTAGAGCATGTCTTTGAAAATCATACTTTGTTTAAATATATAAAAATGACATTAAAATTCAAATGTTCAAATAATTAGAAGATCTGTACCAGTATGCTTTCTAACAATATAAATAGATAATAGTATTATATGTGAGGTGTATCTTTTAAAAATGCCTTTATAGAATCATGGAAATCAAAGCTGCCAATATGTTTTAAAGGTGGGCTGTAGACCATTGATGTGACATAGAGTAGATTTTAATTTTTAAAACTGGAAAGAAGTTGTGAAAGTTAAAGACTAGTGGCTTATTATGGTGATGGGGGAAAATCTGTGAAGTTCAAAGAGAAAGTGACAAAATGTTATCAGTCCCAGACTTCTGCTAATAGTCCAGTCAACAGATATTTAAGTGCAGGCAAGAAGCCAAACATAATGTTCCACACTTCAAAGAGAGCTTGTGGTCTTAACCAGGCTTTCTTTTTTTGTATCTTACTCCTCCTAGCCATCAAAACCACTTTTGTTCCATTTTCTTCCCTTCATAATACTGTTCTGTTCATTTACTTTCAGAGAGATGTAGATTCAAATCATGTTTCTGCCACTTACTTATCATGTGACTTTGGACCAATTAATTGTCTAAGTCTCGGTTTCCTCACCTATAAAGTAGAATGACGAGCACCCACCACATAGAGTTTCATGGATTGAATTAAACAAAAACGATAGTTAGTGATGCATGGTGCATGGCTTTCAGTAAATACAATCATTTATTTACCAAAAAATTCGGTGGCTCCTATTTTTCACAAAATGCTTAGATATTCTAGCCATGAAACTTGGCCTCATAAGTTACTGCTGACTTATCTGCCTCTCTGAATAACTTGTGGAAAATGTACCTAATTATTGTCCCAATTATCCCCCAAATGTATTTCATGAACATTCTCACCTCTGAGTCTTTGCTTAAGCAAAGTCCCTTTTCAGGAGTGCTCTTCTTTTCTACCTAAGGTCACTATTTTCTTTAAGATCCATAGTCTCTGAAGTAATTCCTAACTAATCCAGCCTTCTTCCCCACCCCCCAATTTTTTGTTTCTCAGCAGTTTTTGTCTTCAAAATTTTAAATATATATATATATATATATATATATATACACATACACACATGTATATATTAGAAGCCAAGTGAAAACTGGTTTGAATTTAAAAGACTCTTAACCCTTTATAATCATCAGGCCTACCTTGGGGTATTTCATTTATCAAAGAAACATCACACAAAAGGTATATCCTAAGGATATTAGCTTTCCACAAATTTCATTTATTCTAAAAACTTGAATTGACTACTTTGTGTTTGGCTTTATTCTTCGTTGCTACAGCTGTAACAGGTTGGGTTAACTTGTCCTCTGGACATTTATCATTAGACAGTGACTCTAACGGCAGCATCGCTGCCGGGTTCTCCTCGGCTGGGAAGGCGTCATTGTCAAGCGTTCCATGATTCCTCTCTCTTGGCACTGTGGGGGGAGAGACTACAGCCAAGCCAAAGCTGAAGGACAAAAGCAAACCAGTAGTACTTCAAAATGAATTGAGTGACAATACAATGTGTTACTGGACTGTACATACTCTCCTTCCAGTGGCATATCTTAGAATCTAAATTGCATGCAAATAACTCCTTTCTTTGGAGATAAAATCTGGCCACTTCAGCTACCTGTGACATTGTGAAAACAGAAAGAGGCAAAGGTCTCATCAAAGTGGATAGTGAGTAACAAGGTTGCACAAAAAGCAATTGGAACCATCTTCTGCAGAGTCTTAGCAGTGGAAGGTCAGGTGCTTTTGATACTTCATTTACCTTCCAGTTAGCACTTCAGAAGAAGAGTGTTGTTAAACCACAAACTGACATCCTGAATAATATACAGAAGAATTTTTCTGAAAAAATTAAGATTGAGAATGTATGTTCCAGTGTTTTGTTGTTATGTCTTTACACCATGTGTAGATAATGGTGGAATTAGATTGTTGAGTACAAAGGCTTCCACCAGGTTTGTGCTCAAAGAGCTGCAGTCTTTCCTCAGTTTAATCTGGGTAAAGGAGCAGTTGCCTTCCAGTTTACATAATAATAAGCCAACACCCAAAATGCTGGAAGAATTTTTTTTTACTCCTTGATAGTAACGTAAAGGAAAGATTCGTTAGAAGATAATCACAGTTTCGAATTCCATGAGTTTAATTCTGTGGTCCGGGACAATGGAATGATGTGAGCAGATCATCATGCGACTGTTGGCAACAGCAATAAAAGACAAACACGGGTTTTGAGAGCAGAAAGGTAGTTCTTTGACTCAAGAAGGATAGCAAGCAAAAGACTGAAATATGTCAATTGCTGTATTAAATGTACAGCCTCTTCTAGTAGAAATATGAATTTATACTCTGGAATTCCGAATTGTTAGACTTTTATTCACTAGCTCTATTAGGAAAAGTGTTATTTTTGCATGCAGAAACATGCATTACACGCATGTGCATGTATATAGTGGGTTTTGTATGGATTTTATGGTGCAGATTATAATCGAAAGATTTTGAAGAAATGTAGTGGCATAATTAACTATACCTCTTTATCCTCATAATAAAGATATTTTAAATTATCCCCACCTTAAGGAAAAATTGTGACGCAAAGAGTTATTTTACAGACTTACTATTTGCTTATTGTAATTTCTGGATTTTATGAGAATTGAGACATTTAAGAATTCCCTATAAAACTTGATGTTGCCCCAATAAAATGCCCTTGTTTTAGAAAGATAAAAAGGTTGTTTGACAGAACCTCCGTATGTGCCTTGCACTGATATCTATATAAAAATACAAGTGTAAAAAACAAAAGGGAATGAAGTGTAGAGACAGCCATCGGCCAAATTCCACAGACGTTATTTCATCCTTTTTTCTTCTACACTTACATTTAGGTAAAAAAGGGAAATTAGAGGATCAGTAACTTTTCCCTAGCAGAGGACAGAGGGACACAAAACAATGCATCTTTTTGTACAGCATAGGAAATGGCTTTTTTAAAAAATTAACTTTAAGATGGATCAAGAAACATTAGTTTCTTATGAGGAATTAATTAGCATAAGAAAATAAGAAACATATTGCTGGAGATACAAAACAGTGGTAAAATATCAAACACTTGTTGTTTGAATGTTTTTAAAAAACAATTTGAATGTTTCAGAAAGTTGTAACTTTAAAGAAGCTCTTTTAAAAAGCCAAATTCATACTAACAGGGATTCTAAGAAAAGTGTATTTCTGCTAACATTTACTGTCCTCTTCAAAATGTCATAAGCACATTTTTTTCTTCCTGCTTAAAGCCACACTTTGCTTTGAAATTAGAATATAATGTGTCCTCAGAGCATAATAATTCATGATCTTTTGATACAAGTAAATGAAAACAAAATGTACACTCTTTAATTAATGCTTAAAAATCTAACTCTTTATTAGTAAACCAAGAAATATGTGATTGTTGAACCAAATTCTGTCAGACAATGGTAGGCTATAAACTTTTTTAATTAGAAAAGATTGAATGCTACAGAAAGAATTCTGCATCTTTTCTAAAAAGCAGAATGGGGAAAAGATTTAATTTGTTTTTCCTTAAAAGTTTGTTGCTTTTTAAGAGTAGGAGTCAACCAGAATTTTAGTTTTGTTTTTTGTACGATGGGAGTAACTGGGCAATGCGGCCACACGAAAATGAAATAGGAAAGTATGTTCCCACATGCTGTGATGAAAAATGCTAACATTTTAATAGCATCCCATATATCTCATCTGTTTCTAAATGAAAATGTATGTACCATGTAATTCACTTGAGACTACGTATGTATCTGAGTTTAGACAGAATGGGAGCAGGATGTGGAGGGAGGCCAAACTAAGTCATATAGATGTTTCTGTAGACAAAGGGTGCCATTATGATGGGGTGAGAGTAAAAATCATCAGAGTTGTACTTTTAGAGGACAAGAATGTTGTCACTATTAAAAAAAGTAGAAGTAGTTGTGACCTACCAAAAAGAGTATGTAGTTATTTTTATGAGAACATTTTTTAACTATTGAAACATACATACCCTAACCTCACTTGTAATAAGCCTCAATGAATTATGAGCTGATTATTTTAATTCTGAATTATCCTGTCTCTATCATTAAATATCTTGTTTTCTGTCTTTGGATATGAATTCTCCAAAGCCATCTTGAATGAGGAGGAAAATTTTAGTCTAAGATTCAAGAGGGGCTCTTTTTAAAAATGGCCAATTTCTCCTGGTTGTCTTACTTATACTAAAACTAAACATAATTGTTGGGTCACCATGCCCCTCCCCCAACACATACACAATGACAATAAAAAAAGAAAAATAACAACTTTTTTAAATCGAGAAAAACATGCTTTGTAATCCTCTGTACGAATGGTCCTAAGTGGAGTTACTTTAGCTCTGCGCCTTGTTCCTAGCACTGAAAGTGGGAAAGAAAATAGCTACTGGCTACATTTTGACTTTTAGATATGGCTTTAGATTCTCTGATAACACTTCTGCTGTTATTGTTCGTGTGTGCATATATATATATATATATATATATATATATATATATGTAGTTCTTTCATTTGTTTCACTGTTATTTGTTCATTTAAATGTTGAACCATGACAGCTATTACAACTTTTATTATTTTTTTATGAGAAAAAATGACATTAATTGATAATCACTTGGCCAGTCACAGTCACAGTTAAGGAAAGGTATCATGTCATAGACTATGAGGTTTACGTGGGATTGCTGCTGGGAACATAGTAAGCCATACATTAGTGTATCCTGAAAGGGGCTAAAATGTGTCCTTTGCTACTAATATTACCGTGAACTGAAACGCGGCATTAGGAATAGTCTCCTTTACTGTGTATGTCATTTTTACCACTTCATATTTTTTGAGCAGATTTATGATGGTGAACCAGGTTTTCTCAGTGTATGAGTAATTAGGAAGTTGTGGAAACTGAGAACAGTAGCATGCATTTTCGTTAATACTGAAACTGAGATGTACAATCTGCAAATTTCACTTTACGCAAGCAGTTTTTGTTCTCTATTGGGTTTATCCTAAAGAATTAATTTTCAGACTCATTTTTTTAGCAGAAGTCATTCATGTCAAATCCATGGCTGTACTTGGGTTATAAGTGTTTCTCCATATGCGATAGGGCCATATTTCTCAATCTTTTTAGTCCATGCCCTTTTTTGATGAATATGAAAACCCTCACCTGCTTCATCAGTTGACTCTCCATCCATGTTCCAGTCGAGAACCACTATTTCTGATGTTTAATAAACATATGAAAACACAAACAATTCAGTATGAATTTTGAAAAAATAATCCATCTTTCTTGACTTCAGATTTAACAATAACATCTCCCAATCTGCTACCTTTGTTTAATGAAAGATAGAAATAGTGTTTCCTTTATAGTGTACCTTGATCAATGGCTGAGAAAGTGGTATAGATAGTGTAGTCATTAGCAAATTTTTTAAAAAGAGCAAATAATAAAAATAGTTGTTTAGGACTTCCCTGGTGGTCCAGTGGTAAAGAGTCCACCTTATAATACAAGGGATGTGGGTTCGATCCCTGGTCAGGGAACTAAGATCCCACATGCCGCGGGGCACCTAAGCCCGTATGCCACAACTACTGTGCTCACGGCCTCAACAAGAGACGCTGCACACCACAACTACATAGTCGATGCACTCTGGAGCCTGTGCGCCACAACTAGAGAAGAGAAAACCCTCACACCACAACTAGAGAGGCCACGTGCCACAACAAAGAGCCCGCGTGCTGCAACTAAGACCTGATGCAGCCGAAAATAAATTAAATAAGTAAATAAATAAATAATCTTTTTTTAAAAAATAGTAGCTTATTCATACATAGTGATTACTCTCTACTGTGCTCTGTGCTAAGCACTGCACATATATTAGCTTATTTGTTCCTCAGAACCATGTGAGGCAAATACTATTACTATGCCCATTTTATCAATGCAGGAAAAGGTACAGGGAGGTTTGTTTCGGGTTTATTTTCAGGCTCTCTATTTCTTTCATTGGTATTACCTTTTCTTCAGTCTTTCGTGCACAAAAATTCAGATTGTGCTTGACCCTTCACTCTCTTTTGCCATCTCTCATCTGTCTTCTTTCTTGTTTATTCAACAATGCGAGGCTTTGCAACAAGTAATCCACACTTAGTGCTTTCTGGATTTACATGATTTGTCTGCTTTTTAACTTTCTGCTTTTTCCCAGAAGGGAAACTCCTTCAAAGCATGGCATTTGCCTTGCTCTCTGCTGTATCTCTAGCACCTGCGATGTGTCTAGCACATAGGGCGTACCCATTAAACACTTGTTTGCATGAATGGATTGCAAAGGTTCCACTACCCTCTAAGGTAGATATAAGCATCTCACAGTGTGATGAAGAGGGCAGTGGCATCTAGTCTTCTTTCACTTATGTTACAGTGAATTCTTCTGTTTCATCCCCACTGCTCACCATAGGCCTCTATCCTTCTCTTTTGATGTAGTGCCTCTGTCTATTACCTGGTCTTCCTGGTGTCTTTCTTCTCTCCTGTTCATCCAGCAGTTTCTGCCAGGATAATCTTCCCAAATCATATCATGTTCTGGCTTAAACCCTCCTGATGACCCGTGCTGTAACTTGGGTTATCATTGAGCTATTTCTTATGTCTGCCCCTTGTTCCCTCAGCTCCACACTAAACTCTGGCAAGGATAATGGCAGCGTTCTCTACCATTCCTCTCCAGAGTGGCTGTATACAGTATTGATTAAATCAGTTGACATTATATAGTAAATATATTTTTGTGTATAGAAATCTATTCAGGAAGCATGGGATACATGAAAAAAACTAAAGAAGCATATTGTTTTCCTATTGCTGTGTAACAAATTACAAATTTAGCAGCTTTAAGATACCACAGATTTATTCCCTCACCATTTCTGTAGGTCAGGAGACTGGATACTCTGCTTAGGGTCTCACTGCACTGAAACTGAAATGTCATCTAGGGCTGTAGTTTTCACCTGGGCTCAGAGACCTCCTCTGAGCTCAGTGGCTGTTGGCAGAATTCATTTCTTTGCAGCTATAGGACTGAGGTACCATTATCCTTCTAGCTATTGGCCAGGGACCACTCTCAGCTTCTATGGGCAGTTTCTTGCCCTCTGGCCCCCATAAATGTTTACTTTCGTCTAGGCAAGTTGGGCTACATCTCTCTGACTACTTCTTCTGAGACCAGCCAGAGAAAATTCTTCATTTTTATAGGACTCACGTGATTAGGTCAGGCCCACCTGAATATCTCCCCATCATGAGGTCAACTGATTTGCAACTTTACTTGTATCTGCAAAATCCCTTCACAGCAACACCAAGAATGACTAGAGGAGGTGTGTGTCAGCCAGGGCCAGGGGTCTTGGAGGCCCGTTTTAGGATTCTGCTTATTCCAAGGAGTTGCAGATTCCATAGTCTCAAAAGGAAATGTAATTCTAGAGGTGATGCCTCAGGACAACTGGTTCTTCAAGGTTGGTGGTATATTCTTCATTCAGCCGATATTTCCGGAAGTTCTCTTAGAATGCATCAAGCATCACTCTAGGAGGTGTTGAAGGCTCTTTCTGTGACATAAAATTGGGAAACTAATATAGCATCGTCCCTCAGATACCACATTTTGAAGATGGCATTGTAGAAAATATCATTTCCCGGAGAAGTGATACATTTGTGAGGTTATTTTAGTTGAAGCTGAATAGCTGAAGTATTCTCAAGAAGAATACTGTAGTGATATGTTACAAAGGAAATAACATGGAAGCAACACTCCAAAGAACTGAAAGGAAACAGGACAAGGATTTAGGAAACCTGACTTCTTGTCTCTGTTTGCTCCTTGTGGGCAATCTTTGAGATGTCTTTAGTATCTTGATACTATAGATATTTCTTCTTTTGTGGGACGTTGTAGTGACTTGCTTCTCCCAGGTTAGTGTTATGAGACTAAAAGTTGCAAATTTATATGAAATATTGACTATTCTCACTTTTATTGAATCTTCAAAAATTGAATATTAGATACTTAACATGAATATAGAATGAATATAGACATATTGTGATACTGTGTTTACCTGTGTTTTCTCTGCCAGAACCTTATTTTAGGCTTAAGCTAAAAAAATACATGGCATTATTAATCGTGTTAAGGATGGGAGGAATGCTTAGGTTTTCTAGCTGGGAAGTAGTCTGCATGGTTTTGAGATATGTTGACATTGGTTTATTTTAATGAAAAAAGATGCTTTCACTGTATAAAAGTTTTGACTTCTGATGACCCTATCCCATTCTATAGCAAGAATAAAATTGTTAAATTTTTCTCCAGAATTATAGCATTACAGTGATTAAAGGGGGGAAAACATATTTTACAAAGTCAAACACACACTTTTCCATGAGGGAATATTTGAAAACGGGAAATAGCCTCCCTTGTTCTCAAGCCTCTCCCTGTTTTTGTCTGGAGGAAATCCAGTTCTTGTCACTTATATGCCTTTCAAACCATCACTCATTTTAGAGGCTCCTGTGAGCCAATTATAGTGTTATTTCTTTGCTATTTTAAACTGCATGTATGAAATGTGCAACCTGGTGTATACTTGTACCTATAACTGGCTTACAATTTTAGGAAAGAGGTAGGTAGTGCCTTTTCATGTGTACCTGGCAGTGTGTATCTACAAAGGTTTGGGAATCAGACAGACCAGAATTTGAATATTGATTCTGCTGCTCATTAGCTGTGTGAACTTAGGCAAGTTTCTTAACCTCTCTGAGCTTAAATCTCTTCTGTAAAATGGGGATTGTTATTTCTTTACCATGGGATACTTAGAATGAAATAAAAAGGCATGAGTACCTAACACGATGTCTAGGACGTTCTAATCACCAATACTTATCATTTTCCACCCACCTCCTCCCTTCCGTAAGTCATGGTTACATGTCTGTTGGTGGTAAACTCTTTATTCATTAGCAAACAATTACTGTTTATTCTGTGTTAGAATCCGTATTGGGTTGCATAAGACATGGCCTCTGCCCACAAAGAGGGCAA
Source organism: Hippopotamus amphibius kiboko (assembly GCF_030028045.1). NCBI lineage: Eukaryota > Metazoa > Chordata > Mammalia > Artiodactyla > Hippopotamidae > Hippopotamus > Hippopotamus amphibius. The sequence continues at coordinate 151,478,840 of NC_080190.1, read as the reverse complement.
GACCAACTTCTATGCAAGAGCAGCATATATGCATTTAAAATTCAAGACATAAATAATACTCATGAAAATGTCAAATCGCAACTGCTTATTGCAGAAGATATTACAAGTTATATTGATCACATGGAAATAATTACATTAGTCTTCTTTCTGGGTTTTGCCATGGCTTTCCATTCATTTTGGATGCAGTTAAGGTGGGGTTCTTTTATCTGAAATGCCCACAGGATATGGATCCTGGCTATTGAAGTTATATTCTTATTTCCTTTGCTGTTAGAACTCTGTTGATGGTCAACCGAAGCTGTTTTCATACTCTCTCTAGATTTGATGTTTGATGAAAGCAGCCAAAAAGAATTCAAAGGAGTTACCTTGCCTTAGGCACTTCCTTCTACTAAATTAAATTGATACTAAAAGGCCCATGTTTATTCAGTTTTGACTTGAAAGTAGGGAGGGGGTGTGCTCTCCTAGTAACAAGATGTTTGCAAGAGAAGATGTGGCCGTTACTCATGATTTAACATACTGTTTTTTGCCTTAAATATTTTAGATGTCCTTAGTAATTGAGGCAAGGAAAACTGCTTTGTAAAGTGCAGAATTAATTCTTTATTACCATAAGATTTTGCAAGGTCAGAATTGATCTGCACATTCAATTATGATTCATGGAATCAGTTTTCATATGTAGGCTAGGTTTCATCTTAGGCATATCTAAAATGTGGCAAGCTAGGACGATAAATGTCCAAACGTGTGTATGTTTACCCTCATTTGAAATTGTGTTTTTTTTTAATCCCCATTGAATGGTTAGTTTTCATTTAAAGCTGATATCAAACAGCAAAGCTAATGACCTGATTTGGGGAATGGCCCAGTGAAATGTATCAGTTTGGGGTCCTGACTGAGCCCCTTATTTGTGCTCAATCATTACCACAAGGATTCTTTACCTCCTCTGTGCTTCCTTAGCATTTTATGAGGCACATGAAAAGCACTATCCTATCCTGCCCTGTATTGTTTATCTGTATCATTATACTTTCTTCTTAATCATACTGAAATTTCCCAAGGACCATCTTTCATCTGTGAATTCGTCATAGTGCCTTTTGTAGCATCTCATCTGAAGTAGAATTTTTCTTAATCGGAGCCTTAAGGGGAAAGCTTGATATTTGAGCTATACCGAAACATTTTAGAAAAACTCAGAGGGAGGGAAAAAAAAAATCACTTTCTCAGCAGATATATGTATTCAGGTTTCCACTGTGTTCCTGAAAGCAGTTCTAAACATAGTCAATTTCTGTTCCACAAATAGTGATCCTCTTTATTTGTGATGAGCCGACAGGAGCTTCTTTAAATGGTGAAAGTAGTTGCTCAGATTTTTGGCATGAATCGAGTTCTCATAATAGTTTCTGTGCCCTAGTTTTTGGAATGATCTGGTACAGTTAGATGAGGCGCTTTCGTGCTTAAGTTATGAAACAATATCGTTTCACTTCCAGCATATTCTCCCACCCTTGGGATTGTTAAGGACAAATAAGTAATATAATTACTCAGTATTAGAATTTTTGTGGGAGAATGGTGAGGTTGGTTAAGATCAAAGGACTGTTTGGGGTAACATGAGGGATTGGTAAACTGCACTACAAGCTCCACTGTTAGCACCACAGAAGTTTTGAGACAAATCGAAATTTAAACACCGTGTGTTGGATGAATAGTACTTGACTAGGGCACCCTTTGCTTTTTAATTTGTTTCATTAATTCTCAGCAGCAGTCAGCCTTTTGAAGAGCAATTTGTAAACCTGAACTTTCTGATCTAAAAATGGGCAAACAAGGGATTTCCCTGGTGGCTCAGTGAAGATTCCACGCTCCTAATGCAGGGAACCTGGTTTCGATCCCTGGTCAGGGAACTAGATATCACATGCATGCCACAACTAAGAGCTTGCATGCCACAACTAAGGAGTCCGCCTGCCGCAACTAAGACCCAGTGCAGCTAGCTGAATGAATGAATAAATAACAAAAAATTAAAAAAAAATAAAATAAAGTGGGCAAACAAGTCAAACCTATATGTGTCTTATTTACCAAATAGTTAACCTTTTTCTGGGGAAAGGGGATGGTACTTAGAAAAATATCAACAGCAAATAAGAAAAAGCAAATATCAACACATTGAAAATGATAAGCCTAACCTGATATTTCTCTTCGTGATGGTGAAAAGGAGCATAGCATTTGTATTTTAATCTAAAATACTTAAAAATATTTTGTTGTAAACCTTTTTCTAACCAATGTTAATAATTCTGTCTACTTATCTCAATGGTTGAAATGCACATAAATTTAGTGTTCTTATTGAATCAAATCATTAGCATGAAAAAATTACACAAGAGCAAGTCCTGTTAACTAATTATGCTAGATTGGCACTTCAGAAGAGGTTCCTCACATATAAGTATTATCATTTATAAAAAGGAGTCTTCAAAGAAGGCTTCCATTTTAAAACTTATTAATGGAAGAATTTTTTAAAAATAGATATATATGTATGTAGACATTGTTTCTGTGTATAATATATGCATTCTTTACATGCATTCATCTTAAAATGAGAGGTTATATGCATTAAAATATATTGTTTCCCAGTCTGTTGGAATGTTCCAGATAGATTTCTGATCTTTGAAAGCATTAAGTAGAATAAAGGAAAAAAATGAATCAAAAGGGGGAAGATAAAATAAATCTCTCCCCAGATAAAAACTCAACATACCTAGAAGACATCAGGTTTCCCACGCTTTATAAACATTGATCCTTCATATTGAAATTAGCCAGCCTCAGAATATAATCTAGAAACTGACATTTCCCCCTCTAAACTCTATAAAAAAATATAGATACTCGGATAGCCAATTTCATGTTGAGCTCTTGTGTTTAAATGTCCTAATAATAATAGCTACCACTTATTGAGTTCTTTATGGTGAGCGCTCTGCTAAGTGTTTTGTATAGTATTTCATTTAATCTTCCTTTTAAAAGCTATAGATTAGGCAGAGCAGCTCAGAAAGGAAAAGTGAATTTCCAAAGATCACATGATTCTAAATGGAATCAGGATTTGTGTTCCTGGTGGTCTGACTTGCATGTTCATCCTCAGTTTGAGCAAAAGAAAAGCTCCTGAACACGTTTAAAATGCATCGTCTATATAAAGGAAATTGAAGCAAATGCTGTGAAATTTGGGTATATAGATATGAATCAAACTATATCCCTGTGACCCTGCTCTCTTCCACCTCTCTCAGCTGTTTCTGGCCTCTGTTTCTTTGGAGAGTGAAAACCATCACTGCCTCTTACCAGTGCAAAGTTATCTAGTCCTTTCTGCCCACACTACTCTGAAGACTTTCTGATGCTGTGATCAGATGTTTTGGGAGGAATCTTCTAAGAAATATACTTGGAGTTTATGTCATGTTTTCATTGATCATTTTTCTGGCTTCAATTACTTACTAAATGCAAGATCTGTGACAGGTTCACTGCTTGCTAATATAAAAGCTTCTCTTTGCTACTCATTTATCCCTTCAATATATATATTGATATCCTGGCTGTCAGTGGTTTGTGATGCCATTAAATATAGAGACATGCATGTAAAAGGGGGTATATTAGGGATAAGATTTTAGAAAAGATCAAATTCTTCAAGAAATTTACAGAAGTCTTAGGTGTTTTGTGTCTGTGAGGTTTTTTTTTTAACACTGATTGTCTTCATTCTTAGGATTAGATCATAAGTAAACATTTCACAGGGAAAGGAGATTTTTCTTCTTGATTTTATTTTTTTCGCCATACAGACCACTGCATATTTTTTGTGTCAGACGGCTCCAGGCCAGATACTTTTCCTCTATAGAACTTTGCCAACTCAAAAGAATCTTTAACTCACTTAAAATTTTCTCACCTGAGTTAGTGATATCTGTCCTGTTGTGCCTCTTACACCAGACCACAAGCTATGTAAAATCAACATTTAATTCACCCATAATCTTGGGTAAGTGCTCAATTAGTGTTTGTTGAATCGGGTAGTTATTATTCTAAGTAATTGCTAAGTAATTGTGTAAAGCATACTTTATTTTTAGAAATTGTCTTCTTAAATAACTTGAAAACATAAAACTCAAGTCAGGAAATTATGCCTGATTTATTATTTTATCTCCCAAACACTAGGGCCTTGCATATAGTGTATGTTGAAAAACTGTTTGTTGAAAGTTAGCTGAATTACATTTTTTTAATTAATTAATTTATTTATTTATTGGCTGCATTGGGCTTTGTTGCTGCTTTCTCTAGTTGCTGCGAGCGGGGGCTACTCTTCATTGCGGTGCGCAGGCTTCTCATTGCAGTGGCTTCTCTTGTTGCAGAGCACGGATTCTAGGTGCATGGGCTTCAATAGTTGCAGCATGTGGGCTCAACAGTTGTGGCTTGTGGGCTCTAGAGCCCAGGCTCAGTAGTTGCAGCATGTGGGCTCAATAGTTGTGGCTTGTAGGCTCTAGAGCCCCGGCTCAGTAGTTGTGGCGCATGGGCTTAGTTGCTCTGCAGCATGTGGAATCTTCCCCAGACAAGGGCTCAAACCCATGACCTCTGCATTGGCAGGCAGATTCTTAACCACTGTACAACCAGGGACGTCCATAGCTGAATTGCATTTTTAAAGTAGAATTTCCTAACACATCTCCTGTGCTCATGTAGAAAATCTCACTGTTCCGCCTGCAAATACATAAAACGCAAACAATGTGAAAGGGCTAGTAATATATCTAATCTTTAAGATTCAATTTATAATGTGCTCAAAACATTTTTTTTGGAAAATGGATATATGGCACTAAAACTGAGCCAGTAAAATTCAAAAAATGAAGAAATACAGATGACCAATTAAGCGTATTAAGCAAGTTTCATTTTCATTATTGATAAAAGGAATATACATTTGAATAAAGATGTAATTCTATTTTTCTACCACATTGCATAGGTACAGACTAGTGAGTACTTTGATGATGTAAATCGGTATATATTTTTGGAGGTCTATTTAACAATACATAGCAGAATTTTAAATCAGCATACCTTGCTAGAAATCCTTCAGGTCCACTTCTAGTAACGTAGTCAAAAGAAATATGAAACCTAGATGCTCTTCACATATTGTTTATATTAGAGAAAGAAAAGGGAAAAGAGAGGAAGAAGGAAAGAAGGGAGAAACTGAGGAGGATTGGAAGCAGCTGAAACTTGATAGCCTGAACTTTGCTAAATATACTATTGATACCATAGCATGGATACCTATGCACACATAAAAAAGGACGATGTAGACTGCTGTGTATGTATTGACATGAAATGATGTTAAATGAGAAAAAAAGTGTAGGTTGAAGAAACAGTCTTTATAGTAAAATCTTACTGCCTTTTGAATATTTGCTGTGTGATATAGGAACTAGGGATACAGGGTTGAAAACGAGAGATCACATACCGATAGAACTTACTACTATGTAACTCTGAGCCTAAGGAGCTCACGGTGGCTAGTTTATGCTCAAAAGATATGACTTGGTTCCAAAATTGTGGGTCTAAGCTGGGGAAGCATCAATGTATCTACAATACTGAAACGTATTGGAGTTCAGTGGTTAGAAATTCATTCCTGTGGTAGAGCTTCCACATCAGTCTTCAGTTGGAATTTCTTATCAGCTGGGAGGAAGTCATGGGATGGTAGTTGAGAGATGCCTAAAAATCTTCCCCTAGAAGATGATAATACAGAAGCAGTTCTAGGCACTTGAGGGCCTCTGCAAGATGTAAAGCAACCCCCTAGTCCAGAGCTAATGATGTATAAGCCATTAGAAAAGCACAGTAGGATATTGGTACCCACTGGCATATCTGTATTTTATGCAGAGAAGATACATTCCTTAGTGCTCTTGTCACTTTCTTTCTATAACATATTTATTATAAATGCATTAATCTTCCAAGTTTTATGCTTTCTTCCAAATCAATTTTTTTTTCTAAATCCATATCTGGAAATCATAAATGGTGCTCTGATATTTCTGTGACACATTTCTCTCAGTCTGTTCAAGTGTTATTTCACTTTTTTAACCTAAGAAAGGATGTGGGTGCCAAGGAAACTATTCTAACCAACTTCAACATTACTGTGTTTCTGTAACAGAGTCTATAAAATTTAAGGTTACTTTGTGATGTGATGTTTTTGATAACGGTTATAATTGTATTTTTGAAAAAATGCAGGCATGTGAAGGAATTATTTTCTTTATAATATATTTATTAGCTAGAGAAAAAGTAAGCATGGATGTGTGGTAAGCACCCTCTGGGTCTCATTTCAAGGATATTTTCAGAAATAGAGGGTAATTTTCTTTATTCCCTGTTAAGACTTTGGATGGGCATGGTATCAGCTGCAGCTCCCAGTATTGTGTGGTCCTCTGTTTTGCTTGATCGTGTTGGTCCTTTTGAAACTCAAACATTTATGAAAATTCATAATTTTGTGCAAATATTGAAGACCTAGATTTGCAGAGTCTATATAAAACAAGAACTGCTGCTTGCTGGTTAGGCAAAAACGAAATTTCCGCCTCTCTCTTCCTTGCATTTTTAATTAGAATTACTTGTTTGTTACAATATGATTTTCTTCAAAAATAGATGCTCTGAAGCAAAAGAGGAACCACAGGCTATATGTTCAATAGAAGGTTGATTAGTTGGCCAAACTTCAGTAGTGGGAGCCTGCCATGCTTCCTAGGGAAACAGTTCCTTCTGTGAAGTTTATTGTGCTAATTACTAGTCCCAACTTGAGTTCAGTATCGCCAGCAATTGTTTTAGGGCTGCTTTTGAATCAGCTGCAATGGTTCATGCCTATTTCCTTGTGCTTAAGCAATAATGTATTTTCTGAACATCCCTTTGTGGTAAAGTGTATTTTATCATTAAAAATCTACAACTTTGTGTCATCTTATTTATTTTTTCTTTTTTTAAACTCTCCCTGCTTCACGTTTATTGAGCTATGAGCTAGAGCATATCACAGATGATAAATATGGAAAAGGTGGTGCACATGAAACTCTTTCCACATAGAGTGGGATAGGTGACTACGCTGAATGGTAATAGACAGTGAGAAGCATTCCAGGGAGTATTTTTATTGTGCTTATTGATAAGGTAGGGTCCTGGTATTAAATGATAACTATTGAGATAGCACTGCTAAAGTGTATGACTGGGGTGAAATATAAGCTGGGAGTGACAGAACCTTGAAATAATATTTGCTTTAAAAAAAAAAAAAAACTATGTATTCACCCTATTACCATGTCATTTATTAAGACTGAACTGCTTTCTTGTCAAATTTCCTGGACCTAATTAGGCTTTTGTTTTGTGTGCAGTACCTTTAAAGGTGCTGATGCAGGTATGATAGTTTCCAAGAAGAATTTCAAAATGGTACCAACTAATTGCAAAAGTAAAGCAATCCAGCTTTCATAAGAAAGGAAAAGGAGAAGGAAGTAGGAAATGTGCATACGCGCATGTGTGTTTTCTTTATAATGAACAGAAACCACGAAAACCTTGTAAAATTACTTGCCGTCATCCCTAGAAGTTATTCGATTTCATGCTAACTTTATAAATAGTAAATGACTAAATTTGTGTTTTATGGCAAGAAAAGTTCATAAAATAATGCTTTTGTGATGGTACTCTTTTAAATACCATTTATGCATTTTTATGAACCTGATTTTTCACTTAATCCTCTGCTTTATGCAGTTAGAGGTTTAAAAAGTCCTGCAATAAAAAGTTATTGTCTTTAGCTTTCCATATTTTGGTTCAGGAAGAAAGCAAGTTCATTCTACACTTAATTTTAATTTCCTTTTGAATCTTGGAAGCCATTACTGTTTTTCTTTTTTCTTAGTGACCAGAGAAGCCTGCACCATTATGGTCTGCTATTTTTATAACCTATGAGCAAAGAGAATTTTTATCTCTAGTTTTTTAAGTAGAGTACTAAATGCATATGCACAGCTTTTAAAATAGTCCCCTTCCCCATAGTTGTTTTTTTGGTTTTTTTTTTTTTTTTTTACTTCTTTAGGTTTTCTTTGTTTGAAATTGAAAGTTTGCCTTGACTTTCCATATACAAATTACAGAAATACTTTATTTCCCTTCATATTTTGATAAGTGAAATTTAGGCACTGCTTAGTTGGCAGTACTGTTGTACATTATATTACTCACTTCTGCTTACTAATGAGCCACTTTTAAATAAAGATACTTTTCACTGTTCTAGGAGGACAGTAAAGAACTAGTCTCTCTTCTCACTGATAATGGAACAAGAGAGAACAGTGTAAGAGAGAGAAATACACAAGCCAGTTCTAGAATCGTGTCAATTGCTAGAAGGGGCATTGCAGAGGGCTGTGAATTCTCCCCTTCTAGGAATCCCTCCCTTCACCCTTTCCTCCCATCCATCCATCCCATTGTATGTTGTCATGACTCAGTGGATTTATTTATGGTCCTAAACAAAGTCAGAAACAGGCCTTTTGAGGTCCTTTCTATCATTATGATTGTACGGTGATGGAAATAAGCTGTACGTTTTGTGAATTATTTTTGAAAAGTTTCAGTAATTTAAAATTTCTCAGCTGATTTTTTCTTTTCTTTCTTTTTTTGCGGAGAGGGAGTATATATATTTCCCCATGGGTACCAGCATTTTTCTAAGTTATTTTAGTAAGATATTGTAATATTAAGCTCTTGTCAACCCCTAGTGAACAATTTTCAGTAAATAGCACAGAAAATTCTGTTACTTAGAGGATTCCACATAGCCAAATCATGAAAATAATTCAAAATTATTTATTTAAAAGCTAACAGTGTAATGACTCAGTTCTCTGAATTACGGACAAGTATCACAGAAGGGAATATCCCATGCACAGTATGGTTACACAATTTATAGAACAGAATGTTTCATTTAAACCTGGCATCTTTCTTTAATGTTGGATTTGCCACTCGTAACCGAAATGATTTTGAAATTCCCGTAGCAGAAAGTTTTGCTTCCTTGTCTCTCAGAAAGGCGTATTTCTAGCACTGAAAATCAAAACACTTAGAGCACGAAGTCAGAACACATAGCTTATTCTGGACCATGTCTCTAAATATTAATGTAATTTACATGAATCACACATAACATATACTGCCCCTTTGTGCTAGGAAATGCCACACTTTTTATAGCCATTGCTGTACAGCTAGGATAATAGGAACCAAAGTCGTAAAACAGTAATTAATATACTTTAGAAGTGAGCTGTTTTATTGGGTAAATGCTAATTAAGGATGATAGATGGCAGTGATTGAAATAGGCATAAACCATTTGGTCAACACAAGTGAAAGGTCAGGTATCATCTTGAATGCTTTCATTAAGGAGGCCTTCCTTCCCCCCCCCACCCCCCTTTTAAATATCTGAAGAAACATGGAAAGAAAGATCCACAGTATATAAAAGCACAGCGATGTGTAGTGCATATCCGAGGGGTCTGAGGGTGGGATAGATATGTGTAAAAACTTTTGATTACTCTGACTCCCAATGAAGTTGCATCATTCTCTGCAAACAAATAACACTAGTGCTTTCTGACCCTGGCACAAGTCAGTCACGTCTTTATGGGATTTCTGCATTAATCACAGGAGCACAGCATTGTTATGGGGACTCCAGCTGCCCACATTTAAAGCAAAGAGTCTATGCCCAGAAATGAGCTCTGCAAAGTTAGAAACTGGCTCCAGATCAGCTCCATCTAATGGAATGCTTACTATCTATGAAATTATCTGTAATACAAAATGAAAGGAACTTCGCCAGAATGCAGACTAATAAACCCTAATGCGTTCTCACGTATTTGGCATAGAGAATATGAGCTGTAGATATGTTAGTTATTAACTTTAATTGGGTAGTTGCCCATTACCCATTTGGTTACATGTGTTTACCTTTTATCTTTCTTGCATGATATATACTGCTCTCATTATGTTTAATAGAAAGATTCTTCCATTTCAGTGGCTAATGTTAAAATATCTCAAATGACTGGCCTTTGGTAAAATTACATTCACCAGACAAAACAAAGTCACTTTTTTTCCTAACCAAACTAATGCCTGATTATAATAACACACAAGTACTTGTTATACTGTCCGTATTATATGCATAACATTCATAGATAAGCCTATAGTTAGACAACAATCTTTTGTGGAATTGTATGCCAACATGTATAATTATATTCTTGGTATGTAAAAGCGTGCATTAAAATGTTTCAATAAGTGCAACATAAGAATAAGTAAACAGAATTCTGTATTTTCCAATATGGGTAGTGATCAGATCTGGCACAGAATTATTTTCATTGTTGTATGGTATCATTTCTCACTTCAATGTCTTAGTCCAGTACTGGAAAGGACATTGCATTTAAAGCAAGTGTGATTTAAGATTGCTGATCTACAGAACATTCCAGTCTCTGAGTAGGAGCCCTAAAGAAAATAAGGAGAGAAGTTCTTGAAGTTGATATTCCTTGTCACTAGAGAAGCAAAGAGTAAAAAGAGACATCGTCCTTTAAAACCCTATCCTTGTCACCCAATCATAGACAGAATCAAGCTGTCAACAACCAAAGCACGTTCAAGGCTGTACATGGAAATATTCAGTCCGGTTTCAGTAATAACCTTTTATGAAATGAATGGAGAGATTTATATTTCAAGAAGTTTTCAAAGGAACTGGACTAGGGCTGTAGCTAGTGGGAAGCATTGATGTGGTATAGTGGTTAATTTTTTTTTTACTCCTGAGTACATTGATATATAACCCATAGTTGAATGGGTTTCCAGTCTTTAGAAGAGAAGTGATAATATCATTGTGGCTATATTCATTTGGGCATTATGGGCAAAGGCATAGCTAGAAAAAAAATTTTCCTTAAGTAGCCAATTTACTGAAGACATCGGGCACTGTCTTCTTACCACCAGTTAATGACGTTCTCGTTAATTTGTAACTTGCACAATATCTGTTCTTGCTTTTGCTGCCAAGCATACTGCAGATCAAGGAGCCTGTTATGCAACTGTGAATAAGAATCTTGGGCCACTTCACACTGTTTCATCTTGTCAATTGGGAGTTTTGTTTGGTTGTGCATGTGTGTGTGTGCACATGTGTGTGTGTTAACTACAGTCTGATGACTTTTAAGCAAATGAGTAATGGACTCTGTATATCCCCTTTTCAAAATATATCATGAGTTCTTTAATTTCTAATTGCTCCCTGTGTGCATATGTGCTTTGGGGGGAATGCATGCACGTTACTTCTGCTTTTCAAAATGATGGGCTAGCAAGGTAGCCTCTCTGTTCTACTCTTGCATCTTTTGTGCTCTTGAGAAGTATGAACCTTTTTTCAAAGTCCTTTCCATTTAGCTCGGGCAAGGGTTTTTACTGTCCAGTGGAGAGTCTCTCTAATCTGAAAATTCTCCATAACCACACAGTTCATACGTGGCTCATGTAAGGCTGGAAACACTGCCTAATTTTTCCACCCTGTCCTTCAAAATCTATTTTATCACTACTGCCGCTTTATTCTGGGAGTCAACATTCATGCAGTTGTACTATTTGCTTGTTGCCATGTGCGAGGGAAATTATTTTTATTCCTAGAGCATTTCTCCCTCCTAAAATCCTGTATTAGATTAAGCAAATATTCCGTTTATGTAAATAAACGTTTAATTAAGCAGAGTCGGTAACACTGTCAGAAACAATAAAACGGATGATTTGTCAGAAATAAACTGCAGGGCATCTGATCCTTTGAAGATAATGGAAAGTTGACTATTTAAAAACATGAATTGAAAAAACATATAGATGGATCTTGATGAGTTCCAGTTACCCAAATTGCTGTGGCATGAGTATTTTGGAAAGTAAAACTCGAAAACAAAAACAGAGGTCTAGTGTGTCACTTCTCATCAGTAAAGTGTTCTACGGCAAGTAGTAGTAGAATCTTCATGGGCAATTTCTATAGGTGAGAAAACTCTAGAGGGTGAGCCATGGAGGAGGATGGCTGGGTTATTCTTGTCTCTGTGATACAGCAGGACCACACTTGGATATCATTTCCGCTGCACCCAAGGTTACAACAAAGGTTTTCCTTCAGTCAGAGGAAGAAGTTCAGTTATGATCAGCCTGGAAAAGAATGATGACACTTCTCACTTAGGTAGCAGAGGAGGTTTAGGTGTGCTCCAAGCATGGGGTTATTTACACAGCGAGGTAAGTGTAGTGATAAGGAATGTCATGTGTAAGGCTGGTGTCTTATCCTGTTGAACTTTGGTCTCATTTCCCGGAGTGACTTTATAAGGTGCCAGCGATCACATTCCATTGCATCCCTTTTCTGTTAACATCATCTTCAACGCTGTACATCTAGCTTATCCTTCCTCTTTTTTTTTTTTTTTTTTTGGTTTGTTTGTTTTTCTGTGTCTTTTACTCTTTATTTCAAGCTCTCAGATACACATATGTCAATTCAGATCATAAAAAAGTGTTTAGAATAAATGGGTTTTATTTGTATATAAAGAGCAAATTAGGAATATTGATTTTTTTTTTTTTAACTAAAGGCCAGATTCCTTTTGGTCAAGAGATTCCTCCATTCACACCTCTGTACGACTGACTTGCCAGCAAGGCAGCGTCTCTGGACCAGTTTTTGTCACACAGCAGGTTTTACCATCACTGTGTGCTTGTCACTGCCTTCCACATGCCAGAGCTGCTCTTTTTAAAGGTGAGGGGGGAGAAAAGGACACTATCACTCTGTATGAGGGAATCAAGCAACGTCAGATGTGATTTTTTTGTGTTGGAACTTCTCCAAATTTTCAGTAAATTTGTTCTGGTCGTTTCCTTTATGTAAATGGTTTTTGGGAGAACTAAGAAGCTAATATGGGAATATGATTCAAAATTTAAGATAATTCAAACCTGGCTTCAAATACAGGTCTATGGTGAGATCTTACTAACCGTTACAGCATACGATTACAATGAGAAAAATTTTTATTCAATTCTGAGGGGAGGTCTATTAAAGTGGTGCATAATGTCAGAGCAGTTCTCTAGAGATGAACTTTTTTATGGTAAAATGAAGCAATGTAACATAATGCAAATCATACTACCATTACAAAAAGGAAATTAAAGTTGGAAGAATCTGTCCAAATATTGTGAAAGATGAGGAATCAAACTTTATTACTTTATTTTTAGAATTCGCAGCGACGTTCCACTGCAGAAATGCCTCTGGGCATTTGTGAAATGGGAGGGAAAGAAAAAGAACAGTCCTACTAAAATGCCTGTTCCTTCGGCCCTCTGCCCCTCCTCCTCGCTTTTGTCCCGCTCCTTCCTTACCCTGACTGTTCTAGCAGAACAAGGCTAGATCCCCAGCCAGTATCTGTCCGAAAGGGTTTTGTGATTTCAGATGTCTCCTAGAGTGTAAGCTCTTCGGCATACTAATTGTTTCTCCTGTTGAAACTAGATTGGGTTTCGTTAGAAACCCTTCATCACTTTGTTGAAGAGTTTGCATTAAGGTTTCAGAAAAATTCTCAAATTCTCAAACACTTAGGGAAAGGGGAAAAAAAGCGCTCGCCTATAATACATTTGTCAACAGTTTCCTTTTCCGAATATATTATGACAGAGTTTATGATATTACAGAGTGATGTTTCCTTTTAACCTTTCAATCAAACTACTGACATCATTTTCTTAAAAAATACTCGTAAAGTAAAATCAGCAATAACTGCTGTTTATGTTTACTTTTTGTGTCACACAGGTACTAGTAAATTCATTTTTTAAAAGTTTAAAAAGTGAAGCGGAAGTGCCTTTGCTTACTACTTTCTTTGTCCCCTCTTAGTTACTGAAGCCAGATTATAATTTATAAATTAAAACTAAAATATTGAGGAGATAATGTACAGAGAGTTTATGGGTTTAACAGTTTGTGGGTTCTGGATTGAATTTGAATGTCTAAGCAGAGTTTGTGCTATGTGATTGTGAGTAACTGCTTCTGTAGAGGTAGCCTTACTGATCTAAAGTCACAAGCTCTGCATCTCCACCCTGAGTATAGTAAATATCTCAGTGATATTTTTGGTTTTAAAATACATATTTAATTTTTAAATCCACTGTAATAAATATCAGAGACTCCAATTAATTTGATCAGTTATTGCTTTTCTATAACAAGACTATAGTATATGTGAGCCTTTATAATCTAAGATAAAATGAGCCCTCATCTTTAAGTAGATTTTATAAATGAGAGCCCAAAGCTTCTATGTCATACTTGATTCTTATGTGTGCAATAATAAATCATACCTTTGCACAGAAATTAGATCTGTTCCAGAATAATATTGCAACAGCTCAGTTTATATCCACAAGTTCAGGCTTAAGAATATTACTGAGGGTGGTTTATGTATCTTTCCTGTTTTACATATACATATGTATTATATATATTATATATAAAATGTAAATATTTTATATATATGGTGAATAGGTGTATATAAGAGAATACACAAAGACATTTATTTCTGTATAATTTTTTGAGAATTTCAGGGACTTAGAACTCAAAGCTCCGTCCTAGTTGCCTCGTGCTTCAGAATTCTAACTAGCAAACTGTTGCTTTCGATGGTTTCTGTTGGCCAAGGCAGAGAAAGCCAAATGTATTATAAAAATTTATATTGAAAAATGTTAATAATGTGTTTAAGCGTTCATGTTTGATGCCTGGAACTGTATTGAATTGGTTTTCAAAAGCATTTAGAATTTTTCTTAAACCCTGGAGAAATGCCTTTTGAAATAGTACCCTGATTTACCAACAAAACATAGCAATTATAATAGAACACATTGTAAAGATTTTTAATTTTCCATTTGTGATCTTATATTCTTTGGTGGTTAAGTCTTTAAAACCCCAACTCTAAAGTGAGATTGAAAAGTTCTTAAGAAAAGAAATCTGTTGTTACAGAGTCTAGAGTGGGAGAGAATAATTACACATAGCTTTTTGATAAACAGTCTAAATTGTGCTTCAAAGGACAGATGTGGCTTTAATAATCTGAAACATTTGCATTTTCAGATTAAACTTTGCTTGATTGCATTGTACTTGATATGTATACTTAAATCTATATGTTAAACGTTATACTTTGATATAGCACATCTTGTTTGACTTTGTTCCTATGATCTGACAAGCTTCATTATATAATAAACTAGTTTAAATAAATCTTAAAGACATAAAAGTGTTCCTGACAGTAAGGAAAATTTAAAGCACACAAATGATATATCGGTTAGATGTTCCAGAGAGAGTCGAAGTTTTTTCATTCAAATCTTTGAACATGTGTTTTGAATAAAGCTGTAAGGCATTTTCCAGTAACCAGTGTTGTATTACAAAAATGAGTAAAGTAAAACAAAAGGAAAACATGTTTCAACATTTTATTCAGTATCGTCACATATTGTTGCACATTTCCTGCTGGAAGTCAGTGTGACATTTGTAATGCTAATTTTTCAAACCTAACCTTTTATAACATATAAAATATTACTGAGAATATTGTGCTCCTGTCAGACAAGCACAAATAATGAACTACTCCATCAGAGTTCAAATGGGTTCCTAATAGTTTGTGTGCATTTATATTGCAGCTCTGATGTGAATCCTTCATTATAATTTTTGAATTTTTCTACTAAATCCCATCTAGGAATAACCAATGAATAAGCAGGTTACAGAACATTTGACCCAATAGCGTAGCCTTTTTATACAGGGTCGAAACTGGGAAGTAATATCACTATAGTTAAATTGATTGCCAGAGTGGACAAAGCATTTGGATAGTATAATCTGGTGATGTAATGAATGAAAAAAAAAAGCAAGAAGTTTACTTAAAAGTAGGAAATTCCATGCTCTATTACTAGGCCTTTTGCTGTTTGTTTAATTGAAAATTAATGACTTAGCTGACTCTGAAGTACAAAAATATGTCAGGACATCTATTTGGTTATTTTGCTTTTCATAATAAACAGCTGTCAGGTGCTAACTACATAGAAGTAAGGAGGCAAAGTATTGAGCATGTGCAAACAGTTTCAATATTTAAAATGCCAAATTGGGGAGAAAGATACTTAAAATCAAGCTATGAACTAATTTAGAGAACGATGGATATAATTTATTTGAACGTTATATTTTGTTATATATTTTAGTAAAATATTAGCTTTGGAACAGAATCTAATTTTGCGACGTTGTACTTTGTAAGCTGTCGTTATTAACAGTCCATTTCTACGAAGGGAAGCCACTTCTGAAGTAAGGAAAATGGAAATTTGATATTCAAGCTGGAGAATGTTCCCTTTTTACAATGTTAATTTATGAAGCTGTTTCAAAATTTAACATTGTCTTAAAATTAAATTGTTTTGAATAATTGATAGCCTGAAATCAATGAAACACTTTAGCCTGTTCCTTTTAGCAAAGCTGGGAGCTCCTCTAATGAGGGTTTCCAGGTTGGCCAGCCTGGGGATGGGTATTTGGTTTCATACACTGAGTGTGGTCAGCAGCTGGCCAGACTCCCTCGCGCCACTCCGTGGGGTCCCCAAATCTGACCTCTGAGGTTAGGGGTATTTACGTGAATTCTGTCATTGTTGTGTCTAGGAATTTAGACAGACAGAATTTATGAGGAGTGTGGCAAAACACATTACTTTTCATTTCACTCTTCCTCTGAAGATAAAATAGTTAAGTTTCTTAGAAAAGAATGAACATATCTTTTCCTCCGTGTTTCAGTTCATTATACTAAATTTCATTTTTATATCCAGCCGTTGTTTTTAGGAGCTTATGTTCAGTCCATGTGAGGGAAATTGCGGTTGTCGAGTAGGTTTCTACCTTAGCTTTGTGGCACGTGGCTTCCACAATTCATGCCCTGCTTCAATATTTGTAAGGGAACACATCTCAGCAGCCAAGCCAAAGTCAATATCATGAACTCTCTGATTCAGATGGTGTTTCAGCTTGCACCAAGTTTGGTTATAGAAATGATTTTATTGCAGCTCACAGCAAGATGGAGAGAGAGCAGGTGTTACTGCCCTTATTTTATGGATGAGAAGGTTGAGGCTCAAAGTGGGTGAACATTTTGGGGTAGCAAATGAAAGATCCCACATTTAGTCAAATGTGGGCACCATCGTGGGTTTAGTGTATGACTTTGGGCAGTGTCCTGTCTGGTTCATCACACTGTATCCCCCGTTCCTACTTTATGCGGAATGATGTTTCATAGGTGCTCAAGAAGGACATCAGATGAATGAACAAAGACTAGAAGCAAGAGAGCCTATCTCTGTCGACTTCCACTGCGGGTATAGCCCTCTAGGCTCCAAAACGTGTGTGTTCTTTCTCGAGGACGTGCGTGCATGCCTCTGAGAGGCTTCTGGAGATGATGAAAAGGAAATAACTCTTCCCTTTGTAAAATTTTGTTTGTGAACCAAGGATTTAATAACAGTTAACATTTTTTGTGCCCTCATTATGTGCCAGATACTTTTGTAATTACCTTCATGCCGTAATTCACTTAAGCTGAACAGCTCAATGAGGTAGACACCATTGTCATCTCCCTTTTACATATGACTGATGTACAGGGGAGGTTAAGTAACTTGCCCAAGGTCACAAAACAGTAGCAGTGGTTCCAGCTGTGGGCACTGCATTATGCTGTCCCTTGCTACCTTATACATTCCCAGTCTGTTGGTTTAAGTCATCATATGAAGGCACAGTGACTGGTCACAGTGATTTTTCCACTTGGTCAGCTGCTAGATAGTCTGCAGAGATCTCTTGTCCTCTGTGAGTACTGGAGTTGCTTGGGAACTGTCTTATTCCTTAGGGCCTGTTGTGATGACCCAGGGCATTGTTGAAACTTTGGGAAGCAGATGTTTCTTCAGGGTACCCTCATTATGAAATTTATTCACTTCTGGCTGTCAGCTTTGCTCTTTGAGGACGGGAAAGATACACATCAAGTTTAGGATCGTCGCTATGCCTTGGAAAGGAGAAAGAAGGAAAGTATTCGAAACAGATCAACAGGAGGCTTCTGCTCCACTGATAGTGGATTTGATTTGTTTGCTTGTATGTATGTTTTTTGTTAGCTTAAGGTTAGGATTTGTTAGATTATGCTTTCATTATGTTATTTTTATGTTTGTTCAAAATCATTCCTAATTTTAAAAGAAATTTAGGAATATAAACCTGGACCTATATAGACAGTTAATAAACATCTTGAACCTGGCACTGATGACTTCAAGAATAAAGTTTGTACGGGCAGATTTTAATTATAACCTGGACCAATACATATTCTCTTTTTTACCCCTGTAACTGAGGTTTGTATAAATTACTCAGTATGGACTTAGAAGGAAAACTTCATAATATTTTTACCTCAGAAGGCCCTTAGAGACCAACTAGATTGAAAAAATCTGAGGCATAGAAGTATTAATTGACTTGAGAGATACCACAAAGATAGTTGGTTCAGGTGTTCATTAGTTCGAGAAACTTTTATGGAATGCCTACCATGGGGAAGGAACCTTAGGTGTTTCTGGGAACATAGATGAATAAGATAGTGTCCATGAGGGATTCATGGTCTTTAGAGGGAAGACATCTGAGTAAACAAATAATTATAATGCAGACTATTAATTGCCTTAACAAAAGATGGAATTGATAGTCTATTTCTACCAATCACCTATATATCTACCTATGTATGTATATAAGTATTTATCTGTCTCTATCATCTGTTTATCCTTAATACATATAAAGCATTTAGTGCAGTGCCTGGAACATAAAGAGTTCTTAATAAACAGTATTTGTGTGACCTGTTACTACCTCTGATTCCCAGATTTTTCATTGTGTTCTATAGCATTTAGAGAGAATTCTGCCAGGATTGCTTATTCAGCCCTTATGTTTGTGAGACTATGAAACCTTACTTAAAGCACTCAGGCAAAACTGTAAACCACTCTCCTTTTGCAGAGCCTTGTAAATATTTCTGTAGCTATACTTATTTGACCATAATTTAATTATTTGTTACATAATTTGGCTTCAACTAGAAGATAAACTCATTCATATCAGGCACTGTCTCTTACTTATTATGTATATGCTCATGGCTTAGAATATAGTAGGTGATCAATAAATAGCTGTTTGTTGCTTGAATGAATGCATCTTACAAAGGGTTCAGCCAGGTGCATGGGGGGCGGGAGAAGTGATAGAGAGGTTAGTTGTCCAAACTCCTTCTTAGACCTTTCTTTGAATAAAAGCAATTTTGAGGGTTACAGAATGGGAATATCATGGTGTCAGTTGTAAGGCTTGACTTAGTTACAAAAGCTTAACTCTTAAAAACAGCTCATTTCTAGATCACGTGACTGGCTCCTTTTATGATTCTTCCACCACGTGATGTCCCTACCATCTAGTAGCAAAATTCTGCTCTGCAATAATGTTCTTGCTCTAGTAAATATAATTTCTAATGCATTTATTATATGAATGTAATATAAGGAGAAAGATATCTAAAATGTAATGTAGATGTTTTATAAACCCTAGGGTTGTACAGAAAAAAGTAACCTGACTCTTGGTTTTAACTCCAGAGAAACTTGAAGTTAAGGTTCAAATAGCAATTTTGATTAGATAGGGTGAGCTTCTTACTGAATTTCCAATAAGATGATTATGTTTGGAACCTGCTGTGGGGGGGGTGTGTGTGTGTGTGTGTGTGGTTTCACATACTGGATAAACTAAGATATTGATGATAATATTCAGAAAAGGAAAAGTATTTAATCTGCAGTCTGATCATAAATTTGGCTGAGCAGGTGATTATATTTAGGGATTTGTGGTTCACTCACTTACCAATTTTTTATTGAACACCAACTATGTGTAGGTCACTGTTTTAGGCACTGAAGATAGATATTAGGCACTGATGTAAACAAAAGAGAGAGAGGTCCCTTCCTGCTCAATACCTTTCTGATATTTTTAAAAATTCAGTTATTAATGGGTATCTAATGTCTTTGACAAGAACTCACTAGTGCGTTATTGAAGTACATATTACATATGCATTTCATACATAATTCTATATTGCATATATATCAGTTTTTTAAATATCTGTATATGATTGGCCACATTTTTGCACAATTTTTACTTACTCTACTGATGTGCAGAAAAGGCATGGATATCCATTGATTATAACTCAATATGCTCACAAAATGCATAACTTCAGGGTCTGAATTTGATTATGCTCTACGTAAGGGAAACAATCAAAGTAGTGTATAGGGATTTCTTAGTGTAACTCCATTAAAATCAGTGTGGACTCTGCACACCTAAACACCTGTTCACAATTCAAAACTTCAGGCAGGCAGTTCTACTTACAAGATCACTAAATCAGCAGTCTAATAGTCTTTGGGGGTCATAGTTTTATCATCTCACTTGCTTTCTCATTTAACTTTGTCATTATACAAACCCATTATTAGGGGTAAGAAAATGACACCATTCTTTCAGCCCAATGTGATTCTGGAGGTGTCGATCCTGTTTGAAGTAAGGCTCAAAAACTAGATAAATTGGAAGCTATCTTAGATATACCACAAATTGGAACTTTGGGAAATATAGTGAACTGCCATCTGTCCTCAAATATGAATTGGTTAAAAAAGAAAAGGTAAATTTTAAAACTTCTAAGACTTGTGAACAAAATTCATTTTTAAGCTGTGAATCTTTAACGAGTAAACACTTATTTTGGCCAATGGCATTACAATGAATTGAAATCCATTTGGAAAACCAACAGCAACAAATTAATTAATTGCTTTCATTCACAGTGACTTTCAGGGCTCTTAAATTTTAGGTTTTCGTGGACTATATTTAACTCTTAGAGTGTTTTAAGTTCTTTTCCATTTTTAGAATCAGATATGCTGGTATTTTACCTTACATTACTGCAAAGTTTTATTTTCTACCATGAAGAAAAAATTTTTAACAGGGTAAAATGTAAACAAGGCAATAAATGGGTATTTAAGATTTTTTTTAGGATCTTAGCCTGTAAACTATTTGTCTGTTTACTGTAAATTACAAGTTAATTTTATCTACTTATTGGTTAATACCAATACTTGGCTTTATTTTTGAACAGTTAGCTTAAGTTAATAATATGCATTGGAAGAGCACGAACCCGCATTAACAATTCCATATTTTTTTAAAAACTGGCCTTGGCAATTAATTTAATAGTATTATCTTTTATTGTATTTAAAAAATAGAATTTAAAATAGTTTTGAAATGATGTATTTTCTTTTTAATGGTGAATAGTTCTCAATTTCCATAAATGATTTTAATTTAAAATAGAATTCTAGATGTCTGCCATAATCAAGCAATACTCTGCTCTTTCAAAACAACACCTTCTAAGTGCTAAGTTCTGTGTTCTTATATGCTTCCCTGGTGCTGGATGTCATACCAGGTGCTGCCTTAATGCTCACTAAATAAGTAATTACTCGTGTTCTAAGACTCATCTGATTGATTTTCTACAAGTGTATTATTAAAATTTGAATTGAAGTTTGGCAACATTATTCACTAGAATCATAGCCTATGAGAATGAAGGGATCGTCGTAATTTATCCAACCCTGTCTGTTTACAGATGAGACCCACAAAAGTGCAGTGAATGACTGTACTTCAGTGAATCCAGAGTGCAGCATCTGGATACTGGGCTTAGATTTTGCCCATTTCAGCTGGTCACTTCAAATTGTTGTTAGTGATATGATTAGAGATTAGTTAGAGATTTATATATATTGAGAAGACTACACTATGGTGTCTCTTGTAAATTAGCTGTTCATTTAAGAGAGATCTAGGTTCAAATATGCCATACACCATTTACAAAACAAAATTTTCTGAGCAACTCAATAGTGTTTCTATTTTTGGAACCCTGTAAACAATCTAAGAGCACAGCCTCCTCTGAGCCATCCTCTGAGCTACCAAGTCGTATCCCTAGGGAACCCCCTCTTTGACTGCCCCCCTTCCATTTCCTCACATCCACTCATTGAACATCAGGGTTGAAAAGGAACTTAAAGTCATGTGACTTCATGCAGTGCCAAAATTTCTCTTGAATTTAACCCCTCCTTTTGGTTGTCTCATTGTCGCTGCTTAGTCATTAGAACCTCACAGACTTGCTAAAGGGACGGCAAGTTTTACTTCTCCAATTCATCATCCGTGCTTCCCACAAATATATGTGCCTAAGACACAAACAGGATTGTACTATACCCCTTAATTTCTCAAAACCCTTTAATTGTCCTCCTTGTTTTAAGTAATCACCACCAACGCTTTCACTGAGCCACTCCGTCCCCTGCTCCCCATGGGTGCCAACCCACTGCCCTTCCAGCTTTGACAGTCACTGAGCTCCTCTCGTGTTGGGCAAGCTAGAACACCCTCACCATTCCCATCTTTATAAATGTTGAATCTGACCCAGACTTAACGACATGTTTGGTTTTGTTTTTGCTTTTATTTTAAGCTTTAAAGTAAAGCTACCTATATTTTAATTGATCTAAATTAACCTACATTGTTTACCTTTTAAAGTAAAGCTACGATGCTTTATCTAATCAGTCTAAATGAACCACTTCCTCTTCTTTGCATCAGCACTGTTTTGGGTGCACACTGTACTTTCTCTCTTCGTGGCTTTTTTAGGACAACAGTGTTTTAGCATTACTGTTCTCTCCATAGCTTTTGAATAGTGTGTTTTCTCCCCCACTAGAATGAAAGCAAGAATTTTTGTCTCATTTTGTCTCATGCTCTGTCCCCAGATCACAGGATAGCTTACAGACGCTCAATAAACACGTCTTAGGTGAAGAAATAAGTTTGCTCATTACTAGATGCTGGATTGCACGGATTTGAATAGAACACTTCTTGAAAAAATATATTTCCATGTACTTTATGAAGATTTTCCTGTCATTCTCTTAGCAATTTTCTAAATAATAGATGTATATGATCTAAAATGGTGAGAATTTTGTTATACCTAAGAAAGAAGAAGTATGCCCATGCATGTTTCTTTGAATTTTCTTGGGGAATAAAATAGAGGAGCCATATATTTTCTTATTTCTTTATGATTTGCTTAAAGATATACTAAGAAGTATTCCAGACAGTCTTCCCAAATTTACTGAGAAATATTCCAGACAGTCTTCCAATGCATAAATCGTAAGGTGACCATTGCCAAAGTGAGTAGTTTGGGCAAGATGTTAAATTCCCTTCATTTCTAAAATATTTTGAATTTATTTCTTAATCCCCAACTATTATTAATTTGAATACTGTAAAATACAGGGTAGAAAACACATCTTAAAAGTTAACAATATCTTGTAGGTTAATTAAATACTCAAAATACAATTCAAGTTCCAGATCAGAGTAAGAATTTAGGAATAAAAAGCAACATCAAACCTAAATCATTAAGAAAGAAAGGGCTAAAAATTACAAAGTACCGGAGGGATACCCTGAGAAGTTAAAGCATATAATTCAAGGTCAGTGAGAATAAAATAGGATGTGTGCAGAGGTTCATCATAGGTTGTCTCATTTTTAACCTAGAAAAATTTGCAATTACTTATAAAAATACATCGTCCATCCATTATAAACTGTGGAAAAAAGTATTTTCCTCTTTCAAAAAGAAGCCATATAGGATAGAAAAACAGAATTCCAGCTTTGGAGGAAAAAGAAAAGACCCAAATCTGAAGCTTAGTAGATGTATTAGCTAAGTCTCTCAGCTTTGTTTCAAAATCTGGAAAATGAGTTTAGTTTCACCTGTTTAAGTTTGCTAATAAATGCTTTGGTGTTCAGCCAGGATTCCCCAAACTATCTTTACTGTGTGAGCCTAGTGGAGCCCTAAGAATTCCATCAGACCTTCTCCTTTCACAGCTTCACTTATACTTCATTATAGACATTGAGCATCTACACAAGGTCAGAAAAAATGGTTTCACCAGTATAAAAAAGTTTGAAAACCCCAGAAATAATGTATATAAGCTAGAAATTAGCATGCACTCATAAATTACAGCTTCCATTATTTGGTGATACATCTATTAAATGTTAAAAACATGCACCTCCTGTTAGTAAATCATAGCATCTCAGGTCACTGGACAAAATGTCTCACAGAGGAGCACATCTCATGTGGAATTAAGCCCTGATTCAGGCATTGCTACATCCTAAGGTTTTATAGTCACTTAAATTTCTTTTTGCCTTTGTTGCAACTGGTGCCATTAAATTAGATGAGTGTAGAACTGGGCAGTGAGAACAACTATAAAGACTACTATGTGCTTTAAAGTACAAGAAAAGTAATGTGAAAATACAGACAGATGTTTGGCATCATCAAAGCTAGGATTGAATTCTCAAGACCTTTAAAAACACAGAAGAACTTGCAGCAAATGATGGTGTTTAATTTGATCAAGATACTGTAAATGTTCTTTAAAAAAAAATCCGTATGCTATCTGGAAGCCAAAAGCTTAGAGACCTCGCTTACATCTCTACGAACTAATCTAGTAATGGATGATAATGAAAAATTGGGGAAATGAGAATGTTTTTAAAGTATACAAAGTTTAAGGTGAAACGTTTCTATTGCAAAAGATTCATGCATGTAACAATTTTGGGGAAGAAGGATCTTCTAAGGTTCTTATATTCTATTATGTAGAATTTCTTTTCTTTGAAAATATATTTCAAGATAATTCTGTGAATTTCATGAAAATGACACAATAAATTGAACTCAGCAAGCTTCCACCTCATAGACTTAATTAATGAGGAGTGTTACAGGATTTATAAATAATCCAATCCATCAAAGCCCAGTGATAATAATATCACTGTTGACTACATCAAATTGAGATTAATCAAGCATCAGTGTCTTGGGCTCTGGGAAAAATACTAAGTAACAGAGCATTCTATCACTGCAGTAGTGTGAATGCTGATGAAAGAACTGGTGGTTAGAATCCTCTTGTGGAATTAAATATGTCAAAACAACTTATACACAGTGGAGCTTACTTTGCATAAAAGCCAAAAAACTTGAAAAACTTAAAAGACAAACAGTCATAGCATGGAAGTACAGTAGTACAAGTGGAATAATTTAAAACATTACTAGAAAACTATTTGAATGTTTTTAAGCCAGCCAGTTTGAAAGGCTGTATCCAGGGTGATATTCAAAATATTAAATAGACAGCATGGCAGGCACTGATCCGTCCAGCAGACATGCTGTGTGGTACCTCTCCATCCAGTGTAAGTGCACACATGGTGCAAAATTGTAGGGGGTGGGGAGGCGTAAGAGAAAGTAAGTAGACCCCAATATCCAAAGATTCCAGGGTACCATCCTAGAGTTTCTAACCTAGAATGAAGCCCAGGCATTGATTTACTTTTTAGTAGTAACCAAGGTGATACTCACAAATAGGAGTTTGGGAACGACCAGATTAGACACCCTCTTTCAGCGTAACTCAGTTTGAGAGACCAAGTGAATAAATTCCCTTGCAAGTAAAGATTTCTCTTACAGGCTTCAGGTGAATTAACTTGGGTAGGGCCAAATGTATACACCACAATAAAAATTATCTCAGTGCAAACAGCAATTCATAGGTATTATGTAGTCAAATTTATCCACATCAATTGCCCGTTTATAGTTTGAGTACTTCAGAAATTGGCAGTCTTTCATAGTTGATACTTCAGTATGTACATGGCTCTGTGCAGGTGTTTTGAAAACCAAGTTCATTTTAATGTGTCTCTCGTAGTTACTGTTGATAGAGTTGATGTGGCTTTCCCAGGATGCCAAGCCCACAATGGGTTTCACATTTTGAACTAGCTTTCAACTTTATCTAAGACACGTGATGAATTGTCTGAAGGCAGGTGTGGGACAAGTTCACTGAGATATCTACATGTGCACACGCTCTCTCACACACACACGCAAACACTGACATGCTTATTAGCGAAATTGAGAAACAGATCCGAAATCATGGAGGGAATCTTTACATGGTTAATTTTGGTTTTGTGTTTTGCCGGTTAACACTGAACTGATGTGACTACATCCAACTTGAGGTTTAGGAATTGGAGGTGAAGGACATGTACAATTCTATGATGGCTAATACTCTTTTCCGAATACCCACTGAGCTTTTTTGGTTTTGTTTGTTTTGTTCTCTCTTAGCCTAGGTTTGTTAAAAATCTGTTTCCGTATTGATATATCTAGAGTGTTATTAATGGTGATGCGACAGTTTATATGTCAGGCTCTTGAAATGATTTAGGTAAAAGAGACATTAGTTTCCTCAGTTTCAACTAAAATGATAAATTCTTACATTACATCTGTGCTCAAGGAAACGCCACTAATGTCATCTCATTTATATAAATACTTGTCAGGTGACTGCCTAATTTTACAGGCATCTGAGCCTTCGCCAAGCATGCCAAGGCCATGGTCCTTGGAAGTTTCTTTGTATTTCAGTCTATGGCATCAAACACAGCTCCCCCCCCCACCCCACCCCACCCCCGCCCTGTACAAAAAGGCGGTTTGAATGTTATCACATCAAAGGAAAGATGCCATTGTCTGTGAACTGTCTTAGATCTGTAAGAATAAATCAATTATGGGACAGAATTCACTTGAGGTACCATTATTCCAAACAAGAGACCCCTCTCCCCATTTCCGTCTCAGAAATGTAAATATATAATATATAATATATATATTTTGTGTGTTTGGTGAAAAGATACCAGTAAAGTGATAACATCTGGCTGGAGCAAAACGCTGCCAGCTAAGGAATGGTTTCCTCTCTGCGGGTCTGACCAGAGTCTGATGTTGTACAGATGTGCACCCAGGCCTGACTGTAAAAGTTATAAACATTGTCATAACATTGTTCGACTTCTCTAGTATTTCCTGTCTTCTGCTTAGCACTTTATTACTAAGTCTGGCCCGCCGCCAAGTGAAATGCAGGGAGTTAGGGCCTCTGGCTTGAAATTTAAAACAAGTCCAGAATTCATTGGGTTTAATTTGATATGCGAACTCTGATAACTCACACTTGTTAAAATAAAGCCGCTTACCATTCAAGTTAGATTTACACAGCTTTGAGAGAACACGGGAGAAGAGGGGGAAAACACATTTTTCAAAACTTTAATATTGGCTTTTAGCTCTTGGTTTTAGAGGTGGGGATGGGGGAGGGAGGAGGATGCTGAGCAGGGAACAGCTGATTCAGAAGCTGGACAGCTTACAGCAAACTTGTGTTCATTTCCTGTATTAGATGCAGTTCCCTGGGCACAGAATGGGCCTTTCTTTCAACACTTCTGAGCACGTTCTTTCTCTTGGCTCATTTTCAGATTAGGAAGGCCACATGAGGCTCGTTGCCTATACATCATAACAAAATGGTGAGGTGAAAACAAACGAACGCTACACCACCCGGCTGTTCTTCTGCAAAGGCTATCTTATGCCAGGGTGGAACAGAACATCACTGAAGCACCAGCATGAAGACATGTTAACCCAATTTTTCCTGTAATGTATACATGATTGATTGGCAATTTTTGGACCACAGGCTGTGGTTAGGATTACATCAATCAGGAAGCAGTAACTCTGGAGGGACTTCCCTTAAATGATCTAGTGTTTATTGGTGAAAGTGGTTGCATTTTTTGCTGTCTGTTTCTTTCATGTGTTCATCAGTTCCATTCTTGTTTGACATGTGGTATCCGTGCATGAGATAGGTCACTTTTTCTCCTTTTATCCCTGTTAGTCTCTTAAAATGCAAGATGACACACTTAGCACTGTGTCTGGTACACAGAATGCACACATTTAAAAAAGAATGAATTTTGAATGAATGAGGAACAAACAAGGAAACAAGGATACGTTTAAGTGTGCGTGTGACCTGAGTTGGATTTTATGCTCTTCAGAAGTGGTTCAGATCACTCTGTGAATTAACAGCATGCCAAAGGTTTACCTGGAGAGCATCACTGACTTAAATAGAGCACTGAACGTATAAATATATCAATTAACATCAATATGCAGTTTTTAACTTCCTTCCATAATTATATTACATCATGTAGCCCTAGTAAATAAAATTAAAAGTAAATATATGAAAAAGAATAGGCTAGAGGAGGAATTTGCGGGATACTGGTAGTCCTCGACGTTCAAACAACACCAGACTTTGAGGGGTAATAGGAAAAATTTCATCTGCAGTTTGCCATCTGAGTGCTCATTACTGTCTTGGTTATTTTGTGGGTTTCCATGATGGTCTTGAAAGTATATAACCTGCTCTGTTCCCAAAAGGATGTGTTATGGATCTATGAAATTTTTGTAAGGTGCGAATACTAAAAAACTGTCCCATGGCTCTGCTGTTAATTTGTTTTTATTGAGGGGGAGGCAGGAATGAGGCCCATGTGAGCATGACCACTTTTCCCTGCTCTGTTTTTTCACGTGTCGCGGGTGTTCAGGGATGCACGGGTGACACATGAGTTACAGTTCATAACTCTGGAGCAGAAAAACGTTCCTGACGCAGATCTTCCAGGCCATCAGATTCTAAACTTATAAAACGGAAAGGTAGAAAAGGGCAACATCTGTACTGTGACTTCAAGTTCAAGGTTAAAAGTTATTTTCAGAAGAGTCAGAGCATTAACTAGTGATTTTGTGGACGCGGTCCTCACAGAATCATTGGCGCTTAATTGTATTATCTAATTTTTGGAAATGGAATGTAAGGCATTTGAAAGTTAAATAGCGTGAAGAATGAAAAGCATGTTCAGAGCATTTAAGATGCTCGCCGAGGCCTGTGCCACTCATAGCAGCTCCTGCGGACATAGAAGGATTCTGAATACCGATCATCTAATCACATCAGGTTTGGAATTCAGTTTCTGGCTCACATCACGATCAGAACAGATGTTTCCCAGGCTGCATAGGTGGGTGCAAGAAATGAATTTCAGAAATAACTCACTAAATTTATAATCAGATTCCTGTAAGAAAACTTTGGACTTATACTTCTCAGAATTTTCCATTACACAGACTAGCGGCTCTGAACTAGGTATGCTTGCAGATAGAGTTCATCACATTCCCATAGACTCTGTTTTTTTTCAAACAAGAAATTTTCTCACTTTTTTCCTCTTCCAAGTACTGGGTGTATGTGTGTTTGTGTGTGTGTATTTTTTTTTAAAACACATATTACTTTGGCATCTCTGAGTGAAGACAACATGCATTTTAAAGTGTTATGTGTGAAGTTCAAAGTATTTCCTGTTATTTGGGACTGCTGCTTTGACCATTATTTTTCTTCCAACAGTCTGATGGGAACCCGACATTAATTATGTATGCCTTTATTGGAATGATCAAGTGAAACAGCGAGTTGGTGTTTACCGATCGCCTTTGAATATTAAGTAGGCAGATAAGAAAAGCTCACCTTAATATCATGCTCTTCATCACCAGTAGCTTGTTACAAAAGGAATATGTGGCAAAGAATACAGACCAAAACCCATGAAATCTTGGTGTGGGGCCAACAGACCTCGAGTTGGCTGCTGGATTGGTAAGAAAGCAGCTTTCTGCTGTCAGAATCAACATTACTCAGACAGTTGCAGAAGCTCTGAAGGCTTTGGATTTGTTTGCAATGAGAGATTTGTTGTGGATTTTTAACAAGGCTCCTGTGTGTGTGCCATGCTTAGTAAATATTGGCCTTCAGGGTATTTTGCAGTCACGCTGAATGGGCTGTTAGTTTCCCCAAACTGCAAAGTGAAGAAAATCCATTTCCCTGACTTTGTTGCCACTGAGATTGCATCATAAGTTTTGCAGTACAAAAGCAAAATTAAATCTAGCAAAAATCTTTAGAGCACTGGAAAAACGATCAGGAAAGAGAAAGATACCTGTGATCATATAAACAAATGGGCCTAGAAAGGATCTATAGAAGTATTTCATGGTTAAATTGTTCAAACTAAAGTAACTGAATCATTTTGATTTCTTTAGAATGGGGGAAATGAATATCATAAGTATTATGACTAATGTAATCAGTTACCTTTTCCAGTAGTATTACAATATGTTGAACATACTTTTCAAAGCTTACCAAAATTTATTTTATAAAAAAATAAATTAACCAGAAATAAGCTTGGTAGCACATATGTGATGAGGCTTCCAAAAAAAAAGAAAAAGAAAACCAAAAACAACTCAGCCTGTCACCAAATGTTTTCTTCTCTTATATACAAATTCTATAGAGGTTTCCCTCCAGCAAGTGAGTCAATATTGGCAAGTATGTTGCAATCAGGGATTACTTGCTATTTTTTAAATTGATATTTAAAACTCACTTTCAAAGGGTGATCAAGTTCTTATAGTTGGTCTTTAAGAAGAAATTTCAGGAGAGATCACAGTTATGTAAAGCACAAACTAACATTGGAGGTCCAAAAGTTTCATCATAATTGTTCAGTGGTGAAGAGGTCCAAAAAACGAAGTTATCGAGCAGAACTAGTGTGCTTATGTATACTTCATGTTCTTTTAGAAAGTGATCAGCATTCCTATAGAAAACACAAACTGTAGCACCTAAACTCTCAAAATTGTGATAAGTTGGGGATGAAGAGATGTATTTAGAGACACCCACTTGAGCATGGATTTTAGGAAACTTTCTCTGGCCTACATTTTCTGCCAAAGAATAACCGGAAAGAGGGTACTTTTCCATATGTTGTCCATTTGGCTGTCAGCGCTTGTTCTGAGGAAAAAGGAGCAGGGTCTTGAGTGACTGCTGGGCTGTCTTAAAGTATGGTAATGAAGCTAATTAGGAGAGATGAGAGCCGAACTAGATTTGTGAAGGCAATTATCCATCTAGCTTTTGTGCCACGCTTTATCTTTATCAGATCCTTCTTCTCTAATTTTGTCATTTCTCAACCATCACAAGAATAATGAAAGTGTCTAAAGCAATATGAGCAATGTGGTTGGCAGAAAAGAATACAAATATAGTAATGAAATTCTGTGAACCTGCTTTCTATTTCGACTCTTCTGAAATAAAGATTGGGAGCACGGCTAAGATGGTTCTTGCTAGTATTTTTGTTGGTTAGTTTACATAGATGAAAATTAATTGTGCCTTATTATCATGAGTCGATATATCTTCTTTGGTGAGTGATCATGGCAAGTTAGTAATTTAATGTAGTTGAAAGGAAAAGACATCAGAGGCTTGCAAAGCAAGCATAAAATGTATTCTCTTTTATGTGATTTAGAAAGTTGAGACATTTTAGTTTCTGTTTTCAAAGGTTTAATACATTTTAACTTTGACAACAATTATGAAAGTAAACTAATGGACTCAGATCTCTACACAGCGATTTCATAGTGGATGACATTGAACATACGTTTCGTTTGTTCTAAGTATTTAATCACAAAAGTTAACAGTTAAAATAATTGTTTAAAAAAAACTGCTGAATTATTTTTGGATTAGTTCTATTGACGTTTCTTCTGAGATACATAAAACATGGCATTTTAAGAATATCACATTAGCTCCAAAGTGTGTAATTGTAATTTTAACCCCCTGCCCCCACCCCCCCATAAAAGGAAACCTCGAATTATTGAAGATTACACTAAATGTTTAAAAGGTTACAAACGCATAGAAAAAGAGATCAGACTTGTGTTTACCAGAGGCGAATGGTGGAGAGAGGGAGAATTGGAGGAAGGTGGTCAAAAGGTACAACTTCCAGTTATAAGATAAATAAGTACTAGGGGTGTAATGTACAGCGTGATGGCTGTAGTTAACACTGCTGTGTGGTATACAGGAAAGTTGCTTAGAGAGAAAGAGTCTTCATCACAAGGAGAAAATTTTTTTTCTTTTCTTTTTATTGACTCTATATGAAATGATGGATGCTAGCTGAACCTTTTGTGGTAATCATTTCATGGTATATGTAAACCAAACCATCATGCTGTATGCCTTAAACTTATACAGTGATGTATGTCAATTATTTCTCAATAAAATTGGGGGGGCGTGGCTTGAGGGAAAAAAAGCATTGGCTTAATCCAGTAAACCCCAAGCTGGGTTTGATTGGTAATTGTTTATGCCCACATTACGTATGGGCATATTTTTAATGACTTTTGGCATATTTTATGATACATTTCCTTAATTCTGTCTTTCATACAAAGACAGTGAGCTTCTTATAGGTATAAAGGAAGAACTGGGGGGGGGGGGGGAGGGTGTTTTGTTTTGTAGAATTAATGGGAAAAATCTAACAAACCAAGAACAACATATAGACAGATAATCTGAATTGCCAGTTTTCCTGCATATGAAATTCCATTACCTTCAAGTAATTCAATAGCAAATCTCATCAAAATATGAGATAAAATCTACTCCATTTTATCTCATGTTTCAATGATCACAAGGCTAAGATACTAGGGGGCAGGTATGGGGCAAAGGTGTAGTAAGTATAGGTTTAATAAAGAACTTGTAGTGGGACTTGGACTCAGTCATAGTCCAACTGAAGCTGAAGGACTTAGAAGGACTTAGAAGTGACTCAGACTTGAACATGACTGAGAATCACTAGGGGACCTTGTTAAAAGCACAGATTCATAGACCTTATAACTAGCGATCCTGATTCAGTGCGTCTTGAATGGGGCAAAAGACACCACATTTTTTTTTTGGGGGGGATACACCAAGTTCAATCATCTGTTTTTATACACATATCCCCGTATTCCCTCCCTTCCTTGACTCCCCCACCTCGAGTCCCCCCCACCCTCCCCGCCCCAGTCCTCTAAGGCATCTTCCATCCTCGAGTTGGACTCCCTTTGTTATACAACAACTTCCCACTGACTATCTATTTTACAGTTGATAGTATACATATGTCTGTGCTACTCTCTCGCTTCGTCTCAGTTTCCCCTTCACCCCCCACCCCCTCCCATACCTCGAGTTCTGCAGTCCATTCTCTGTATCTGCGTCCTTGTTCTTGTCACTGAGTTCATCAGTACCATTTTTAGATTCCGTATATGTGAGTTAGCATACAATATTTGTCCTTCTCTTTCTGACTTACTTCACTCTGTATGACAGATTGTAGTTCTATCCACCTCATTACATATAGCTCCATCTCATCCCTTTTTATAGCTGAGTAATATTCCATTGTGTAGACACCACATTTTTTAACAAGTGCTCCTGGGTGATTTTGATGCCGGTGCTAGGGTGGACCACACTTTGAGAAACACTATTCTAGATCAAGAGATTTACCATCCAGAATATCAGGGCAAGGCCAAGTGGTGAAAGCAGGGAGGACAACTGAAGTTGAAGCACAGGAAGGCACTGGAGGAAAGGAGAAAGGAGACCTGAATCTGCAACCTCAGACACTACATTCTACCAGATCAAGCTGTATAAAAGGGCAGCTGCCTAAGGTTTGATCTGTAATTCTGCTTTGTTAGAATGAGATTTTGTAATCCCCATAACTGGTTCATGGTCATCATCTATAAACTAGTTCTAGCATTTGGGGATTCTAGAATAGCTGTGGATAGAGAGAGTAGGACTGAAATTGGGAGGATGCTCACATCATGGACTGAAAAATACAAATGATTAGAAACCACAGCAGGAGCGGGGAACCAAGAATTTTAGAGGAGGAAAAACGAGGAAACTAAATTGATGTAAGTAAGATTCTTGCTCCTAACTAAAGCAGCCTTCTGCCTCAGGCCCAGGTCACTTTCCTGGTTGTTTTTGAAACAGGAACCAAACTCAGTACAACTAGATGGGGTCCTGCAGGTGGAAGCGAGTAATTGGAAGCAGCTGGACAGGTGAAAAGTGTGAGATCAGGGGAAGCAGTCGGTTTCGGGGTTTGTTTTTTTTTTTTTTTTGGCTTGATAGGAAACAAAGTCTTTTCTTATGGGGGAAACAATGAGTAATAAACATGTCCTAGTAATGTGTACATGGCACATTGCTTTTTATATAAATGGTGTTTCTAAAATAGCTTAAAAACACTTACCCAGTTGTAGTAAACATTCCCATTATACACATCCTTACATTTTTTAATGAACTCTATATAGAAATACTTGGCACAGGTGAAGCGAAGGGCCACTTATATACCCACAGCCAACATCACAACATCAGCATGTGTGCAAGCCCAATGGTCATTTTACAGCACTTTCATCCAAATTCAGAATTAAAAAGTAGTCAGTGTTTGAAAAGAAAAAAAGTTCTGCAATGAAAAATGGTATTTACTTAATGGGAAGCCATCATGATAAATATATGCATCCTATATTTATCCATCGTTTTATGATGAAAACTTGAGTGAAATTGTGGTTAATGACATGCTGCGTTTTATATTAAAAACCTTATGCATTGATATTTATTTATAGGTAAAGTTCTTAAGTCCGTAGTGGCAGTGTAGCAATAATGTGTTATTTTAGTGATTCTTCTCTGGTAACTCTGTCTCCCTTTACACAGTTTTAGCCTTTTGAAACAGCCATGTTTTGAAAGAAGATTGTCTTTAAGTTAAATCAGTGGCCTCCTTTTCTTACCTTTAGAAATTGAGCCTTTTAATTCTTCTCAATTCTTTACTGAATAAAGTTTTGCTTATTAGTTCAATTAAAAGTCATAGTTTCTTGCCTCCTAGAACTCACAGTCTGATACATAAAAAACACTTGATTTTTTTTCATTGACTCTTTTTGTTTCCTTAAATGAAGGAGGGATTTTGGTGCAATTTTAATTCCAAACATCTCTGGACCACCTTAAAGAGGAAGATAATTTCACGTGCATGATTAGAGAGGAGAAGGATTCAGCAGGACTCACTGAAGGGAAGTTTGGGGGACACTGAAGAAAAGGATAAGTAGAGAGAGAAAATAAAATGTTTACTTAGCTGGCGAGGTCAGCTTTGACAGTGTAAGAGCGATAAAGCAAGTTGCCTGGAGCTTCCTTGGAAGAAGTGCTAGAAGCCACTTTTTTAGCATTGAAAGCTTCTTTAAGTCTGGACTCTTGGGCTGGGCTTTGAAGGTTACAACAGTTTCAGAGCTTGAGAGGAGGTGAGAAAACAGTATATGAAAATGCACTGAGCTGGGAATGTACAAGATCTGTGTGACAGAGTAAACTCGTTTACCTGGAGGGTTCAGGGAAGGGTGGGGGAAGTTAATTGAGGAAGCTAATTGAGGTTGTGAAGAGCCTTAAAATGTGGAACAAAGGATTTTGGAATGTATCCACTGAATTGTGAAAAGATGAAAATTATGAACAAGGAAGTGACAGATGTAAGATCGTCTTCAGATAATTAATCTAGAAATGGTACTCATGGTGGACTAGAAAGCAGTAGAGGCACACAAATAATGAGAAAGAGGAGGAACCAGTTGTGGATACACAAAGATTTTCTTTAAATAGTTATTGGGTTTTGATGTGATTTTAAAAAGCATGATTTAATTGAATAATTGAGCACTGATGATTTGCAACACATTTTTTTAAATGACCCCCCAAAGGTGTGTCCTCTGTCCTTTATTAGCTCATGGTTTAATGGAAGAAGTAGCCATGTGCATGAACACTACAGAAAAAGTATACTTGAAAAATGTTAGAACTACCAACAAATTAAAGTGAGAGAACATAGGAGACACAGAGCAATCTTCTTGGAAGAGGAGGTAGAAGTGTTCTGAGCTGGACCTAAAACGATGGATAGGAAGAATTTAAGTTGGATTCATTCTTCATTCGTTCATGCATTCAACAGAACTTTGCTGAACGCCTGCTCTATTGCAGGTACTATGTTGGACACTGAACAGGGTGGTCTCCATCAGAAAAAATAAAGGCTGGCAAGTACAGAGTCTGAGTGAATGGCATATGACCCTAAGTGGATGGAGCTAAGGGGCAAGGATGGAGGGAGTTTTTAGAAGATGAGATGGTAAAGATCAGCTAGACCAGGGAAGGAAGGCGGGTACTCAGTCATGTTGTTCACTGAATGATGGAAAATTTTAAATGTTTTTTTTGGGGGAGAATGAGAATCCATCCATATTTTAGATCTATTGAAGGCATTGTAGACATACATTTTAGAAAGGTAACAAAATATTCAAGTTAAAATATTTATTTACCTATAGATTAGGCATGGCCATACATTTTAGATTATCATCATCCAAATGGCTGGACCAGTTAGTCACGGGAGGTATAAGAGTGCTAAGTTTGAATATGAGGAAAGGACTGAAGCCTAAAACTGGAGTTATAATAACTATCATTTATTGAGTACTTATCATTATCTAAGCACTGAATTAACTCCTTTACTCCGTAAAACAACCTGTCCGTTAGGTGCCATTATTATACCCTTTTTAACAGATGAAGCAGTGGATCAAGGTGAGTTTAAGCAACTCACCCAAGGTCACACAGCTAACCAGGGTCAGAGACAGGATGTGAATCTAGGCTGGCGGGCTCCAGTACCTCCAGAGTACGAAGGCAGCTTAGAAAGCAAAAGCCAAGGATAATTAATGTCAAAGGACTTGAAGTTATCATGGCAACATTAAATGCTTATGGGAGCTATGTGGGTTGTATAAATACTAAGGCTCAGAGGTCCTGTGGAGAAGTGGCAAGTACAGTTTCTAAAAGAGGCAGTCACAGCCACCTCCAGCATGTCTTTCTATGAGAGAAGATGAACCTAGCAACATTGGGCTTTTACAAATACCTTTAAAATAGATTTACATGAGATCACCCAATTTTTAAATATTGATAGCTAATTGAAGTTTTCCTGTTACCCTACCTTATGTGATCTACCTGCCTCCCCCAAACAAACAAATAAAAAACACAACCTACTGCCAGATTGAACCATCTGTTTACCGGAAAGAGAACTCTAATTTACAACAAAACCCTTTGAAATTTTCACATACATTACGGATGTATTCGTGAAGCCCCCTATTTCTTCTCAAGGACGGAGTTAGAGGGTTTTCAAATATAGAACTCACTACAGTTTCCCATTTTAGGTGAAAATTCATACCAACTTTTCTCCCACATTTCTGCAAGGAAAAATTGAAAATCAGATGTATGTTTTTCCTTCAGAAAATCAATGGGTGAAAATGTTTGTTGCTGCCCACACTGTGTCATCTGCTCAGAGGATTTGTTTATATAATACCAGTGAATCTAAATCTGACAGTTGAAGTCAGTGCTCCAAGTTTCCAAATACCCACATGCCTTGCCTCATGTAGACTCAATAATGGACTTCACTCCAGTTGTTTTTACTCCATTTTACCCAGAAAAGTTAAAATATTAGTGATCCTATGGGTCCATTCTTAGGCTTTGTGAACCATGGTAAGAAACTTGTGCATTTATGGAGAAGTTTAATAATAATAAAAGCTATAAAGTTGTGTTAGTGCTTCAAAGGGAATAACATCAAAAACTTGTGGAGAAAAGCCACAGGCTACCATCAACCTCAACACACACACACACACACACACACACACACACACACACACACTTGGTTGAGAGACCTATTTTGGTAGAATGAAGCCTGGTTCACCAAAGAAGAAGGATAATGAGGCCATTTTTCATTATTTTCCCACTGGATTTTAAAATAGTTACCTCATAAAATAAATAGTTTAAGTTTCCACATTACTTTTGCCTTTAATCTGTGCCTCTGGTGCAAATAAATGAGTGGAGATTTTTATACTCCTGAAGGTTTATACAGAGGCAAATATATTAAAAAACAAGCATCCAAGGTAAGTATAATTTCTTACCCAGAACAGCAGCGTACAGGATGCTCTGGTCAATAGAGGGAAGACGCTTTATTACAATGAATCTATTAGTAGGTTTACTTTTAGAATAAAAATATTTGCATTGTTCAAGTAGGTGCTATGCTACCCTATAGCATCTTCACAGTGATATGTTTCTCTAACTTGGACTTGGTCTAAGTGGAAGGCCTTAAAACTGAACTGGGCTGCCCAAGCAGAGAAATGTGCATTTGGAATGTGGTTTCTTTTGGAAAGGTTGGACCCAAACTGCTTTGAGATGAACACCAGCAAGACGAGGAAGGCATTAAAGATCAACTCTAAGCTTTTATAAAATTAAAAAACCCATGCGCTAAGATTAGAAATAGTTTACTGTCCTTGTTAAGAGGCAGCTGAATGAACCTGGCTATCTAGCTAATAAGCAGAAAGAAGAGTCCACCCTGGCAAAGCTCTAATTACAACCTCTGAACCTTTCAGTAAGTTTACAGCTTAGAACATCTGAGTGATTCTGCCTTTTGAAAGCCATGTGAAGTTAGAAAGGCGGCCTAATTAAAACAAATCTTGGATAAACCACTTCACGGAGATAGAAGTTTGATGGTTGGATATATCAAAAATTGTTACCAGATGTTGTGCCGAGGCCTTAACAGTTTAAAGATCATGAGGTTGTTTTTTTCTTTTTTTTAACAAAGCAAAAATATTCTAATTGATGTTGTCAGCAGGAGTGAGACTAATATGCCTGTATTTGATTAAATAATAGTTTATTTAACATTCATTGTGGCCCAAAATTGGCCAAGACAAAAGTCAGAAAACATTTTAGCCAGAAGACTTAAAAAGAAAAACACAACAAACTGACAGCACTGTGTAGGTAACTCTCAGGCACTGTGGTTTGATAATGTCAATCCTAAAACTGTTCTTACCCCTTATTGTCAGATGCCATACCCAATGTACTCTGAAGCAGTCCCTCAGAATCTCTTCTTTAATGTATTCTGTATTTTCCCAAAAAGAAAAAACCTAGGGGACCAATACAAACTTACTATAAGACTTATGGCTGAAACCCTGGAAAGCAAACATCGTGTCTTTTTCCATTATAAAAATGTAAACATCTGTATTTTTAGGAGTTATGTGTGTTATGTAGACTGCTGCTCTGACTCTCACTGGGGTGTGGGATTTTCTCTGTATAAAATAGAAGAGTGTAAGACTCACGTGGTCTTGTAACAACTTGCAGGCACCTTTTCCTGATTACATGATAGGAGCACGTAACTGCTTCCTTCCTCTTCGGTGGACAGCTGTGCACAGCTCTCAGATGAAACCAAGCTTGTCCTCCTTTTGAAGAACATGGAATCTTGCCTCAGCCCTTCTTTTGACTTGAGCCTATCCTCCCCCTTTTATCTTCTTCTTCCCAGGTACACACCTTGCCTTGCACCAATGAACAGTGAGGCAATACCTTGATTTTTCCAGAAGAAACATTTTAGACTTTTACTTGACATAAAAATGTAAGAACTTGTCTGCATACCGTACTGGGGAATGGATGCATCTTTAAAAAAAAAAAAAAAAAAGTATTTTCCATATTGTGGTCAATGCCCAAGCTCTCACTTGCTCTCCATAATACACAGAGGTCTGGATTTTCAAAGTAAATTGCATCTTACTCTGTGGCAATTATGAGAAGACAACTACACTAGAGGGTCATTAATCATTTAAACATTCAAATAAAACTCAATGTTTCCTTTTAGATCTAAAGTGCAGCCCATAACACAATCGAAAGAACATTAATGGGAGAAGGGAATGAAAAGACAGAAAACAGCTGTTGCTTCCCGGGCCAGGGTGCCCTGGGCTCTAATCAGAGGGTGAGACACTGTATACAGTCAGGGAGAGGACTCTGCTTGGTTCGCTCGTTTCCTACCGTCTTGAGCTCTCTCAGTTTAAAGGAAGTTAGGGTGGATGTTCTTACATGTCATAACACTGCATTTCTGGACATTCAGCAGAAGAGACCAACGGCTGGAAGGTTTAGTTTTCCAGCTGTTGCAGAGGAGTGTTTAAACGTTGCTTGTTAGCTGCAAAGTGCTAATAATAACGTAAACAGGGTACAAAATGTCCTCCGTGGCTAATGAGCAAAAGCTCTGCTCTTTAAATATAATGTTTTTGCTATGAAAATAAATTTCAGTTTTACCAGCGGTTTACTTTAAAAACAAACTTGGTGAAGACCTGAAGGACGTGACACAGTTAACCAAATGTGTCCTAGATGATACCACGGAAAATAACTTACAGGCCAATTGAAAAACTAATGACTCCATCCTGTCTTTGCTCTATTTGCCATTTTAACAAGTTCGGTTTCTTTCCGTTTGATACTCTTTAAAATGCCTTGACTTTCTGGTGTGATTTTTACTTTCATGCCCATTTCCCATGTCCTAATTTTTTTTTTTTTTTTAATCTTGTTAGTGTCCCTGAAAATGGCAGTACAGAGATCATACCTTCTTTTTTTTTTTTTTTTTAGTTGAAAAAAAAAAGTGAAAATTGTGAAAGAGGATAACAATTTGCTCCAGTCCAAAAACAGTCCCAGGTAGAGCCAGGCTAGAATGGGGGTCTCCAGACTCCCCAGTTCCTGCGCTTGTCAGTATCCTGTGCCAGGAAATGGAAATCACAGCACTTACCATCCTGAAAGGCTCACTTCTTGCTCCCCCATGCCCCGTGGGTGGTGAGTTCCATTCCTAGTTTATAGAAACGATGACTGAAGCCAGTAAGGAACTCGTCATCTACACTCCAGCTCAGGCACTTTGTTGACTGTCTGAGCTTAGCAAAAGAAACACATCTAATGCTATCTCCATCAGCAGTTAAGACCGTTTGAATCCCTCCCCTCAAACAACAAAAGACAAACCTGGAAAGAGTGATGTGCATTTTACTGAGTATTCAATCTGTTAAGAGAGGGAAATCAACATTAGTTCATCCTAGGGCCTCATATACTATGACTGTGTCTTATGTTAGGTCGGATGGGTCACCGGTCATTGCATATCTGGATCATGTTTTATGCCATAAGTTGATCCTGAAGTACTTCTTTTATTGGGAAATGAAGTTTTCCTTAGGATCATCAGTGTATAATGCCTGGAACTTGAGTAGTCTGAAAAATGACAAATCAACAAAACAAAGAAACAAGGAGGGAAGAGGATGGGAGAAGGGAGAGACAGGGAAAAAGGAAGACAGGAAGAGGGAAGAGGGAGAGGAAATGTGAGTCTCAGAGCTAAGGAGATTACTCCTCATCATCTAGGAAAAGATTGAACTATTCATGGATTACTAGAGCTGAAAGGGACCTTGGAGATCATTTGTTATTTACACTCTCTGCCCTTCCTTTTATATAAATACATAAAGAGGGAAGGAGGGAACTGATTTATTGAACAACTTTTATGCAGCTGGCACAACGCATGTAGGATGTTCTACATGCATTTTATTTGCAATCTTTCAGAATGGTTGGCCACTTGCTTTTTTTTTTTTTTTCTGAGTCAGAACCTAGTCAAAAGCTATCTGATAGCTTTATTAGATAAAGCACTTATCAGGTCTTTGCTTCTATGGCTTCCCTGATAGCTGGTGAGTAGCTTGAGACCATGTCTTTTACAGCTATGTGACTGTAGTATCAGCATGGCGCTGGGCACAGGGCAGATACTTAATGAATGGTTTTAAATATTAATGAATGAGTAAATGAATTACAGATAAATATCACCCAATTATTGCGTTTAGTGTGTGTCCTAGTCTTGGTGCTTTTGCCATCCTGTGCGTGGAAGACTTCGTAGTGCTAGATTTACATGTTTTTAGCAGTAAGTGAGCCTTGCACTGGTTCTACTTTTTAGACTTTTGAGTATCTTTTGGATGATATTGGTTTGCTTTCATTTAGATATAGAGAAAAATATGCCACATTTTATTATTTTAGCCTTAATGTCCTCATGTAACACTTATAAAATTCACTTGCTAGATTATAAGATGCTTTCAGTTCATAGAGGAAGATAGAACTCATAGCTTTTCTTTACCTTAGGAAGAATATATAAAGTACTCTTTAACTCTGAATTATAACCCAGACAAACTAGAAACATGCCCAGTGATACAGAATTCAAACAGAAGCGTATACCAACTCCTTAATGATGTGAAGAGACCAAAAGTTGAAACTGATAGTAGTTAACCTAATATTTACAGTGTAAATATGAGAGAGTACCAGAGGAGGTATATATTTCTCCCAGTCCATTTATATACCTCATATGAAAGAAGATAACCTTTCTTCTTGTTCATATAGTTATTCATTCTTTCTGGACGATAAGGATGATACTTTTGTCAATTATTTTTTTGACAAATGTGCCAATGGGAAGTTATTGACCCATTAAATACTTTTTGATATTTGACACGGGGTAGTAAATACATGCATTCAGAAAACAATCTGATGTTAGTTTTGTCATCATTGTGACATCTGAAAAGCTCTTTTGGTCTTTCAAGTACAGATAAACCTTCAGGAGAGTTCTCAGATAAGCTGTACACAAGGGTTTTGATTGTGAACTAAGGAAGTGGCATGGATGGAGTCTCAGATCGTTAATTATGGCATCTGTCACAGGGGATATCCTCGCTTTTTGTGCCAACAACGTTTTGCCAAGTTCTTCTAAACAGACTCTTTGGTGGTATAGTGATCACTACACTAGTTTCTCAGTGTGGCTTCTGTAAAAAAAAAAAATAGCATGGATCGATTTTGTAAAAATAGGTACATGAGAAGTGTAAATAATGATGAACTCGTTCAGGGATTATTCACACCAGAGAAGATACTAGATGGCACGGACAGACTACTCAGATGTGATCAGTACTGTCTCTACTTAAGTACAGATGCTCTACTTACTAAAAGACTTCTCTTCTAGATAAATAACATGCAGATGATTGTGTGTGTGTGTGTGTGTGTGTGTGTGTGTGTGTTTATAGAAGACACATGTTGTTTTATATTTTTAATTTTTTAACTCATTTTTAATTCCTTACTTCTGGTAACAGTCCTTAATTTTCTTTTGAGAATCCACACTTCCCTCACTTTTATTTCATCTAGTTCAGATGAAGCTGATTTTGCCCCAGATTCAGGGCTTAAGTGTGTGCTTAAATCTGTGTTACTCAGGCAGGAAGCTTATTAGAAATGCTGAATCTCAGGTCCCACCTCAGACCTACTAAATAAAAATCTACATTTTGATAAGATCGCTGGGTGATTTGTAACTCACATTAGAGAAACTGCTCTAGACCTAATAAACCAACTGAGGCATTCCATCCTATATCCCACCTGCCATAGTGGGACAGGGACATGAACTCAGTTTGACCAACAAAGCCCCTATTTGAGGACACTGGGTTGAGCCAGCAGGAAAGTGGACCCAGTGTTTCCCCCTCACTTGTTCAGTTGAGCATATCGCTCTCAGTGTGCAACAGTGATGTTGCCATCCAGGGACAAGGTCTTTGTGAGTAAGACTGTAGTCAACATATCATGATATCATTTGAATCCTGGTTAAACTATGCCTAAAGTCAGAGTTTTTCCCAATTTTCAGTTGCATGAGTCAGATTTATCTTCATATTGATCTGGTTTGGGTTGTATTTTCTGCTACAAGCAACGGAAACAAACTAAAAGATGCAATGATGAGTAATGATTAAGAGCTTATTCAAATCCACCACCTACTTGCATGGTCTCCTTAGCTGAGAGAGAGAGAGAGAGAAAGGAAGGAAGGAAGGAAAGAAAGAAGGAAGGAAGGGAAAGAAGGAAGGAGGAAGGAAGGAAAGGACGGATGGACAGAAGGACAGAAAAAGGAAAAGAAAGAAAAAGATAAAGAAAGAGAAGGAGAGAAAGAAAGAGGAGAGAAAGAAAGAGAAAAAAAGAAAGGAAAGAAAGAAAAAGAAAGAAAGAAAGAAAGAAAGAAAGAAAGAAAGAAAGAAAGAAAGAAAGAAAGAAAGAAAGAAAGAAAAGAGAAAGAAAGAAGAGAAAGAAAAAGAAAAGGAAAGAAAGATGAGTGTTTCACAGTTCGCATTGCTTGTAGCACTTAGAAGCAAAGGAATCATAAAAGTCTTGGGATTGAGACGTGTCTCCTTTCTTGCCTGGTTCTCTTAATTGCTTCGTGTATATTTACCTTACCTCCCCTCAAAATTATAAACACTTCAAAGGCACTGAACTTTTCTTACATGAGGTGATAATTTAAAGTAATAAGACGTTTATAAATAAACATACCAGAACTTATACAAGTGAGTGTAGGCTTTCAAAACCACTACCTGAGGAAGCTGCCAATTTATTCAGGTTTTGCTGACTTTGGAGAGAACATTGTTGTAAGTCTTTAGAATAATGATCAGCACTGGTTTTTGAGCCATGAGGTCACACCAGTGAGTTGCTAGTTACATCTGATTTGTACTAAAGTGACACTCCTGGGACTGATGTTCAACCTGGTCAGAACACAATCCTGATTGACAAATGTCAGCCCTGTGTCCCCAGAGCTGAGTATCCCCCAGTATCCCAGCTCCTCCCTGAGCCCTCCTTGGGAACCACTGCCATCTAGTAATGAAGGGGCAGAACCTGGCCTCATGGAGGGTCCCCCCAAATTCTGTTCCTGCACTACAGCCAGTGGGGTTCTGATTCTGATCAGTGTCCAGGCCATAGGAATCAGTTCCATGTTTTATTATCACCCTTGGGTACCGCCGAAGTGGTTCTGCCATCTTATTCATCCGCTTTCCTCTGAGCAGATTTTGCCTTCATTCAGAAATGAAATTGACACAAAAAAGTAGATTTTTCTACTGCTGTGAGAACCAGTATAATGAATGTTATGACTATATACCTCAGAGCAACTTAGAAAGTAGAATTATGAGTTTAGGTTCAGAGGCCTCGTCGTCTTTGTATGATAGAAAGTGACTAGCAGTTGTATTCACAAATAA
Organism: Hippopotamus amphibius kiboko; assembly: GCF_030028045.1. Taxonomy (NCBI): domain Eukaryota; kingdom Metazoa; phylum Chordata; class Mammalia; order Artiodactyla; family Hippopotamidae; genus Hippopotamus; species Hippopotamus amphibius. The sequence goes on along the minus strand of NC_080190.1, from coordinate 151,434,591 downwards.
GAGATGAATAATCTGTAATGAACTAGTAAATAAGAGCATGTTTCTCATGCTCTACAGGGTGTTGTAGTGACTTGAAGGGTTTGATTTCGTGGTAAGCAGAGAGTTTTCATTTCTTCTGCTAAAAGAGGAGAGGAGGCAGAGTTAATAGAGAAGAGAACTCCTAAAGGAGAAAATCCTTCCTTTATTGATTAAATATCAGGCATTTAGACTGTGAGTTTTCTCCTTTCCTGCCTGTGACTTCTGCAAGCCAAGAAGATTTCAACAGGTAATAAACATTCAAAGAAATAAAAAGGTGGAGAAGGCTGTGCGTTGGTTGTTAAGGAAAATCTAAATCGACTTAGAAGGAAGGTAAAGGAAACCAATGTTTATGGCTTGGACCAAAGTGAATTTTATTTGGAGTTCTAATGGAAAATTATACCAAAATCGCCAAGTTAAAAATTATATATTTATCTAATAATAGAAGCATGTCCAATCATTTAAACTACAAGGTGAAAAATAATTTTCAAAATAATGATTTTTGTAATAAAGTGATAAAGGCTTTTTTTTTTTTTTTTACAAAACAGTGTCTATGTCATGATAATCTGGTGTAAATTATTTTGTTAGACTATTAAAGCAAAACCTCTTTGCTAATATTCAGGAATTACATTACAACAGCATATTGCATAGTAAAATAAAGTAAAAGAATGCATCAGCTTCCAGAAGCCCCTCTATTATAAGTGAATGTTGTTTTCAGAATTTGTTTTGAAATATGAATTTCAGAACTATAAGTAGAAGACAGAACTTTTAATAATTTTATTATATCTTAGACTTTCAATATTACATTCCTATCACAGATTTGTCTAAATTTTTTTCGTAACTCAGAATAAACTATTTAGAATCACCCATGTAGAATATACGTATGTGTATACATGCACACAAAGGTAGGTGTGAATACATATATCCTAGGTTAATTACTCTGCTATGTATGGACATTAATTATGCATGCTCAGTTATTAACAGCAATAGAAGACAGTGTTATATAATAATCATTTTTAAAAAATTCTAAATCTACTCAGATGTTGAAGAGATTCTGACAGCAGGAGCCTTAAAGAGCTGCCCTGAACAAAATAGACACTGCTTTCTTTCAGTGTTGAAAAGGAGAAAGGTAACAATTATCCCTGAGACACTGGAAACAGAGTTGTCTGATTTTTTCTTTTTTCTCTCAAATGCCTCCATCTCTCATAAAAAGAACAGTGTGCTTGTAATGTGCTAGGCAATGGTGGACCTATCAGAAGCAGTACTCAGATAAACAGATAATTAATGTATTAAAGGTGTCGTTGAAATTAAGAATAGCTTTCATATGTGCTTTCAGTACTGTGCAACAATTTATTATTTGTCTGAGGTGCTTTCTTGAATTTTAAGTCAAGATGCCATGTGGAGCCAAGGTAGAATGTAACCCTTAAACATAACTACCTCTACAAGATTAAACTTGATACAGAATTAAGTAGGGGTAGAAACTGTGATTATTAAACATTTGTTTTGCCCCTCCATTTTTCTTCCATAAATCTGATGTTCCTTTTTATCATTAAGAGAATTCTGAGTCCGATCAGTATTTCAGTTGAATCAAACTATTTAGTTGCTATGTTAAATATATCTGTCCAGAGGTATTTTTACCGTAAATTACAATTCCCAATGTGCCTGCAAATTATTTGCCCTGTTAAGAACTGTAGAAAAACATTTCCCTGAAATTGTCTAACTTCATCCTGATTTGTATTTAGTTTTGAAAAATAAAATCCCGCAGAGAGCCTCCCTAACAAGTTTAAACATTTTCCAGTTTGCAGTGAGCATATAATGGCATGCACTCAGTGGTGGGGGTTTGAAGATACGAAGCATTCAAAGGAATTTTTTCTCCGTTTTAATAATCATACCTCCTTATATTAATGAACTCAATTCACTGTGATATTTTCGAATTCTTTCTACATCATTTCTTGAACTGGTCATAAGTGTTTCTAATACTTTAGTGTTCTTTTCTAAGTTTCAAAATGACTCGCTGAGATAGGAACTCACATTATTTTTCTATTTTTGATCCCTCCCTTCCCCCACTGTCACCAAAGAATACTTATGCTTTAGTAAATCAGTCTATTTTCATGCTTTCTTTAAAAAAATAAAAAAGTTAACTTCAAGAAAGAATAGCACAGCTGTTCAAGATGTCATATCTTATAAAACAAACCTATTAGGAAGGTCAGATCCTGGAAGGGGTCAAGTTAATGATATAAGTGGAATAATTTGGTCATTTTCTGAAATTTGTAAACCTACAAACATAAAAGCCCTGCATTAGGTTGACTAATTAGCTAAACCTCTACTAACGGTGATTTTCTTCTTTAAAAGTTAGGACTTTTATGTTTAAGGCACCCCTTTTTTTTACCTTTTTTTTTTTTCTTTTTGGTAAATGTGAATTGCTTTGAATTTTAGTCTGGTAGCGATCAGTCCATTGTGTTTATTTTTGAATTACTGCCTTCATTTGGGATGAATTTAAAGGAAGATAGTTATTTCCATTTTTATTTTGCCAAAGAAATATACACATGGGCAATAAAGCATATATATATATATATATATAATTCTCTGTATATATATATGTATTCTATATATTACATGTATATATGTATAAAATTCTAAGTATATATGTGTATATATTTATATATATATAATAACAATTAATGAAATAAAATCTTGGAAAATATGTAGAAAAAGAGGGATGACCTAAGTCAGATGTAGCTACTTAATTTTTCCTTCGGAGCGTACATAACTTTTTGGAGCATGTAATATCTACAAATTCCTTTAATCATACATAAATTATTAGTTCTTCATGGAAACTGCCTGCTGATTTCTTGTTTCATTGATTCATTAATTCTGCCATTACACTTTTTCATCAGAGATATTTTATCTTCTAACCTGTTATAACCCTTTAACTCAGGAAAGAAGAATAGCTTTCTGATTTTTAACAGCAGACATTTTAAAATATAAGACCACCAGTCCCTGAATTTTTTAAGTTAATAAACTGGAGGACCTTGAAACCACTTTTTTTTAAAGGAAATATATGCATGTATTCACAAAGATGCATAGTTTAAATATATGTGTGCATGTGAATATATTCTCTCTATATATGTGTGTGTATTTTATTTATATATATTTATATATATATCATAAAATAGAGGAAGTCAAATTCCAAATGGTTGTTTATGGCCATAAATTTATCCAAAATTACTTCTTGTGCAAAGATTTCTAAGTCTTGATCTACATAAATGTAAGTGAATCAACTTTGTATAATCTATGAATTAAATATCCATTGTCATATTCTATGATAACATATATAATCTGTGTTATCACAGCATATGAAAAGAAGAAAACTACGTTCAGCTAGGATGAGTAATATTCATAAGGGAACTTGACCTATAGTGTACTTCTTTATGTTCTAGAAAATTCCAAAAGCCACTGATTCCTTCCCCAAATTTCCCCCTAGCTTTTAGGATGAGAAATATGTGTCTTTGACAGACTCATGAAACTCGTGTAAATGACTAAGTCACCACCAAACTGCTTTATGTAATGAATCCTTAAAGGTCTTTTGGAACACATTCAAAAAAAGAAGGGAGGGAGAGAAGAGAGAAAAGAGAAGAGAGATATTTCTAGTTTAAAAATGCGTAAGTAATGTTATAAACTTTCTTTAAGACAGTCACCTATATGTGAGAGTTTTAGGATCACTCTTCATACTCTTCATTTTGTAAAAATAAAATAAATATGAGGTCCTTCGTATATGTTTTGCTCATATTGTTTTGCTATAGTTATTGAACTTTATATGTGTAAATGTATGTCCAAAGCTCATTCAGTTATTCAATATCTTCTAAAATCTAATATCTATTGACACTTAGTATCTTCTGAAATTAAGAGAGAAAGAAGGAATTTGATGCTCGCTGAGTGTCTGATACATGTTAAGCATGGCAACCACTGTTCCCTCATACATAATTATATTTATGTTAATTGAGTGTGTATGTGAATTGAGAGAACTCTAACATAGTACTAAAAATAAATCACAAAGTATTGGTATCTTACTTTCCACCTAATAAAATCAATAGTTATGAGGCTGACATATAAGACACTCTCTTAGCTACTCTTATTGCTTTTTTTTCCCCACTGTCTTTTTTACAAGTAGCTAATTATATTTATTCTCAACTCTCCAGGAAACTCATGGAATTTTTTCTCTTTAATCTAACAACATCATTGGTATTTTAGTTTCATTTATAAAATATTATATTGCTTTAATGAAAATAAAAGTAACTAGTGACATTTCACCATGTGTTAGTGCTGAAAATGTTTTAAAGGATTCATTTGTGTATATGTGTATTTGTACACATGTATATGTGTATGTGTCTCTCTGTATGTATATATACATGTATACACAAATACACACACCAACATAGGTCACTTCTACTAGTTTTGAAAATTGCTCAGCTCAAGCAAAAAAAGCTCATTCCTTTTCTCTCCTGTCATATAATGCATCATTTAAATATGGTGCAGAATTTATTAATTTTCTTTTATGTTTCACAAAAAATTTGAGTCCTATTTTCTGTGATATGACTGCCATTTATATTTCACGAATACAGCTGCATTTAAAGTCATAACACTTTGATCATAGCATGTATGTGTATGTACACATACACACAGATTTTAACAGACTGTTTATAAAACTAGCAGTATCCTCTCTTCTATAGAGGTCAATTTAATTAAGTTGTCGTTAATTAAACACCTACTGTGTGCAATGCACCAATAATACAAAAGATTAAAGAAAAAAAAAAGGCCCTTCCTTCCAAAGTCCCCAGTCCCTTGGGAGTGACTTGCATATGTAAATGATTGGAATCCAGTGCTCTCTCTCCTGTACCTAAATGCTGAGAAAGCATAGCTATTTGATGATTTAAGACAATTCAAAATATGAATTGAATTCTAAGGCAGAATTGGCGTTCTAATGTTCCAAAAGCTAAGCTTACACGCTAACAACAGAGTACCTCTTATGAAGAAAAAGTGGTTTTGATATACTTGGGGTAAACTTGTAAATGTCGATTAGTACAGGAAAACAACTAAACCATTTTGGGGATCTCTTTTATTTTTCTTTTGTGTGTTTTAAATGTCAGCTTCTCTATGAACCTTTTTTTCAAATATTTTTAAGAGCTTAGTAATTGACGGCATTTCTTTTTCATTATTATTCATATTACTCCACAATAGGAAGAATGTAATTGCTTGTAGGCAAATCACTTAAAAAAATTAATTTGGGGTTATTTCTTGCTTTAATTTATTTGCATCTTCTGCAGGGATTGTGGACAGTTTAATAATGTCCATCCAGGGAAAAAAATAATGTCAACAGAAAAAGAATATAAACATGAGGGGGGGGAAATAAAGTATTGAAAACATTCATTCAGTGTTGTAATTTCAGAGCCCCTCTCATGAAATAAAATCTCCCTCACCAGGAGGCTTGTGTCTCAGGATGTGCAGCCAGGCCTCAGTACTGGTTTCCTGATATTCTGCTCATTGTACAGAATGTTAAAGTATGAAATGATTTTACCTGTTCCTTTTGGTAGGAATGACTGAGGGGTCGTCTCTAGAGAGTGTTTGATGCGATGAGGTAGTTCTTGCTTTGGTACGTGATACAGTGTGATTAACAAACTCCAGATTGCACAGAGAAGTGGGTCCGAGTACAGTTATTAAGTGCAGTTCCCTACCCAAGAGGATGTATTGTGTCGCGCCGATATGGCAGTACTGGAGGGGGAATATATCCATCCATATAAAAGCAAAGACAATCCTTGCTTTCTTCTCGAGCAGCTGCAGCCGGTCCCACTAATGGACGTGCAAAAGCAGAAACGAGCAGCGCAAGGTATGTGTTCGTTTTTACAGATGGTACTGCAGACAAGTTGGTAATGGAAAAGGAAGTCATGTACGTGAGCCATTTGGCCATGGAGGTGGGGGGCGGGGGGCGATAGCACAGCCCGATTACAGTACTTTCCTGTGTAATTGACCGTGTGTTATTGAAGAAGCAGATTTCCCATGAAAAATTTCAGTTATTACAAAATTACATCATTGTTGTTAAGGAAATGCATAATTCCAAGTTGTCTTTTTAAAATAATGTCATTAAAACTTTAAAACTCAGCTTAAATTTCCCTGTCTGCGCAGGGCCTCTACAATGAAATTATCTGCTGGAGTTGGGTTTTTACCTGTAACAGTCACAGAATCCTTATTTAAAGACACATCTTTCATTTGAACAATGACAAAACGTATTAGGTACCTATTTTAACTCTTGGAAAGGTGTACTTAAATACCTGATTTTATGGGTCCTGAGGAAGTACAAAGTTGAATAAGAAATGAGATAACATTTTAAAAGAGTTATTTATAGATTCAAAAATTAAATGAAGTTTACATTTGTTTCCCTTGGTTTCCCCCCACCCCCCTGTGTATTTAAAAGTCACAGAGAATGAAATGGTACAAGAAGTATTCCCAGTATAGTCTTGTAAAGTATTTAGTTATTTAGGTCAAATTGCATATTTGGTATGAGGATCTCTCGTTGATACGTTTGCAGATTTTTAACTGTTTCAAGCGTCTGTATATTTAGCTGTATTTCCATAAGTTTTGTGGTTGTTGTTAAGTAGAAATAAGCAGCAATTACCATCTTCCTACTGAGCAAACTATGTGCTATGTTTTAATGTCTGATCACAGCTGAATAGCCTGTAAAACATGTTTATAGAGTTAAGAATATTTTAGTCTTTGCTATTATGTAATGAAATGGAAACTATATCACACATGAAAAGTATCAGAGTCAACTCCATAAGTCACTGAAGAACATGTACTTTTATGTCTAATAAAGGGGGAAATGTTTAAGGGAAAATAATTATAAATATTTTATATTATTTAAATCTGAAGAATTTGATAAAATAACCTCGTTTTTCAGAATTGGCAGCATTTTATTTTGAATAATGAGGATACCACACATTGCAAAAGGTCTCTACCAAGGAACATACATACATATAAAGTAAATCCAGCAAATTGTTACCTGAACATGTGTGTTTACGGAATTTTTCAAAACCCCAATACCATTTTTCCTGCCCCATCTCTAGCTATGGCGAACGCGAAGGAGTTCATGCTGGCATTTTTAGGGACTAAAGTCAGTGCACTGATTTCTGCTTTCAGACAGAGGCTTTTTTCACATGTAATTTTTATTCTTATTTTTTGAACAGCAGAATCAAAAGTCATGCACTGCACCCACCAATCCCCCTTCCCCACCTTTACCCCCTACCCCACCTCTCCATCAGCCAAATGCTGCTTCCCTCTGGCCTAGACTGTATCTAACAACCTCAAAACAGATCACTGCCTTATCTGATCAAGGATGAGTCATTTCTTTCTGGTACCTCAAAACTTGCATAATTTGATCAGCTGTTAAAGGATGCTTGAAGAGATAAGAGTTCTTCAAAGCCAAGCTATGGTGAAATATTTTTGGTAAAAATTCCCCAATCACTTCTTTAGTAATAGGGCCTGAAACATGGTTAAGAACTATGGCTCTGAAGTGAGGGACACCTGGGTTTGTATCTTAGCCCCAGTATTTAGCATTTGAAAGTGTTTCAAAGCCTCAGTTTTCTTATCTGTAAAGCGGATAGAATAACAAAAAATGACAATAATAATAGTAATAATAATTCCTGCCTCTTAGGTTTGTTTTGAAGATGTCAGATAATGAAACTGAGCCTTTAGTATATTATCCTATGCAAAATAAATACGTGATAAATATTAGATGTATGATGGTGATTATTAAAAAAGGGACAAAAAGTAGTCAAACGAGAGACTTCTACCAGATAATTGATTCAAAAGTGGTTTCTAGAAAAAAGTCTTGTGTTTTTGCCTAGACTTGGAGACTAGGATGTATTTTTTGACACTCGATAAGTCAAAGAACCATTCCCAGTCTTTTACCTCATCAATAAAGTGAGAGAGTAATAATCCTTGGTAATTCCTTTTGAATCTGAACTGAGGTCATGTATGTCAGGAG